>NC_134587.1:66949340-67284340 GCF_037038515.1 Microtus pennsylvanicus | reverse complement strand
CAGAGCAGAGAAGGCCAGCTAACCAGTCAGGATGCACACACTCAGTTCTCCCCGCTCTGGACTAGGTGTGACTAGTTGCTTCCAGTTCCCACCATCTTTGCTTCCTGGAAATACGAGACTATGGGTGGGAATCCACCACCAAACCCTTTCTCCCCTAAATTGCTTTTCATCTTCACAGTATTTCATCACAGCAACAAAAATGAAATGAGGACATCAGTGTTGCTGCCAACCAAGTAAAGAAAAATAAATGAGTCGTGCCTCTCTGGTTGGGTTTCAGCTGCAGCCTCCACTGACCATGAAGAACTAGCAATCCCAGAGGGGATTTCCAAAAGGAAACCATGTGTGTGTGTGTGTGTGTGTGTGTGTGTGTGTGTGTGTGTGTGTGCACGCACGCATGCGTGTGTATTTATATGTCTGGATCTGTGTGCTTCTGTGTATGTATATGTGTGTGAATGTGTTCATGTGTGTTTGTATGTGACTATGTGGTTGTGTTTGTGTGTCTCTGTGTATGTGTATGAATGTGTCTCTGTGTATGTGCATGTGTCTATGTGTGTCTATGTGTTTCTGTGTATGTATATGTGTATATGAATGTGTTCATGTGTGTTTGTATGTGAATGTGTGGTTGTGTCTGTGTGTATGTCTGTGTGTCTCTGTGTGTGTATGTCCTTAGGCAGAGGTAAGTCAGGACAGAAGTGTCAAGTTAAGATGAGGAATATCTTAGGGTGACTTACAATCCAGCATGACTTCGCACCTCAAAAATGGCAGATGCTTGGACATGTAGAAACACCAAGAGAAGAAAGCCTACAGAGATGGGGGATCAAGCGGGTGAAAGATGTCTCTAAGGTTAAGAGCCCTTCTTTGCCGCTCTTCTGGAGGACCCAAGTTCTCTTCCCAGTATCCATGTTGCGTAGCTCACGCTTGACTAGAACTCCAGCTTCAGGGGATCTGATGCTCTCTTCTGGCTTCTGCTGGCATCTGTGCACTTATGGTGCGCATACACACACACACGCACACACGTGCACACACACGTGCACACACACACGTGCACACACACACGTGCACACACACATGCACACGCACACGTGCACACACACGTGCACACACACGTGCACACACGCACACGTGCACGCACACACATGCACACAGGCGCACACACGCGCGCACACACGCGCACACACACGCGCACACACACGTGCACACACATACACGTGCACACACACACAAAATAAAGACATCTGCCTATGAGTCTTGTGCATGTTTCTGTAAATCTCCTGTGTGTGTGTGTGTGTGTCTGTAAATCTCCTGTGTGTGTGTTTCTTTAAAGACACAAAGGGAAGGATGGCTCTCTCCATGCCCAGAAAAGGTCACCAGGTCCTCCTCTTGCAGCCTTCAGGGGGAACTTGCCCTGCCAACATGTAAAGCTCCTAGACTTTGGACTCACAGGAAGGCAAATCCCTGCTGTTGAAACAGCTGTTTTGTGGCATTCGTTGCTGATGCCATTAAAGATCTTGTCCACAATCACAGAATGCCAGGATTGCCCACAGGTGACTTTACAGAGTACCCTCGGATAGCCTGGCACAAGTGGTGGCTGACATTCTGCCCTCTTGCTAGGTGTGAACTCTGAGGGTAGGAACAAATTAAATTTAGCACTGTGCCTGGACATAGTAGATTCTTAGGGATTTTTTTCCCTTGTTACCATTAAAAGCTCTTTAGCTGCTTTTGTTCCTAATTCTAAAACAGAAAGAAACAAAAACACAGATGGGGTTGAGGACTTTCAAGATTTTTGCTTATAGTTTAGATATTTAGCTATTTAAGTGCGTATGTGAGAGGGTGCATGTGTGCATGCAAGTGTGTGTGTGTGCATGTGTGTGTGTGTGCGTGAGGATGCATGTGTGCATGCAAGTGTGTGTGTGTGTGTGTGTGTGCACGCGCGCAGGTCGGGGGTGGGGGGTGTTTTTGCCTAGCGGGTGGCGAGATAAAAATCAGCATCATGCCAGCATTATAGCTGATGTTAGAGCTATTTATAGACTTGGCCACGGTCATGTCAGAGATTTAAAGGAAGCCAAACATCTGGGTACATTCCAAAGCAGCGGAAGAGCCAGAGTCCCAGCACATTCCCGAAGAAAGCCGCATCTCTACAAAAGCGGCAGTCTCCCTTCACTGAACACAACCCCAACCCGGGGCTCTTAGGGACCTCACTCTGCAGGTATGCAAAGACAAAATCACCCGCCAGCCATTGTGCTTTCCGTCCCTGAAGGGGGATGAACAAAAGGCAGGTGAATGGAAGGACCGCTCGGCTTCTGCATGGAGAGCCTCCACTCAGCCTGTAGACAGTTGGTATCAATGGGAAAAGGTGGGTTTCCTTGAATGGGAACCAAGTTAGGGGCCCAAATGGCTCCCCAGCTCATGTTGTAAAAATGAACTTAAGTAAAATATTTAAATTTAGAACTCTTGGAACTGAGAAGGAAATATCTGGATCCCTACAATATTTTGCCGAACTGAAGTAAGTGTGCTCTACTTTCAGCAGCAAAACCCAATATATTTTTAAAGTCCCGATTTAAATATGCTTTATATATACGTATATGTGCTATGCGTGCATATGTAACAGAACTAAGTTGTTCCATTTATATATGGGGATAAACTCTGCTCCATGGCCTTGGTTTTATTCAAGGAGAAATGCCTAGCGTGCCACGCCTGCCTGAGGCTGCCGAGCCTCAGAAGCATGCTCGGTGTGGAGGGCTCTGCTGTAGAGCTTGTCCCATTGGTACACTTAACCTCGTACGGGACTCACAAATGGCAATCCTATGTTGCCTCTACGCAGGCACAGGTGTGCGAGGTGAGGCGCATCTGTGGTACCACCCTAGCTGGGGAGGACTGTTTGTCTCCTGGGAGACGCCAGCTCTAGCCCATTGTCTCTGCCTGAGTGCCTTCCTCGCATCTCCAGCCCCCATGTTCTATTAGCATTGTGTAGGCAGGGCTGCTTTTTTGTTTTACAAAAACCTCTTCTTAGCTTCCAGTGACGACCTGATGGAGGGGAAACGGTGGCCCCCAACCTAACGTGGCTTTGGTCATGACTAACATGCTAACGCCACAGGACTATCACATCGGTGGATTCTGTAACTAAACGGCTTTCTGAGCAGAGAGCAAGTGGGGAAGCAGCTGTCCACTGTACCCTGAACTCATCGCTGTCTCCACTGCTTCTCTCTCCTCATCCCAACTGTTTGTGTCTATCCCCAAAACATCATCTCTTCTGCACGGGCCAGGGAGGAATAAGAGGTATGTCCCTCCAAAGCCAGGCTTGCAAGGAATCCACGCCAGGACGGATCCACAGAAAGGGCATGAATAGAAGGCCTTATTCTTACATATTGGATCTCATTCTTCTTTCGGTCACTGTGTTATAACCAATCAATAAGGATCCACCACGGACTATTTGTAAACTACAAGACAGAAGCAAACAAAAATCTCCCACAACCTCAGGACCCAGGCAGACTTCCAGTCACACTGGTGTCTGAGTAACATCCGTGACAGCTCAGAGACCATTTCACTTATAGCCCCATGAGCGTGAGTTCGCGTCATCAGCTCCCTTCCAGGAATTTTACAAGGTGGCTGGCTGTTGTAGAGATGTGCCACCATAAACATAACAGCCTAGCTGCCTTCTTCCTGGCTGTGCTCTAGTTTCATCCTGGTACTGTGATAAAACACTCTAAAACAAGCAACTTGGAGTGGAAAGGGTTATTCAGCTTCTGCTTCCGGGTCACACATTATGGCTGTGGAGGGAATTCAAGGCAGGAACTCGAGGTCAGAAACCGAAGGAGGGAGCAGAGAGGAGCACTTCTTGTGGCTCACTCATATAATCCAGGGTCACTTGCCAGAGGATCAGAGATACACATCCACAGTGAGCGGGGTCTTCCTCTGTCACTTAACAGTGAAGACAAACTTTGTCTTCACAACTCAGGCTTGCCCACAGGCCAATCTGATCTTGGCAATTCCTCAAAGGAGGTTTCTCCTTGGATAACTCTGAGCTGTGTCATGCCCACACTTAAGGCCAGCGGGACAGGTAGCTTGAACAGTTTTCCGGGACATCATGGAGGACCTCAATGAACAATATCACACAAATATACTTTCACTGTTTTTCTAGTTATTTCCTTTGGGCAGAAACCCAGAAGTAAGTTGAAAAGTACAGAAATCCTCAAAACCCACACTCTCCAGAAAACTGCCCCTGCCGTGGCTCTGAGACACCAAGTAATGTCTTCAATGATTTTATAGCTTCCAATGTTTCACCGCGTTTCCCTCTTAATTGGCATCTTCATCATTGTTATCATTGGAGTTATGACTGGCAATAGTACATGACTTGAATTACCCTCCCTCTCCACTATCCAGTGCCACCTGTGAAGCAGCCCATCCCTCATCCTCACGCCACAGAGGAATGACTGCCAATAGAGGGACCCAACAATGTGATTCGACCCCCTTCAGAGTCAGCCTCTACCCCCCCAAGTCTGATCTACCTCACTGCAGTGCTGAGCTGACTACATTTCCCTTGGGTACTTTCAGGGGTTCCACTCAACCATGCTTTGTCTAGTTTTCCATGTATAAAAACGGCCCTCTGTATTCTGGACGCTGTGAAGTCATCTGTAAGAAGATTTCCACATCTCCAGACTCTCTCCCAAACTACAACGCAACTCCCCATCACCATTATACAGCAGTGTCCTCTGCAAACCTGGGAAGAATTCTAAACAGCCTTGGCTAACCCCTCCTGCCATGACAAGCATCCTGAAGCTTTGACAGCTTCCGTGGGAAAATATCAGTTACGGCAAAACCCGTGGAGCAGTTCTATGAGGCCCAGAAACACAAGCTACTTTGAGAACACAAGCTACTTTGAAGACACAGTTCTTGCAAGAGCACATCTCACGGGTACATTGATCCTCTCTGGAAGAAGGTAGAGTAAGAAACCGCATATTCTCTCCACATGGAGACACAAGCGAGCATATCGGGAAGCTCCGTGGCAACTAGGTGGTAAATGCATCACTAGCCTGTCACTGTCTGTCATCGCCTCCCCCATAGTTCCCTCATCCAAAGGGCAGAAGCATCTCAAGGGAGAAGAGACCCAAAAGTCACACCTATGACAGAGCCGCACACGGCCGGGCACTGACCACTCAGCTCAGGCCAGGGCGTCTCTCCTTTCTAAGTTCCACACTTGACCACCAGTGTGTGCCCTAGAGGAGGGCCGCAGCAATGTAAGGCATCCCGAGGCAAGCTCGACCCAGCACGCTGCACCTCACAACCAATCGTTTGCTTTCCGCAGCTCAGGTTGGGGAGGTGGATGGGATTTTCCCAGAAATCATTTGATTGCTATGAAAAATCTATGTTCCTGCTGCCCTAAGCATTGCAGGGCATTTGGTCACCTTTACTTCCTCTCAGCATTGCGGTCCTTGCAGCTGAAGGGCTTCCAGGTCCTCATTTTAAAGGCGCCACGCTATTTGGTAGTGCCACTCTGATCCCCTATGGTGCCCTTCTTTCAAGGGCACAACGGACCAGCAAGAGTTGGGAGGATGTGTCTGAGCTTTGAATTGGAAAAACAGGCATTCTGGCCTTCTTCAGTCACCACTCAAGGTTCTGCACGGCAAAGACATGTGGGTCCATGACCCCAGTCCACGGCCCTGCCCATCCTTAGAGTGCCTCTATAACCCTTTAGTAGATTGCCATGGGCCCTGACTACTTAAGGCTGAGTACTTCACATTGGACACTCCAGCCAGTCCCTGCAACAAAACTCTCAGTCCTAAGCCAGGCACTCGAAAGCTGATAAAACTGGGTTTGGTGGTTGCAGAGATGGCTCAAAAGCTAAACAAAAGCCCTTTTGACTTCCCAGGACACAGTATGCACACAGTGCGTATACATGCATGCAGGCCAAACAGTCGTACACATAAAAATTAAGTAAGCCTGAAGGAAATTTTTAACTGGGCTTGGGAAAAGCTGTATGGACTCTGAGTCAGGTGTGTGTGTGTGCAGCTACCAGGGGTTAAACTGAGATCTGAGCTGTGTTATTCTGAGCTTCAACTAAGAAAGACGCTCCTGGAATAAGATCTGGAGGGGGAAATGGACAAGCCTTCCGTCTGCTTTGGTCCGTTACAAGCTTCAAACCCATTGCCTCTGTCACTCGTGCAATGATGAGTCTCAAATACAGCAGGTTCCGTCCTTTGCAATCCAAGAAGAGGTCCTATGCAGAAAACCTGATTCAGGCAGAACCAGCCTCGTGTCCGTGCCCAGCTCTGTACACCGCCACCCTATCCTTGGGCAGTACTCATGGGGCAACCTACACCAGCTTGCTGACACTCTTCCCCAGGTACCCAGAGCTAACCCTCATCCCATCTCGCAGTGCCAGTCATTCTGCTGGGTACCTGTTCTTAGGTGGTTCTATTCTTCAAACCCAAGTGTCTTTCCTTTCCCCAAGCCCCGCCTACTCTCGCAAGTGGTTCCACCCCTGATTTCTGAGGAGAGCTGCACACATACTCAGACACACACATACACACACAGATGCATGCACACATAACACCATTTAACTTTGCTTTAGAGACTCAAAACAACCCTTTATGACTGTCTGCAGCTCTCTCCAAATTTAAGGGGCGGGCTTTGTTTCCAAGGCCTATCATACCCAGAACCTTCACCTCTCCCTGCAAAAGTCTTCATCATACTTTCTGCAAATCTGAGAAAATAAAGCAACCCAAAGAGTCCCCACCCAACATACTCACTTACCACACCCACCAGACAGCTTCCCTTCCCTTCTACTCAGTGTAAGAGGCCTGCCCTCCCCATTCCTACTCCACTGTAGGACGTGGCCTCAAGGCCCCCCGTGTCGCTTTCATTCCCTTACAAAAGGCTTGTTATGTTTCCTATTTTGGAAGCAGATGTGCTGACTTTGACCTCCACCCAGTCCTGAAGCTACCATTTCATCTCTTTGCACCTCTTGAGGACAACACTCTACCACAAAGTTATTTATTTTCCTTGAACCCACTCCACCCAGAGAACCCTCAACAGCTAGGTTCGCTCGTCAATCTCCACTGAGCCGCGGCTTCACTCTCAGCCTCGCTCTTGCAGAAACAATGTCTGACCCTGAGCAGCTCTCCTTTCTTAGAAAGAACCTCCACCTTGAGTTCCTGAGGCAGGGTCCTCTCTTCCCCAGCCTCCCCGCTTTCTCTACTTCCTCTCCTTCTTGTTTCCAGGATAATCCTCAATGTCTTACACCCAAGGTCAGAGAATTCTGGTCTGCAGGTCAGATGGATTTGCGGTGGAGTTCTGCTGTAGCTCAGCCCAGCTTACTCCTGCAACTGTTGTGTGCTATGGGAGTCAAGTTAAACAGTTGCAGGGAACACAATACGGCCTGCAACGCCTTAAGTATTTACTGTCTGGCACTTTAGGAAGTTTGCCAGCTACTCTTCCCGATCTATAAATACTGCCATTCTCAAAACTCCGTCTTTACCGCCTCTGTACCCAGGCTCTTCAGAGTGAGCCAATCTGGCCCCATGACCTTAAATGCCACTGATGACCCCAAAGCCCTTCTCTAGTCTAAATCTTTCCTCTGGACACACAACCCACCCTTGCAGTGGATATTCTGATTGGATGTCTCATACATCCTAAAACAAATTCCCCACTCCCGGTCCTGCCAGCACCCTCACTCTCTCTCCGTCCTCACCTCCTATCCTTCCACAGCTCAGATTCATTTCCTGCCCTGTCCCCTCCACTCTCAACTTTCATCCCGCAACCCACACCATCCTCACTTCCCATCCTCTTTCTCTGCCCCAACAAGGACCCCCCCCCCCGTCCTTGCCAGTCCCCTTCCTGGCTCTGCCATTCCCACCCTCATACCACAGGCCACCACTCCCACCGTCCTCCTCCCCATCCTCCCTCCCTGCCACCCTACCCTGCACAACCTTTATTCTTTATTTCCTGTCCTTCCACTCATCCTCACCTCCCCCCAGGCCCCCCTCCCCATTTGCTCCTTATATAGACCTTTCTGCTTTATTCCAAACCCTTAAACGCATCCTCGAATGGTCGGTTTCTCTCAAACCCAAAGTTCAAGTCATCAGCACATCCTGCCTGCTCCCTCTTCAAGATATAAATAAAACTTCACCACTGCCAATAATCTCCCACCGTTGCTAGTCAGAATCCTGCTTTCCTGGCTGCCCTCTGCCTACACACGGCCTGCTACAGTGTACTCTCAGGAGGACAGCCAATGACGCTTTGACATCGGAGGGCAGGCACATCGCTCTACTCAGGGCTCTCCAGAGTTGGAGAAGGCGGAGTCTGGCCTCTGGCCTGGCAGCTACTGCGGACACCCCAGTGTCTCCAACTCTGTAGCCTTTCCGGGCCTGGACTGCTAATCCCCCAGCATCCACATAGACCAGCTCCCCTGTTTCAGGTCTCTGAGAGTGTTGCTATAGGAAAATCTCTTCAGGACACTTCCTCCCGAAGGTGCTCCCTCCTCCCCTGGCTGGCTTTATCTTTCTCCACGCAGACACTAGTCCTCAGTTACATTGACTTGTGGTCTAGCCATCTGTCTCCCCACCTAAGCTCAGAAAGGACGGACCCGAGGGCAGTCTCACTGCTTAGAGGATTCTGTCCATTCTCCACATCTAGAACATAGAATAAGTGTATACCAAAATGTCCAAAAGGTTTGCTTCGTGTTAAGAAAGTGGGAGGCTATGGAGGAGAAGCCAACTTTTTGTAGCATGCAAAATTCCAAGAGCGGAACTGTACCCTAGAGCCCACATGCCCAAGCCAGCCATCTTCCTGGATCACTCAGGGAATGCATTGAATCAAACCAGGCTCCAGTGACACCGTGACTGTACAGGCAGAATCCTTCTGCAGCGCCTCCTGGAGATCAGGAGGGCCATGAGGAGGAGGAGCTTCTGTGAGGCAGACAGAGAAAAGCAAAACCAGCTCCTTCCCACCCAGTGTTAGTCACCTGGGGTGGCGGCAGCGAGGGAACACATGGTAGGTGTCAGTATTACACCACTAGCAAGGCTCACCCAGTAAACCTCAGTTACAGTCCAAGCCTGTTTTCCCCCCTGAAAAACAAGGTGCTCTGACCCAATGTTCACAAATGTAAAACAAAGAGCCACCTTAGACTCTGTCTTTCTCTCCCATGTGGAGCTTACCACAGCTAGAATTTCCCAACTTGTAACTTTAGAAGCAGTTACCCTTAGGACCCGCTGAGAGCACCCACTTATATTTAAACATGCCTCTGGGCATTACTTGCTTACTCTCACCTTGGCCCCCAGTTTTCAAGTTTTCTTTTTTTCTCATTGGCTGATAAATTTGAAAGCCCTACGTTCCCAACAGAAGGGGTTGGGATAGAGTGGCAACAGTCCCAAGTCTCCCTTCTGTCTTCCTGGAACCCTACAGGGCAATTCCTTTTCAACAGGAACGGAATCAAGAACACAGCAGAAGAAAATGAAAGCCTTTAAGATCCCAGGCCACTTCTGCCTCTGTGGTCTCCTCCCTTCATGCTCCTCATTGTCACATTGTCCCAGCCTAGGGAACACAGGGCTTTCTAAGAGAGCAAGTCCTGTCACAACAGGGTGTCTTAACATCACCGTGGTGCAGCCCACAACCTTGGCAGTCAGAGGTGTTCCTTGCTCGCTCCTGACTTCAGACATACAGTCCTTAGAGGATGCCCCTCCCACCGTCCAATTAGTCACATCCCTCAAAGCTCAATATTCAGAATGCTTTGTCTTCCTGGGTCTTCTGAGACCATTGTTTCCCTCACTGATAACTGTGTATCTCAGCGCCTATACTCGGCCTTATATTGTTGGACTCAGCTAAAGGCTGGCACCCATGCGATGGAGCCCACAAGGGTTACGCAAGATGCTAATTCACACCCCTCCTTTACCAAGGACATGCAGGTCCATGGGAAACCCTTGCTGCTGATAATCCAGTTGCAATTTGCAGGAAGAATTCAGCTGCCCTCACAATTTCATATCAATTCCCTATTGATTTCTTCCCCTGAAAAATGGGGGAGGGGATATACCCCGCCCACATCTGAAGCTTCCAAGTACAAAATACCACATAAATTTGGGCTCTTATTAAAATAAATAGAGCAGCAAATTATGTACACACAGCTCCTCAACCAGCCCCGCTTGCTGCAAGCCTGCCCGCTTTTTTTCCCAATTAAGCCTGCAAAAGTCCCAAGGTTATGCCCATGAGAGCCACCACCGGCCCTGCTGTGAGAAGGGAGTCCAGAGCCTTCATGTGTCCCAACACACATCATGGAGCCAGCCAGCTGTGTCCTCCACCCCAAGCAAGCTGACTTGGCTCTCCAGAGTTTATGCAACAGAGGAAATCACAGTGGGAAGTGCACACAGTCTGGAAAACAAGAACAAATGAGACTCTAGGGCAGGCTGCAGCCGGTGGGGTCGCCTCCGGCTCAGCACCCACAGTCCCCGCACAGCAGTGTGCAGCCCCTGTCAGCACGCTCCACACTGTCCTGTGGAGCATACAGAGCTCAGCAAAACAGCTATTCTGCAAAGACCATGGCATCTAGCACCAGGGAGCCTTGGGTTTGTGCCTACCAATGTCACTCAGGAGGTTTACTACCCTGATTCAGTCACAAGTCTCCCTGAGCCTCAACTTCTCCACTTGGGATGCATGGAAACAAGCGACTGGAAATGCTAAGACAGGTCTAATCACTGTGACAGATGGCCTGGGCTGTGGCGAGCAGGTGGGCCAGAGGTCACAATGTCTGGCCACCGGAAATACCTGTTGCCTGTGCAGGGGAACAGAGGATGAGCTCTTCACAGAGATGCGCCTGCTGGATTTCAGGACTGGATTCAATTATCACCTTCCTAAACACACTGAGGACAGGTGCTGGTCTGATGGAGCAAGCACTGAGCCTACAAGGCTGTTACACGTACAGTCACTGCTTGAACGTCTAGGGTTGGTAGAAGGAATTTAAAAGAGCATCATTTCTCTGTGGAAGAGGAGGCAGAAAGAGTGCCGGAGCTAGAGTGGATGCGGACACCAAGGAAACAAGGCTTCTAGATACAGCAGGACCACTTCACATATGAATTGACCAAGGCAGCATGCACAGGGCTGCACAGGTCTAAGCCAGATGGGGTCCCAGTGCTGAGAGGAGACGTGGACACACGTCCCCAGCTCTAAACCTGAAGCTATCTCCAATAGGTAACCACTTGCAAATGAAAAATTAGTTTTCTCCAATGGAGTCTCACTCGGGATACAAACCACTCCCAAGGGCAGGCCCCATGCCCAGCAGTAGATGGCCAACATGAAATGAAATCAATGATATTTTTAGAGGTTCTTTCTCTCATAATACTTTGTATTATATATTACAAGAAACTTATATGTGATAGTTTCTGATTTTGAGCTTTCATGGAGATTCTGATGTGTGCATGTGTGTGTCTGTGCAGCTGCAGGTGATCCTTGTGCTTTCCTCTGGCTTCGTCTCCCATTTGTTTTGTCCCATTCTGGTTTGTTTGTTTGTCTTTACTTCTTGGATACCTGACTGTTTCCTAATGAGAGAGAGGAGGGGAAGGTGTGAATGGGTGAGAGGGGTGAATCTGGGAGGAGGGGAGACCATGATGAGACTATATTGTACGAAAAAAAATCTATTTTCAATATAAGGAAAGGCCATTGTTTCCGATTTGTAGGATAACATTCTTCCTGAAAGAAATTTGAAAAACTCAAAAAGTGAAAAACAACAAAACACAATTTAGCTGTATCCATTTCCGTGCTGAGGCGTTCCACTCTGCGTTAACTACAATTCCACCCTATTTACTTTTCAATCTTTACTTAATAGACGTATTATTAGCATTTTCGGCATCCTTATATATTATTCCGTGTAGTTTTAATAGCTTCTTTGATTTCCATTTTATAGATGACCCATATTAGATTTAATTAATCCCCCACACAATGTGTTGTCGGCACGAATACTGCTGAAAGGGAAATTCCTGATTGGAGTGACTTCCCACATCTCTGCTTATTCCTTTAGGGTTAATTCCTCGGCGAAGACCTGCTTGCTGGCATAAAGGGCACTTCCGGAGACCTGTCTCATCTTTTCAAATTATCTCCCCACCAGTGAGGTGTATGAATGTCCATTGTTCTCTACAACACTGGGCGGGACACTGACATTTTTCATCTTTGCTAATGTATTAGGTAGCCAAAAATATCTTGGTTTTAATTTTGCATATTAATGACAAGGCTGGTGCATACTCTGGCCACTTATTTCTGTTCTATATGTTTTTGAAGTATCTATGCAGAAGTCTCTGGCCACTTTTCTATAGACGGAACAGTTTCTAATATTCTGCAGAAAAATAATTCGCAGCCTCCTCTGATGATGCCGCACCTGGGCTCTGACCGTCCTCTCCATTAAAGCATGAACTCTAGCACCTCACGTGTAGCCTTTCCCTGTAGCTTGAAATAACTTCCTGCTTTGAATTTTCGTTTGAGTTGTATTTTTGTTGGGGGAGGGGGGGTTGCCTGTGTATATGTCTGTGCAGTTCCCACGGGGGCCAGTAGAGGGCATTGGATCCCCTAGAACTGGAGTTACAGATAGTGAGCCACCACGTGGGTGCCGGGATTTAAACCCCAGTCCTCTTTCTGGAAGAGCAGCCAATGCTCTTAGCTGCTGAGCCGTCTCTCTGGACCCTTATCCCATTTCCTCTTATCCTATTTCAGTAGCAGTGGCTGGCCTCGTCTCTCTTCTTTATTCCACATCAGCTGGTCCTCGTGGGGATGCGCCTTTCCTTTTCCCGATGGCGCGTGATTCGGAGGGGCAGCAGCAGGGTTGTTGTGGGGAACATGTCATGGCAAACAAGTGGAAAACAGTGGTAACTTTGTGGAGTTGGTGCTCTCCTTCTTTGTGTGGGTTCTAGGGATCGAACGCAATTTCTCCAGCCGTACAAGGTCTCCTGCCGGCCTCAGGCAGTCCACGGTCCGTGCATAGGGGTGAGCTGCTTTCCCAAGGAGCTCCGTTCCATGCAGGCAAAATGCCCTTCTCTAATAACTCTCATCCTCCCTGGAATTCAGTTGAAAGGCAGTGAAGACGCCTGCAGAAGTCACCTTGGCCCTGGGAGTTTTCCAGACCTGAACTGGAAGTGTCTTCAGTGAGCCATCTTACTGACCTCCCTGTTGCCGCCATCTTTCCGTGGGCACCCGTCATTTTTCACCTGTCCCGGGCTGGCTCTTCCCTTCTTAAGCCCCGCCCCAAACCTCAGCTTCTCTACTTGGCAGCTACCCAGGCCATTATTCCTAGGTCCAAACGAGACTGTCGTTTCTTGCCTGAAACCCTTCTACCCCCTCACCGGGCCAACTGGACCCTTCCTACCTGGCAAGCACCCACAACCCTATTTCCTATACTCCCCCCCAAAAAACACACCTTATATGTTCAGATACAACAGCACCCAGGTATTTCAGGCATGTTGTGCTGTTATCCCTTGCTTTTGAGATGTGCACACACGGCTCACCTCTGTCCATCCTCCTCTCAGAGAGCTGATAGCAAATTACCTTTGACCTAGTCTCAATCGTTCATTCCTTCCAGAGACCTGCCCCAGACCAATAAGCCATGCTGAACCTCACACCCAAGACAAAGATTGTTCTGCTTAACACACCTATTTCAAGTACAGTCCACAGCATCAAAACGGAGGAGGGAACTGGGAGTGCCGGTGAAGGTCACTCTGAAGGACAAAGATGCGATGAACCACTCTGGGGGCTTGCAGATATATCTAATGGATTTCTCAAAGTTCTCCCTCAGGTGTGGTTACTCCACTCTCCCTCTGCAGATAGACTCCAATTCCTCCAATTCCTTCCTCTGGGTCTTCCAGAGCTCCCTTGTGGTCCAGCTTGCACCCCAGGGAACCTGTCTGACCAGCACAGTACGATGCCTGCAAGGCCTTTCTTCCTTAGGCTCCTTTATATCTCTATCTTTACATCTCTACAGCCATTCCTTGGGCAGACAGCCTGCCCTGCAGCCAGAATCTAAAGACTTCTTACGTGATGCTCAGCTCTCGCACACTCAGAGATCAGGAAGTGAAGATTTCCCCCAGCTGCTACCTAATCTTGTCGGAAGGATGAGGCTCTTCCCCTCACCCGGCAGATAGCCAGACTTTGGGCCCCAAGAACATTCCTGTGGGCCAGCCCTCTGCCTTCTATTAATGTTCCACACATGTTCTGTTTGTTTTGAAGGTAACGGTGAAATATTTTATTCGTGGTATGACCCCTTTCATGGGACTTCTCTGTTCCATTATTTCCGTGAAAAAGTTGAATGGATAGCTACAATCTCTAACCACCGTAAGATTCAAGATTAGTATCTCTCATGATTTCCCTGTCTCTCTTCTCTATCTAGTCCCTTCTTTTTGTTCTGGGTTGTGACAGAACACTGCAGAGTCCCCAGGGATGGCAGAGCAGCCTCCTCCCAAGCCATGACCGGAGACGGAACAGTAGACTGTGTAAATTACAGAAAGTGTGGTCAGGTGCGTGTGGGCAATGGACGCTGGAGACAGCACAGGGCCAGCAGGGGGTATCAGTGAACTATCAATGAACAGTGTTCAGCTGCAGGTGTCAATCTCTGCCGTCCAGGTAAAGAGATGGGAGGAGTCAAATGAATCAGTCTGTTCCATTTGGGAATAAAAAGGAAATGAACTACAAAGAAAATAACCCCAATTCTGAAGAAGAGGAGGAATGCTTAACTCTGGTCTCAGTTCTGTCACGGATTCCCTAGATGATGCCACCAAATGCTTTTACCTCTGTGAGATCATTTGCCAGGTCTGTAAGACATGATTCCAGCAGACAGAGGGTCCCTAGGCAGTGGGCAGAATGTCCCCCGTCCAGGTGGCAACCAGCTCAGGGCAGAGGGAAGGGGTTCTACCCAAGGGGCCTCACAGGCTCACAGGTCCCCTGCATTCCTCACGCACCCCAAACACTTCAACTTTCAGCCCCGTAGCAGAGGGTGCAGTTTGGGAGAAATCATCGTAGGGCTTCTCCGGGAGAGAGATGGAGCCCGAGACTCAAGGAACCCTGTCCTTCCCCGGCTCACGGTCCTCCAGCTCCAACTCCGGCTCACACCTTCTGCTTATCCTTCTCTTAAAGATTATCTTGGAGGCTCACAACCTTCCCTTTTTAAAAAATTCTTGCTGATGGAAAATGCTTCCTCATACCTAATCTAAGTCCATCTGCTGCAATTTCTGTCTATTTTCTCTCGTTCAATCCTTACTGGAGATGGAGAACAGCTGGTCGCCATCCTCCATATAACATCCCCTCCTAAACCAGAATCAGTTATGACATCACCCCTCAGCCTGGTTTTTTTTTTTTTCCTTCTTCTGACATACCATCCACTGTGCCTTCTGACCTATCTTCGTAGATTCTAGCTCAGAAAGTATGGCCAGTCACCAAGCAGCATGGGAGGATGCAGAGCGGGGGGGGGGGCCTCCACAGCAGGAGGTGGACTCCCTGGCAAAATCAAAAGAGAAGGTCACTGTGGAAAGGGACCCAGAAGAACACAGTCCAATCTCTTTACACAGGAAAAAACTAAAAGCCAAAGGAGCCAATGAGTGCAATGCCAAGATCACACCCCAGGGCTCAAGTGCCAGACCCAATATTCCTTTTTTTGTTTGTTTGTTTGTTTGTTTTTGATAGTGGTGGTGTGGGGGGGGCGGGAGTAGGAGCTCCTTACATGGCCTAAGCTTGTCTTAAACCCCAGATCTTCCTGCCTCCACCTTCCAAGTGCTGGAATTATAGTCACGTGCCATTCACTATCCGCAGCTAAAACCCCAACTATGACCACAACTCCCTGCGTAGCCACAGCAGTGTCTCAGCTGACAAGAAAAAGGCCACAGTCTCTCAGTTTGCATCTTCCCAGTTCTGTCTCTCCTGTCCTGCCAGCAGATGCTGAACTTCTTCTACAAACATCTTTTGGGGGTTTTGCTGTTTTTGCTAATACGTAGCTACTCGATGTGAATGTATTCCGGAGGTAGCGTGGTGTGGTCTACAAAGACAGAAGAAAGATTCCAACGCCCCTGTAAGTTACACTGTTAACTTAGTGTAAGGAAGTAAATTTGATCTTTTCTAATTGCTGGTAGTTTACAGAGAAAAGAGCACAAAGAAACAGAGAGAACGGCAGACAAACTACACTGTCCACTAATGTTCCCAAGGTCAGGCCCCAGCTGGCCCGTCTGGAAGCTGTGGAAGGGGGATGGATGGACAGAAAAGCTGCAGGAGTCCTATGCCTGGTAGAAATCACCTTTGCCCCGAGGCATCTGCCATGTCCACCTCACAGAACCAGCAGCCCACCACCCACAGACGCTATAGAGGTCTGAGTTAGAACTGAACTTGCTGAAAGATTACCTCATCGATTCCACCCGGCACTCCCGGATGGCTAACTCAGCATTCCCGGCGTCTCTGGTCACTCTTTCTGAAAGGTGGTGAACAGGGTGTCTATGAGGAAATCTAGTCTAGGGTGTCCTGAGACGGTGGGAAGAGCCAGAACAGAGGAAGGAAAAAGACTGACACCTACCTATCAAATCAGTAAGGTACCTGCATCAGGTGAACTAAGTCCCCAGCTGGGATGAAGGATGAGGTGTGGATACGCAGAAAGGTGCGCCAGATGAACTAGTTACTCATGATTCTAGCTTTGAACACTGGAGGACACTCGAGCAGGGAGAACACTGATCTTGGATTTCCAAACAGCCTTTTGCCATTTCGAACAAACAGTGGCACGCTGCGGCTTAATCTTGTCGACTTTCAAGGATGTTCCCAACTGCCTCAAACCTGCAGACACACCCTCCCTGAGGAGAGCTGGGAAATTCAGACATCCGCCAAGAGAAAGAAGACATCATGACAGCTTTTACCAAAACGCCTAACCCAATAAACGTGCTGATTTGATTTCCCAAAAACCACAAAATTAAATTTTAAAAGAGAAAACAAAAGGACACCCCTCTGATAGAAATTTTAATGTTTTCAATCCTGTTTCTGGGCATGATTTTCTTTAGCAGCAAAATCGGCACGAGATGATGAGATCGAAGCAGGCTGGTAAAGAGATTACTTATTGACATGGAGACGGATGACAAGGAGGATGGTGGGCACTGAGGTCCAGAGGGGTACGAAGTTTCTTATCTGCCAGGGCGATCAATCACACTGGCCTTGGAACAGCAGAAGGATGGAGCCCTTCCACGACACAGTAGCTCAGGACAGAAGCCCTGGCTGGCCAACTGGGCAAAAAGAAAAACCCTTCATCGATGCCCGGTACCCCACCCAGCTTCCTAGCTGAAGCTTTCATGCTCAATTTGATAAAATGACAACCAACAAATTTAATCTCCTGAGCATCCATCAGCCCCTTAACACGCGAGCAAGCACCCAGCCTCACAGGAGTTAATCAGCCACAAGCCACGATTACGTTCTCCACCGCAGAGGTTCAGGGTCCTGGGGTTTGTGACCACACTGCCCACGGTAAAGCTACAATGAGGGCGGTTTGAGTTTTGTCAATTACTCTACAGCTCCTATACTCATTTTTTTTTAAGCTTAAGTTGTTATTTTAATGATCTCTGTTCCAAATGAGGAAATACAAGGAAGAAGAATGAGGAGGAGGAGAGGGAGAGAAAGCCAGTGCTCCTGCATGTCCCACTTGTACTTCCCAAAGCTCCCTGGGCTCCCTCCCCCACCCAGCCTTTCCCTCTGTGGATGAGTCACCACAAGGAGCTGTTTTAAAACGCCTTCCTTTAATGTTCCCTATCATGATAGACATCAACAGATCGCAGATTGGCATAAATTGAAGGGAGACCCTAAGTTCTGCACCTGGTTTCTGGCCCTGGATACCTCTCAAACTCAAAAGCTTTCTTCAATTTATACCTATGTTTATTACAAAAACAGAACAAAACAAAACAGGGTGTCTGCATTCAGGTCGCTTTCTCGGTGCTGAGTACTGTCCCCATGACCCCTTTGGGGTCATATACCTTACGTCACAGAGGGGGGGAAAGTGCTTTAGAACTGCCCCCAACCACCTAGGAAAGTTCAGCTCCATTCAGGGACCTTGGATAGCAGGAGTCATGCTATGCGGAGCCTGGGATTTGTTTTGCTACTTCCAGCCAACACGTGCACAAAAGAGGTCAGCCATCCTGACCAGCTGCAACCACACAAGGCTAGACGGCTATTTCTTCAGCCACTGGGACTAGAACTTCCAGAATAACAATTCCCACCCAAAACGGTTGCCAAAAGGGAGAGAAGGAGAACCTGTTGTGTGTGGTAGTGAAGAACGGAAGGACTGAAAGTGGAAATGATGTATGGAGCAGAAGAATCAAGGCTGTCACAGCTCTGAGGCGGCGAGAAAGGTGTCGCAGGGACGTGGCAGTGTTGCGAACCCCTCCCAGGTCCCCCCTGCCGTTCTCTACCCTGGCTTCAAGTCTGGGACAGAAATCAAAGGGAAGGAATTCACCTGGACCCACATCCCCCGAATCCCAGGGACTTGTCATATCACCTGGGGACTAGAAGCATCAGAGGATGTCGCAGGTATGACACACCACTGGGTGCCTCATAGCGATGGGCACCAGGAAATAGCTGTGTGGGAAAGCAGGGAGTCCCAGGCCGAGTACATCACCTTCACCAGCACTGGGGACACCACCTCCTCCTCAAGGTCCACTTACCTAGCAATTCCCTGGGGCAAAGGTGGACTAAAAGGCACTTTGATCAAGTATCAAAAGTGGGTCTCAGTGAAAGTGAGGCCCTTGTAGCCCCCACAGTGTGGGACAGTCAAGAACTGGTGAGCATTTTACTTGAAGAGCAGTTACCAGAAGCAGTGTGAGCAGGGACTCCAGCACCATCTTCCTGCCACAAGTCACCTGCGCATCTAGATAAAACTAGCCCCCAGCAGCTTCCCTCTCTCTGCAGCCTGGCTTCCCGAGCTGTGGGACCTCAGAATTCCTTTCTCTGATTGGAATGTAAAGCGC
Organism: Microtus pennsylvanicus; assembly: GCF_037038515.1. Classification (NCBI taxonomy): domain Eukaryota; kingdom Metazoa; phylum Chordata; class Mammalia; order Rodentia; family Cricetidae; genus Microtus; species Microtus pennsylvanicus. Next base: position 67,265,396 of record NC_134587.1, on the reverse strand, counting down.
CCTAAGATAAAATTCAGCCCCGTCCCCACTGTTTTTTGGGGTATGTATACCAAATCAAGAAAGTCTTCCAGAGTGTTCAAGAGCTAACCAATGAAGTCATTTCTTTGTCGATGGCAAGGGTTTATTTCTCACCAAGTTGGGTGATACGCAGATGGATATTCATGGGGTCAAACGGGACAGGCTCCTACACCCTGTGAAATTTCTCTTTGCACCCAATGAAGACTGATGGAGAAAGAGTGGGCAAAAGTAGCCCAGGAGAAGATGGGAAAAGTTTGACGAACGTCTGGAGTTGAAGGGTCACAGTGCTTTGGGCAAGGCAGGTCAAGGTACAGCGGGCAGGGCAGACCCGATGGTAGAAAATGCAATCAAACCAAGCTTGCTTCTGGAACTAGTTCATGGATATGGTCACAGCACAGCAGCATTCTAGCCCAGGAAGCCACCGATCTGGGGTCCAGCCTTGGTCACCCAGCAAACGTGAGTCTACACCCTAACCCCGCAGGTCATCTAGCCCCAAAATCAGACCCATTTGATGGTCCTGGGCTCTGCTAATTAATAGTAAACAAACCCAGCTCTTGACGGCGCAGAAGTTTTTCCAAATTGTGGGCTTGTTTTCCTCCCAACAAAAAAAACAGCGGGTCTCCACCTTTGTCACCTTTCCTCCCCTTAAACTTTTCTCTTCTGTCTGCAATCCCTCCACCTGTGCTAACTGCAAGCTTGTACGAAAACACAGCGGAAGCAGCCCCCTCTCCCGGGACACAGATAAAGGTACCTTCTCCGAGAAGCTGAGGGGCTCGCTCTCGTCCGGAGGCTCGCTGCCCGGCCGAGCGCAGGAGGACGCAGCCGGGTTGGAGCACGCTGAGGATGCTGCGTTCCTGCCTCTGCGACCAGACCTTTCAGCAGCTCGGACCAACTGTGCTAGCGATGCACTTAGCAATTATCGGCTGGCGCCGACGCCCCGCCTCCTGCTCTTGTGATTGGCTCTCCAGTCCCGGGCAGGACTGCATTGGTCTCGGGCGACCTCACTCACTGCTTCGGCTCCTACTATTATCTAAGCCATCAAAGGAAATAATTCCATGTTTCATTGACAACCTGTAAGGTTCTCCTCCCGCCAGGTGGCAGGGGCGGGGGGACGGGGAGTCCAGAAAAGGGAGGGGAGGAGAGCCAAAAAAGATGGGGGTGGTCGAGAAAGGAAGAGAAGGGGTAGGAGGGGAGAGAGAGACAGAGAGAGAGAGAGAGAGAGAGAGAGAGAGAGAGAGAGAGAGAGAGAGAGAGAGAGAGAGAGAGAGAGAGAAAGACTGAGATTCTTACCCCAGCATTTTAACTTCCACAGAACAAAGCCCATTGCAACAATTATCTGGCTTATTTCCTTATGTCTCCCCTTGCTGGTAAATATTCCTGAGGCTTGTGGGAATCACAAGGGGACTTGCTTCTGTTGTAGTAAACGCTCCAGAAAGCAGAACAAGATTGACGACTGAAGAAACAGAATGATGCTTTTACACCTTGGAGGTCATCTGAAGGTCGTTTCTGATTGTTCAGGGCATCGTGGTATATGCTTTACCTAGTAGTTCACGTGCCTAGTTTTTCTCCTAATGGTCCATTAACTGCCCCAACGCCAGGTCACCATTTCCCTTTTCCCTTTTACTCTATCTGGAGTCTGGAGAGAGTTGTTCTTAAAGTCCACAAAAGTCTGGGATTTTCTTTCATCACGGGAGACCCAAATGAGCAGGCAATCTGGACCTAAGTACCTGCCAGGAGCCTGTTTGCTTGTTTGTTTGTTTGTTTTTCATTATTCTACCCTGCCTTCCTTCAATTAATTGTACAGTCTCAAAAATCATAAGTCAAAGCAAGCAAAGGGGAGAAAAAAGAGCGGAGCCTCAACCTCCATCTGGTGAGTAATTCAGTTCCTCACTCAAACCCACATAAAGAAGGGTCTGACTTTGGTCCAGTTTCATGTTTGTTCGCCATGTAAAAAGGACGTAATTTAGAATCTGCTAAGAGAAATGATTAAGAAGGATCTTTGAAAGATAAAGTGCCCAGCAAATCTACTTCCAAGGCAGAGAGCGACTCACTTGCAGAGCGTGTACTTGCCTGCCCTGTGAAGGCTCTGGGTTAACCTCCTGGGTGCTGTGATTTCATTAACTCAAAGGGAAGGGGGGGGGAATCAAGTTCCAGGTTCATTAGAGCCAGTCCTTTAGGCTTCTCTATTGGAATTCCACCTCTTTGGAAAGACAAACCCAGCCCCACCCCGTCCCCACCTGTCCTGGGCTCTGAACAGCTGCCATCCTGTGTCCCTCCACTTGGTGGGGTAACACACATACATGCCTGGCTCCCTGAATGCATTCTGTACACTGGGAGGATAGAGATGCTATTGAGATGGGCAAGAATAGGAGATAATTTATTACACTCCCCTCCTGTAATGACCCATTTAACAGTGAAGTTTCTTCCCCTGCACACTCCTTGCACGCATGCTCCTCTCTAAACAATGCACCGAACAGCCTCAGAACCCCCTGACCCCTCCGACTGCATTAGACTACATGTATTTTTACATAACAATAGGATGAGTTCTCGGACTCCTGAAAAGATCAAATATGGATAGTTTCTATTCAAGTGTATTCCCAACATATATAGAAGGGCTGATCCAGCCTGAACTAGTTTAGGCAGATGTGAAGTAAGGCAAAACTGTGTCCTCCTTTTGGGAGAATCCCCCATTTACCATCATTATGTCTCTGCATATGCATTAGCCAGGCCATGGAGGCATAGGCCTTTAATCCCAGTGCTCAGAAGGCACGGGCAAGCGCATTTCTGATTTTGAGGCCATCCTGGCAGTCGGGTCTATAGAACAAGTTCCAGGACAGCCAGGGCTACACAGAGAAAACCCTGCCTCAAAAACCCTAAAAAATAAAATAAAAATAAATGCATCCTGGGAAGGGACATGCACAACAGATAAAGTGATTGTACAACCTCTAAGTAGAGAGCCACTTGAAGTATGTCCCTTAGTCACCAAACTTTCTTTTCCTTCAACCTTATAGAAAGAGACCTCCAGCTGCAGCTTAAAGCTCTTGAGAACTTTCACTCATATGGTCTATTGCCAATCTCTGCAATGCATCCATCTTTAATCTGTATCATTGCTTATCTCTAGGTTAAAATTATCTTGCTTCTTTTGCAAATCTGCATGGAGTTTCACATTCAATTCTTTAGGTAAGAGGCTAAGAAACTGGACACATCCAGCCCAGACCTTGGCCTCCAGTAACATCATTTTATGTATCCGTATAACGCATATTCGGCACACACTTCAGCACCTAGGTGTTCAGTTCTGAACCTCACAGAGCCATCCTTCTGCTGTTCTAGCTCACCCTTGGGAGGCTGAGGCAGGGGAGCCAACTCCAGAGGCCTAGAGCTGAAAGTCAGAATGAAGGCTGTGGACTTTCACAGCTTCTGAGATGTCAGGCCCCCAGTCCCTTTAACTCTCCACTCGGTGCCGTCACTGGCAACAGAGACAGAAATTACAGTTCGACGTTGTCACATACAAAAGCTCGAGGAGGCTCCTTCTCTTCGAAGGACCTCGACCCACCTAAAACCAGACCCTTGGCTGCAACTCAGAAGAGAATGTCAGAACTAGCCACCATAAAACAGAGCTGTGGTTCATTAAAAGGTGTGTCTGTATAGACTTCAGCCAGAGGGTGAAGAAAAGAAGGTGTTTAGGAAGAAAGGAAGGTGCATCTGGAAAAAAAAAGTTGGGTGGGGGAATTCCCTAAGATTTTGGTTTGTTTTAAAACTTTTATCTCCAAAGAGTTGCTAAGGAACTTGTTTTGTTTGCTTTGCTGCTGTGATAAACAATAATGTCAAAAACAACTTGGGGAAGAATTTCAAGAAGTTCAATATTCTTGGGGAAGAATATTTCAAATTGCAGGGGTTAGTCCACAACTGATCAAGACATCAAGACAGAGTAGGAAGTGAAGCTGAGACCATGGAGGCATGCTGCTTACTGGGTCGCTCTCTGACTCTTGATCGGCCTGCTTCTTATACAGTGTAAGACTACCATCCCAGAGATGGTACGGCACACAGTGGCCTGGGCCCTCCGATGTCGATTAGCAAGAAAAATGTCCATAGACTTTCCAAAAGACCACTGACTAGGCAATTCCCTCGTCTGACAGCTAAGGCTAAGTAGGGCATTCTACACATTGTCAACTTGATACAAACGTCACTTTAAGCCATAACCTTTCATTTCTTTTTTCCCCTGAGTCAGCTTTAAACATTCTAAGGTCTTTAAAATATTATCACTTTAAAACTTCAAAGTCTCTATGCTGCAGGTTCCTATAAGAGCAAAACAAAAACCAAAAGACAAGTTACATACTTTATTATTCCTAGAGGGAAGAATCAGGACACAATTACAATCATATCAAAGAAAACCCCAAATTAAACAGTTATTAGAAGCTCACTATCCAACATGGATAGCCAAGATCTTCTGGGCTCCAGAGGGCTGAGATAACTCCACGTCTTTGCAATTTACAGCCTCCACCGCTGGTCTTGTAGGCTCAGATTAGCTCCGCTCCACTCCAGCCACTATCTTTGGTGGATGTCCCACGGTCCTGGCATCTCCAATATCCTGGACACTCCACTGCTAATGAAACTTCACCTTTCCCCCAGTTGATTCCAGGCCTTTCTGATGAGACCCCAGTCCTGCCACTTGGTGGTGATTCCTACATCAATCAATAGTCAGAAAATGCCCCATATCTGTGCCCACAGATCAATCTGATTGAGGCAATCCCTCGGCTGAAGCTCCCTCAGACATGCAACGCATCAGGTTGACAGCTGAAGCCAACTAGGAAAGAACATAAATGAGATCACCCAGAGGTTCCTCAGGGGTCCCTAAGTGGACAACATTTGATAAGGTAGAAGTCTAGGTCACAGGAATGCAAGATGGTAGGATGTCTTTGCTATAAACCAAGTTGACAGTCTGGCTTGAGACTTCCAAATAATGTCTTGAAAAAGGAATGAGGTCATATATCAAGATCATATGCATTTAGGCATTGATCCTGATTCATTGCTATTTTGACATAAAACATCCACATATCAAAGGAGTACTAATCTGCTACTTTGCACACCTGATTGTACTGGAATCCTTGCTTCTCAGCTGGAGGGAGGCCCTCCTCCCGTCCTCATAATTTTCTCCATCTTTCAATCATGCTTCAAGTATCTTTCCTCTCCCTCAAGTACTTGAGGGAGTGCAAGGATGTGGGATGTGTGGTTTTCTTGCATGTCATCATCTCCAAAATGTCATTCATTTCCATAGTCACTTTCCCAAACTGGGCATGGCTAGCAGGAGAGACACTGTGTATTAGGAATCAAAATGTAGGACAAAGGGCATAGCCAAATGCTTGCTTCTATTTCAGTAGATTGACCAGGTGCGATTTTTACAAAGAACACTGATGCAATGGAACTCCTCTATGCCTCTAAAACTGACACTGGCCTATCAAATATGGCATGTTTGGTTACGATGTAAAATCACAAACAACACCTCCATAATGTAAGCACTGTGGATTCTGGGAGAAGCTTTATACCTCCATTTTACCCCTTCCTCCACTGTTTGTGTGTGTGTGTGTGTCTGTCTGTCTGTCTGTCTGTTTGTGTCTGTGTGTGTGTCTGTATCTGTGTGTATGTGTGTGTGTGTGTGTGTGTGTGTGTGTGTGAGAGAGAGAGAGAGAGAGAGAGAGAGAGAGAGAGAGAGAGAGAGAAGTGAAATTATGATCATTTTCATGAGTGATAGAGACAGGACATAGGACATCTCAGTCAGTAGAATGATGGCTTACTATGCCCAAAACCCTAGACTTGATCCCCAGCACCACATGAAACTGGGTGTGCAGCTCATACTTGTAGCCCCAGAATTCCAGAGACAGAGGCAGGAAGATCAGAAGTTCAAGGTCATGACCCAGCCACTTGGCTCGGTGAGTAAAATCACTGTTTTCCGTGTTTGATGATCTGAGATCGATTTTTGGGACCCAGATAAAATGAAAAAACCAACTCTTACAAATTGTCCTCTGACCTCTACAAGTATGCCTTGTCTTGTACACACACACACACACACACACACACACACACACACACAATGTAATTTAAGAAATAAAATAGGTGTGTACTCATTCAAGGAGGTCAAGGTCATGTCATCCTTGGCTCTACAGCTAGTTCAAGTTCAGGCTAGGCTGCATGATATCAGAAAGAAAGAAAGAAAGAGAGAGAGAGAGAGAGAGAGAGAGAGAGAGAGAGAGAGAGAGAGAAAGGAAGGAAGGAAGAAAGAAAGAGAAGGGAGGGAGGGAGGGAGGGAAGGAGAGAAAGGAGGGAGGGAGAGAGAGAAGGGAATGGAAGAGGTGGATGTGGTGGCACAAACTTGAAACCAGCTTGAGCTATGTGAGATATTTTACCAAATAATAATAATTTTTTTAAGACCAGAATTCTCTTGAGTACCCATCGAAAGTTCAATAGTCCCCAAAGGAAAGACAAAGCATTGCAAGTGACTTTCTAAAAAGCCTTACCTAAAATACCACACACAAACACACATACACACACAAACACACACACAAACATACATACACACAGACACACACACACACACACACACACACACGAGAGCAGGGGAGCCGGAGAGGGAGAACCAGGGAGAGCATGGACTACAAACAGTTGTTTATGTCAGTGACTTTTAAATCCATTGACCACAAAATAGTCTCTTTGAGAAAAGGATGATCCCTCTGTGCCCCATAGATCAACGCCTTAATTCTGGGAGCCAGAGAATGCATATTAGCTCTGCAGATCTCACTGTTGCATAGCATCAAATATTAGCCCCATCCAATTTAAACTCGCCCGGGTATGGAGTGCACTGAATCCCATTTTGCGGGCAGCACTGACAGCTCAAGCCCACTCTGATTTAACAAGTTTCAGCGTATTAGTGGTCTGAAAGACTGTGGTGTGGAGGGCTTCCTATTGCATTTGAAGTGAGTAATTAAGGAAGGGAATACGGGTTCCTTCATCACAAGACAAACGAAACTGCAGCCTTCGGAACATCCGCCTTCCTGTGTTTCACGTGTTGCGTGAAACCCCCCTGCCCTGCGTGCGACGCCAAAGGAGTTTCCGTTCACCCTTCTGCTTGTCCCGTTTTCTCAGTGATCATTTATTTATGCCAGATTCTGTTCCTAAAAGGGAGGAGAGGAGAATAAATCTGGGGAATGTCAAGAAAGAAGGAAATGTGTGAAAACACCAGCAGAACAACTTCCAGCACCAGGTCTCCGCTAATTGATGCCAATGTTTCAATACCGCTCCGGTGAATGCCCGCTAGGCTAGTACAAGGATATCTTTCCTTGTCCTTTCTTCACTATCTTATTTAGTATTGAATGACAGAAAGGTTTTTTACCTCTCCAACACCTCTCCAAGCACTGCTCCCTAAGTAGAGAAACACAGCTTTCCTTGCTAGTTAGTGGCAGGTATAGGACCTCAAGCAACCCTCCGTCTCCACCTCCTGGGCCTATCCTCCAATCAAACCTGCTCAGCCAGTAACGTTTCTACAAAGTCCAGCAAGAGATTGTGACAGCCAGCTCATCGGGCACTATTCTTAACAGTTTCATGAATTACTAATGAGTCTTCAGGGAATTTGTCTTAGACAGGTCTTCATGAAATTTCAAGACAGGAAAATTTTATTGTTTAAGACAATGATAAATAAGAGCAGGCAATTCTGTTCATTCAAATCATGATTGTGTTTATTGTGAGCCGGTGCTTTCTGGAGGGAGGGAAGGAGGGAGAGAGAGAAAGAGAGAGAGAGAGACAGAGACAGAGATTTGAAAGGCTAAATTGCCCATCTAAATTTTGTTTTGCTTTGGTTAAAATTTTATAAGAAATATGCAGCTAAGAAGTGTTGTGAAATATTGTCCAGCCATGAACCAACAGACAGGAATCGAAGGATGACATTACGAAAGCTGGCATGTCTTCCATAAGACTGGAAGAACACAAAGGGAAGTGCCCTCTGGGGTAAAGGAATATAACCATCGGAACTCCTGTGTGCCAGCACCCAGGCTTAAGGGAGATGCTTCCTTGGAAGAATGCATCGATTACTTTATCAATACCATCCACAGACCAACTTCTCATTCATAACACAGGGGGAGTAATGCTGTTCCTAGGGCTCCGGGGAGAGGACAGCCATCCCTACGCAGATCCACTGTTTACGAAACCTAATCTCGACAGCGGTAATACCTGAGCCTGGACCAGTAGACCTGAGGCCTATCGTTACCTGCCTGTGCTATACCACTCAGATGAGCTCCTGGAGTGGGGCCTGAAGATGTCAAGATGGGCGGAAAGAAACTCCCAGTGATAGGCCACACCTTGGGACAATGAAGAGTAACACCCTGTTGCCTAGGACAAGAGGCAAACTGCTTTATCAGGGTACTGTCCTAGAGGAGAAGCCCTGAGGGGGTGAAGCTATGATCCTAGTAAAAGTTGTAGCCATTATTTCTTTAACAGGGTTTATTTGATTTCCCAAGACATGTGAATTTTATAATCTGTTTCGAAATACACCCATGTTCAGAATAAAAGTTGGTTGACTGAAAATGCAAACAGACGTTGAATCTTCTGCAGTTTCCATGTATTCGAGACTAGATAAGTGTGTTTTCACACTGGTGACGAGCGGCACACACCCCCTTCTGCTGCCTCATCCACTGCCTCCTCCTCTTCACTCTGTCTCCTTCCCTTCCATTTTATAAGAAGCAGATTACAGAAGTTATTAAGGAAATGAAATCATGCTTAAATGTCTTGTCTTGAGACAGCATCCAGTACCCAGAAAGTTGAATCTAGGATAATAGCCTCAGGCTTCTGTATAACAGATGACTTCTTTTTTGTGAGAAAAGAGACCTCGATAATCTCGTCTTTCCTTTTTCTTCAGTAAGCACACTAGGTTTCTTCATGCCGTTGTCACACATGCACATCACTGTGACCCATCCCACGTGTCCCCCATCACCTTCTCTGGTCCCCTCTCATCCTCTACTTTTTTCAAAGGCTGAAAAAAGCGCAAAAATTGTTTTAAGTAGATTTGAGCTTTGTGTTGGTTACTGTTCTACTCCTCATCTTGGTGGTATCTAGATTTACTGGACAGATGCCCCTCTAGCTATACCTGTAAGAGATTATCTAGACTAAGGTGAAGCCCTGAGAACGTCTGGGAGAGATTATTTTGATAATATTGATGTGGAAAGGTTTGTCTTAACTGTGAGTGGGACTGTTCTCTGGGCAGGAGATCCGGGATTGTAAGAAAGGGAGGACAGAAACTGAGCACCTAGGGTGCAATCTGCCGTCACCCTTCTCTTCCTCCTAGTCCTGGATGCTTCAGCTCCCTTGGCCTCCACTTCCTCCCCATGGCCTGTACCGTCACAGCTCAGAACAAGGCCTTCCTCCCTTGAGTTCCTCTCATCAGAACATTCATCGCACCGGCAGGAAGGCAGATGAAAACAGAGCCACATAGAAGACCCATGGATTACGGTTATTTAAACATTGTACCGACTTTCCCCTTAGGGAAAAATGGCTGTTGCCTCCAAGCTTAGCTCAGCTTGAGGTTAGTTCCTAACTCTAGGCCATTTCTCTGGACTCACACTCGGAAGACAAGTGTGGGAGCCATGCGGTACCCAGAACTCCAGTTTCTCTCGATTTCCCCCGGTAAGTCAGAACTCTCAGCTTCCCATGCTACACGGTAACCAAAGGCGCTAAACTCCCCTGAGGGGACTAATGAGATGACATTTAGGCATTCCTTAGCCATTCTCCTCACCAGAAAGGCCTTCTGCTCCTCTGGGGGTGCTTAGGTTAGAAACTTCTTTTATCAATGGTTCAGAGGTTAAGAACACTGGCTGTTCTTCCAGAGGATCCAGGTTCAATTCTCAGCTCCCACAACTGTCTGTCACTCCAGTTCCAGGGGATCAACACCTTCACACAGACATACATCAGGCAAAACATCAATGCACAAAAAATTGAAAATAAAATTATTTTTTTTAAAAAAACTTTGTTTAATCTATGAGTTTTCATAAATAATGATACTTTTCATTTGATGATACTTTAAGTTCATAAGAAAAAAATCAGTTTATTATAAACTAGGTCACTTTATACATGTGAGGAACAAGAATTGACCAGTGGTTACCAACTCCCACCAAACACAGGGTAGAAGCCTGGTGCTGTCATTGGCTATGAAGAGGCTCCTCTGTGAATCATGGAAAACAGGCCTGTAGTAGGATGGATGGATAAAAAGAGCATCCTCTCGAAAGCCCGGCTTCCACACCTCTTGCCCTGAATCTCACTGTTTATCTCTCCTGGCTCACCTTCCCTTCACATCCAACTCTCCCTTCTCTTCTTTATGGTTCCCACTGCCTTATTCTATTTTTAATATCAGTCCTTCGTGATCGATGTCCCCGAATGTCTCTTCTCTCACTTATAAGTCACTCTATGCTAATTGGGAAGCCGCTGACAGGAAAGGGAGCATGAACATCTAACTCAAGGAAATAAAATTCCACTTCTTGGGTGGGGGGGGCAATAGTTGGCTTTTTAAAGACTTGAAGCTAAAAGGTGTTTACGAGGGCAGAGTGACATAAAGTCATAGCATAATGGTTTTATTGAGCATTTTATTGATTTTTCTCAAGAGTTGCATGGGATATTATTCTCTGGTAACCTCGGCAAATGGCTCCACAGCACTGAAATTCATTAGCAACCGGCCTGTTTGTAATCATGGGGTGTGGGTGGGGAGAGGAGATCTAGGGAATAAGGCAGCAGGGCAGGTGAGGAAGGAATGACCGATGCTGCCAACATTTCGGCTCAAGGCAGTACGTTTACAGAACACCTGAGCGATGGCGCCTAGATCACCCGAGTGGTGGCGCCGAGAATGACCCGAGTGATGGCGCCGAGACCACCCGAGTGGTAGCACCGAGAATGTAGCTCTGCCTTCTTGCTGTTAAAGGGCTGCTAGGGCAGCTTCAGGGGAAATCTCTGACATGACAGAAGCTCCTCGGTGTCCAGAGCCCATGAAGGACAGGTGCCCGCGAGTCACAGCGATGCCACTGCTGCCAATGAGGGCAACCTTGACGCCGATCTTCAGCTTTCGGGGTGTCTGTGAACCAGTGCCCACTTCATGCTGGTTCCTCTGGCCTCAGGTAAGAGGAGCCTTTGTGTAAAGAAATGTGGTCATCCTGCCCTTTAAGGCGCAAGTCGGATTTCAGATCCGCACAAGGGTGTTTTAGTAAAGCGTATAATCCACTGCACAGAAATCCCAGGTGATTTCCGGTCCATCCTGACCCGTTGATTAAATATTTCCTGGAGTTATAAAGCCACGTTACAGCTTCCTGGAAACTAGGCTTAGAAACAACAACGAAAACAGCAAAGGATCTCAGACAGGGCAGATCATAATCAAAATTTTAGTAAAGCCCCTGCCCTGTACAAAATTCTAAAATGCAAGATTATCAACAACAAAAAAAAGCTCGCTGTTTAAGTAATAACAATGATGTAAGTTAAGACCTGGCCAAAGCTCAGGACCCAGAACATGTTATGCACCCCACAAATATTTGTTGAAGAAAGGAAGGAAAGAAGTACGGTCAGAGAGAAGGACAGGTGGATTATATTATATATTTAAGCCTTTGGCCTGTTTGGCATAAACCTTTCTTTCTAAGAGGGCATCTTTGTTTGTTTGTTTTGTTGTTGTTTTAGTTTTGGCTTTGGTTTTTCAAGAAGAGGTTTCTCTGTAACAGTTATGGTTGTCCTGGAACTCACTCTGTAGACTGGGCTGGCCTGGAACTCACAAAGATGCTAAGACGATGTCTTTAAGAGAAGGATTTTCTTTCTTAACTTCACAAAAATTAGGAGTTTATCCTAAACATCTTCTCCCTCCCTCTCTCCCTCCCTCCCTTTCTCCCTCCCTCCCTCCTTTCTCCTTCCCCCTCTCTTCCCTCTTTCCCACTATCACTCCCATTTCCTCCTTCCCCCTTCTTTCCCTCCTCGTTCTGTGTTTTTGTGGTATATACATTGTGTACATGTACCAGAGCAGACACATGGAATCCACACAAAGCCATCAGGTTCCTATTGCCACTCTCCACCTCATTCCTTTGAGTCAGGCAGGGTCTCTCACTGAAGCTAGGCTGGTGGCTCTCAAACCCCAAAAGTCCTCCTTTGTCTGCCTGCCAAAGCCTTAGGGTTGCAGCTTGTGTGTGACCATGCCCAGTTTTTCACACGGGTTCTGGGGATTAGAACTCAGGTTTTCAGGCTAGGGTAGCAAGCTCTTCTGACCACTAGCCACAATGCCACCCTTCTTTATAAGTTTCACTTCATATATGTAACCATAAACAAAGGTACCATCAATTTTTCTGATCTATCTCCTTAAACATTTCCAAATATTCAGAATCCCTAAGTATATAGAATTTCCCCCTGGATTATGGGGTGTATGTTAATGGTCTGATGTGAGTTGCTTTGGATGAATGACCCTTTCACCTCCCTGCTACTCCTTCAACTATCAAAGTCACTGGTATGTATGAGGGATTGCTGTGTAGTGATATTTCATTTGTATTTTAATAAGTAAAGCTCACCTGAAGGTCAGTGCAAAGCAGCCACAATAGTCAGCCATATAGGCCAGGCAGTGGTATTGTTATGTAGATCTCCACATGAACTAAGGCAGCTGATTTCATTGGCACATGGCTGGACACACAGCAGCAAGATCATGGCATTGACATGACTAAGTATGTATTGGATTGGTATCAATATCTATGAAGCATGAACATGACTTCTAGTGATTTATTTTCCTATTGATGTGGCCACATGCATAATAAGAAGTGATGTAAGATTTTGTCTGGGCTCACATGTCGAGCCAGAGAGGGAAAGCATGACAAGGGAAGCATGAAGCAGCTGGTGGCAAGGGGAGCATGGAGTAGCTGATGGAAAGGGAAGCATGGAGTAGCTGATGGAAAGGGAGCAGGGAGTAGCTGATGGAAAGGGAGCAGGGAGTAGCTGATGGAAAGGGAGCAGGGAGTAGCTGATGGAAAGGGAGCAGGGAGTAGCTGATGGAAAGGGAGCAGGGAGTAGCTGATGGAAAGGGAGCAGGGAGTAGCTGATGGAAAGGGAGCAGGGAGTAGCTGATGGAAAGGGGAGCAGGGAGTAGCTGATGGCAAGGGGAGCAGGGAGTAGCTTGTGGAAAGGGGAGCAGGGAGTAGCTTGTGGAAAGGGGAGCAGGGAGTAGTTGATGGAAAGGGGAGCAGGGAGTAGCTGATGGCAAGGGGAGCAGGGAGTAGCTTGTGGAAAGGGGAGCAGGGAGTAGCTGATGGAAAGGGGAGCATGGAGTAGTTGGCCATATCATATCCAGTTAGGAAGCAGAGAGATGGATGCTGATGCTCAGCGGTCTTTTGCTTTGTTCTGCTTTTCATTCAATCTGGACCCCAGCCTAAGAGCTCGTGCCACTCATGAGCTTCCTTCCTCCATTAAACCTCCCTTGAAATCTCATAGAAACATCCCCAAATGGGATTCTCCTTAATTCTAAGTCCGGTTAAGTGGACAATGAAGGCAATGTTTACAGCATCTAATAGAAACTAGGTGCACAGCAATCAGCGCTTTGGAGATGACTTGAGAATGCACTAATAGAAAGAGTACTATCTCAGTAATAATAAAACAATGCAAATAAATCAATTACACACATTACGAAAATGTTAGAAATAAATAGTATGTACCTAAAGTAAACTGAAACAACATTTAACTGAATTAAAATCAGAAGTAATAAACTGGAAAACTAAAAACAGGATGATTAATTCACAAATTAAATAGTTCATTGTCAAATGCAAATACTAAAATTAATAAATTAGAAGTTCAATCAAGTAGAAGAAAGAAGTACAATTATTCAAAGTAAGAAACTAGAAGGAAAAAAGATGAACACTCAAACACAAAACCAGATACATTGAACCCAACAGAAGAGAAAAGGGGAACTAGCCTTGAACTCATTGACACGGGAAAAGACTTTCTGAACAGAACATGTTAGCATAGGCACTAAGATCAATGGGGACCTCAGTAACTGAAAAGCTTCTGCACAGCAAAGGACACCATCATTAGTACAAAGAGGCAGCCTTCAGAATGGGAAAAGATGTTTGCAAACTCCATATCTGGTAGAGGGCCAAACTATATACATAACTCAAGAAACTAGATATCAAGAAAACAAATAAACCAATTTAAAAATAGAAGACAGATCTAAACAAAATTCTCAAAAAAGGAAACTCAAATAGCTGAGAAACATTTAAAGAACTGTTCAACATCCTTAAAAATTAGGAAAAGACCAGGTGAACGATCTAAATAGACCTGTTAGTCGCGAAGAGCTAGAAACCGTTATCAAAAATCTACCTTCCAAAAAAAGCCCAGGACCAGATGGTTTCAATGCAGAATTCTACCAGAACTTCCAAGAAGAGCTAATACCTATACTCCTTAATGTATTTCACAATATAGAAACAGAAGAGTCATTGCCAAATTCCTTTTATGAAGCTACAGTTACCCTGATACCAAAACCACACAAAGACCCAACCAAGAAAGAAAATTACAGGCCGATCTCACTCATGAATATCGATGCAAAAATTCTCAATAAAATACTGGCAAACCGAATCCAAGAACACATTAGAAAAATTATCCATTATGATCAAGTAGGCTTCATCCCAGAGATGCAGGGCTGGTTCAACATACGCAAATCTATCAATGTAATCCACCATATAAATAAACTGAAAGAAAAAAACCATATGATCATTTCATTAGATGCTGAAAAAGCATTTGACAAAATTCAACACCCCTTTATGATAAAAGTCTTGGAGAGATTAGGGATACAAGGATCATACCTAAATATAATAAAAGCTATTTACAGCAAGCCGTCAGCTAACATTAAATTAAATGGAGAAAAACTCAAAGCCATCCCACTAAAATCAGGAACACGACAAGGCTGTCCACTCTCTCCATACCTCTTCAATATAGTGCTTGAAGTTCTAGCAATAGCAATAAGACAACATAAAGGGATCAAGGGGATTCGTATCGGAAAAGAAGAAGTTAAGCTCTCGTTATTTGCAGATGATATGATAGTATACATAAGCGACCCCAAAAACTCTACCAAAGAACTCCTACAGCTGATAAACACCTTTAGTAATGTGGCAGGATACAAGATCAACTCCAAAAAAATCAGTGGCCTTACTATACACTAAGGATAAGGAAACAGAGAGGGAAATTAGAGAAGCATCACCTTTCACGATAGTCACAAATAGCATAAAATATCTTGGGGTAACTCTGACCAAGGATGTGAAAGATCTATTTGACAAGAACTTTAAGTCTTTGAAGAAAGAAATTGAAGAGGACACCAGAAAATGGAAAGATCTTCCTTGCTCCTGGATTGGGAGGAGCAACATAGTAAAAATGGCAATTCTACCAAAAGCAATCTATAGATTCAATGCAATCCCCATCAAAATCCCATCAAAATTCTTCACAGATCTGGAGAAGACAATAATCAACTTTATATGGAAAAACAAAAAACCCAGGATAGCCAAAACAATCTTATACAACAAAGGATCGTCTGGAGGCATTACCATCCCTGACTTCAAACTCTACTACAGAGCTACAGTATTGAAAACAGCTTGGTATTGGCATAAAAACAGAGAAGTCGACCAATGGAATCGAATAGAAGACCCTGACATTAACCCACAAACCTATGAACACCTGATTTTCGATAAAGGAGCTAAAAGTATACAATGGAAAAAAGAGAGCATCTTCAACAAATTGTGCTGGCAAAACTGGATGTCAACCTGTAGAAGAATGAAAATAGATCCATATCTATCACCATGCACAAAACTCAAGTCCAAATGGATTAAAGACCTCAATATCAGTTTGAACACAGGGAACCTGATAGAAGAGAAAGTGGGAAGTACTCTACAACACATGGGCACAGGAGACCACTTCTTACGTATAACCCCAGCAGCACAGACATTAAGGACCTCATTGAATAAATGGGACCTCCTGAGATTGAAAAGCTTCTGTAAAGCAAAGGACACTGTCACTAAGACACAAAGACAACCCACCAACTGGGAGAAGATCTTCACCAACCCCGCAACTGACAAAGGTCTGATCTCCAAAATATATAAAGAACTCAAGAAACTAGACCGTAAAAGGCTAATCAACCCAATTATAAAATGGGGCATTGAGCTGAACAGAGAATTCTCAACAGAAGAACTTCAAATGGCCAAAAGACACTTAAGGTCATGCTCAACTTCCTTAGCGATCAGGGAAATGCAAATCAAGACAACTTTAAGATACCATCTTACACCTGTCAGAATGGCTAAAATCAAAAATACCAATGATAGCCTTTGTTGGAGAGGTTGTGGAGAAAGGGGTACACTCATCCATTGCTGGTGGGAATGCAAACTTGTGCAACCACTTTGGAAGGCAGTATGGCGGTTTCTCAGGAAATTCGGGATCAACTTACCTCTGGACCCAGCAATACCACTCTTGGGATTATACCCAAGAGAGGCCTTATCATACAACAAAAGTATATGCTCTACAATGTTCATAGCAGCATTGTTTGTGATAGCCAGAACCTGGAAACAACCTAGATGCCCTTCAATGGAAGAATGGATGAAGAAAGTATGGAATTTATACATATTAGAGTACTACTCAGCAATAAAAAACAAGGACTTCATGAATTTTGCATACAAATGGATGGAAATAGAAAACACTATCCTGAGTGAGGTAAGCCAGACCCAAAAAGAGGAACATGGGATGTACTCACTCATATTTGGTTTCTAGCCATAAACCAAGGACATTGAGCTTATAATTGGTGATCCTAGAGAAGCTAAATAAGGAGAACCCAAAGAAAAACATATAGGCATCCTCCTGAATATTAACCTTCAGCAAGCGATGAAAGGAGACAGAGACAGAGACCCAAATTGGAGCACAGGACTGAAATCTCAAGGTCCAAATCAGGAGCAGAAAGAGAGAGAGCACGAGCATGGAACTCAGGACCGCGAGGGGTACACCCACACATTGAGACAATGGGGATGTTCTATTGGGAACTCACCAAGGCCAGCTGGCCTGGGTCTGGAAAAGCCTGGGACTCTCTGAACATAGCGGACAATGAGGACTACCGAGAACTCAAGAACAATGGCAATGGGTTTCTGATCCTACTGCACGCACTGGCTTTGTGGGAGCCTAGGCAGTTTGGATGCTCAACTTACTAGACCTGGATGGAGGTGGGGGTTCCTTGGACTTCCCACAGGCCAGGGAACCCTGATTGCTTTTCGGGCTGGGGGGAGACTTAATTGGGGGAGGGGGAGGGAAATGGGAGGCGGTGGCGGGGAAGAGACAGAAATATTTAATAAATAAATAAATTAAAAAAAAATGTTAAAAAAAAAAAATTAGGAAAATGCAAATCAAAACTACCTTGGTGGTTCAACTTACACCAATCAGAAAGACTAAAATCAATAAAACAAATGACAAGCTCATGCCAGTGAGGACGTGGAGTAAGGGGAACACTCATCTATTGCTGGCGAGAGTACAAACTTGTACAGTCACTATGTAAAATGGTATGGCAGCTCCTCAGAAAGCTGGGAATTGGCGTATCTTAGATCCAGCTATGCCTCTCTTGCAAACATACTCAAAAGTGGATTTGTGCTACCACAGAGATACTTGCTCAGCCATGTTCATTGCTGCTCCATTCATAATAGAAACAACCAAGATGTCCCTCAGCAGAAGAAGGAATAAAGAAAATGTAGTATATTTTTATATTAGAATATTACCCAGTGATTTAAAAATAAAATTATGAAATTTTCAGGTAAATGGATGGAACTAGAAAAAAAAATCATATTGAGTGAGGCCACCCAGATCTATAAAGACAAATAGAGCATGTGTTCACTCATATGTGGATAAAAGCTATTTTGTCAATGATAACCAAGCAACAACCCATAGAAGCACAAAGGTTAGAAATATAGTAATGGATTAGGGTCAGGATAGGGAAGAGAAAGATCTCTCTAAGAAGGATAAATACAGAGCTCCCAAGGTCCCAATGAGGAGCAGAAGGAGGGAGAAGATGAGCAAGGAAGTCAGGACCACGAGGGGTGCACCCACCCACTGAGACAGTGGGGCTGATCTATTGGGAGCTCACCAAGGCCAGCTGGACTATGACTGAAAAAGCATGGGATAAAACCGGACTCTCTGAACATGGCGAACAATGAGGGCTGATGAGAAGCCAAGGACAATGGCACAGGGTTTTGATCCTACTTCATGTTCTGGCTTTGTGGGAGCCTAGCCAGTTTGGATGTTCACCTTCCTAGATATGGACGGAGGGGGGAGGACCTTGGACTTTCCACAGGGCAGGGAACCCTGACTGCTCTTTGGACTGGAGAGGGAGGGGGAGAGGAGTGGGGGGAGGGGGAGAAGGGTGGGAGGAGGGGGAGGGAAATGGGAGGCTGGGAGGAGGCGGAAACTTTTTTTTTTCCTTTTCTCAATAAAAAAAAAAAAGAAGGATAAATACAATAGGTAGTTGTGGGTGGATGGAGAGTACTGGAATGGGAAGACCAAAAGGTGGGGGGAAGAAGATGAGAGGGAATATGGGGAGAGACAGCCAAAATTAAGGACCATTTGAGAGGTAATATGGAAACCTAATATGGTAGAAACTTCCTAAAATATACACATATGACAGCAATCTAGATGAAATTGCCAAATAATGGGAGAGATCGAGCCCCAGCCGGTCATCTCCTGTCGCCAAATAAAGCTTCCAAATAAAGTATTGGCTAAGAGGTAATTGAGTTGTTAGCCAAAGGGGTCTCATGAGAACTCCCAAACAAACTAGGCTGTTGTCAAGACTATAGGTTGCTCTCCACAAACTGACGGCAAGGCCTCTTACTCAAGACAACACCTACACGACTCAATGAACATGGAGAAGTTGAGCTGGGGTCTGCATAGAGCCTTCAGCCCTGCCTGCTAGCATCTTTAGTACTGGAAGGTACTCTGCAGGCTACCCAAGGAGAAATGTGAACACCAAACCAGCTACAAACTCTTGGGTCTACTGTAGTGCCCTGCCTGCAAGATTTGCTACTGCAGAGGCGGTACAAAGCTTTTAGGAGTAACCAACCAACATCTGATTTGACTTAAGGCCCGCTCCATGAGATGGAACCCATACCCAACACTGCTTGGGTCATCAAGAGCCTGGGAGTTGATAGCCCCTGAACCTAGGGGGAAACCAAATACTACTGTTCTAAAAGGAAAAAAAAAAGTAGCAATAAAATTACTCCTAATGACATTCAGCTAAACTCATAGATCAGTGCCTTCCTAAGTCATCAACAAAGACCCTTTCTCCTGCAGCAGAGAGGAACAAACACAGAGTCCTGCAGGGAGACACTGTGCAGGGAGTAAGATACCTTGTGACACTCGGCCCTGAATAGGATGTCACCTCTAGGGCTCAAGAACTAGGGGAAGAGGAAGCAAGGAAAGTGGAAGATGCAGAATGAGAATGAAGGACCCCAGAATGAAATCCTGCTAGACCCAACCGCTTGCCAGAGACGGAGGCAGCCTGCACAGGCCCTGCACAGTCTGCGCCAGATGGGGTCTTAGAGCTGAAAGCAGAAGCCAGCACGTGCTCCCATCCCTAATCCAGAAGCTATCTCCAACTGATAACCACTTGTAATGAAAATTTGGTTTTCTCCAAGAGAGTCTCACTGGGGAAACAAATGATTCTCAGGGGTAGGCCCCATGACCAGCAGAGGTGACTAACAGGAAATGAACTCTGGAGGTTCTTTGTCTCGTAATGTCATGTCAGGGCTTTTCCTTTCTTTTCTTGTGTTGTCTCATTTCTTTTATATTCTCTTTCTCTCTCATTTTTTTAATCCTACAGGTAGTTTAGGTATATATTATGTCTTCCAGTTTAGTGTTCTTATGGATTCCTGAGTGTGTGAGCGAGTGAGGCTCTGTGTCGGTATTTGTTTCTTCTGCCTTTTGGTGGGGAGGCTCTTTTCCCTTGTTTGTTTTGTCTTATTCCAATGTGTTAGTTTTTGTTTTGTTTTATTATATTAATCATTTAGAAGCCTGATTGTTTTCTAATGAGATAGAGAATGAGTAGATCCAAATTGGGTGGGGGGATAGCAGGGAGGAACTTGGAGAATTAGAGGGAAGAGAAATTGTAGTCATGATATATTATATAAAAAAAATCTATTTTTAATAAAAGAGGGGAAAAATTATGTACAATAAGGGAACTATTGGACCCAAAGTATGTGAAAATATTAGAATGTTTATTAGATATATTAGAATATAGAAAATATTAAAATGTTTAGTGGGGAAGTTTGTAAATATGAAACAAATCTAGGCACAATAAAAAGAATCTGCAGCCAGTGCGAAACAGCAACAAGCAAATCACAGGACAAAGAGCAGAATGGAGATTATTTACAACTAACAGCCCAGACAACTAATTTATGTGATCTGTGAAGATTTCTTATAAATCAACAAGAGAACAGTCACTAGTAAGAAAATGAGCCAAAGAAGGAATATGTCTCCAAAACTCAAACATAAGCAATAGCTGACCCTGACTGAAGTCACGGGAAAACTGCAGACGCTTTGCACTGCACACAACTACACCTAGCCTGAAAGAAACAATGCCAAAAGGGCGTGGCCTTGATGATGCTCTCTGTCGATGCTCTATGCCTCCCACACAGGGGCCACAGGCCTCCCACTCCTAGCTATCGGGTAGAGAAACCTGGCCGTGTCAACGATAACAAAACAAGTCCCTTTAGGTCTTTGTAATTTCATTTCGAGGAATTTTATACTACCATTAGATCCCCATGTGATCTAACACAGCTACTGAAGAAGAAAAGCCACACTCGATAGGACCCGACATGTCCACAGTCCCCGTGGTATAGTGTTATGTAGTTAAAAGCGGGATAAAAAACCCTCCGAATGGTGCCAAGTGTGTGTAAAAGCAGAAAGGAAAGAGAGGCAACATTTGCAGGTGTACTGTACATGCATCGGAAGATGTGATGGGGCCCACGGGGACCTGGAGGCAATGAGTGGCCCTTCTAGGAGGCAGAGATGTCTCCCTTACGTCTGGAGTGGGAGACAGGTGGCTCTTGAATGTATACCTATTAAAACGCCTGATTTACATCATGTGTTCATAGCATTTTGGAAATAAAATGAGCCTTAAAGTCCTTGTCTTCTTTTTATCAATGAGACACTAACTGTTTACAGCTAAACAAAACACAGGTCTGATATTAGGAGAAAACACAAGTTGAGAGAAAGATAATAGCAAAATTAAATGTTCAAAGGCCACAGACACAGTGCCCTCATCTTTCCTGCTGTCCGTCTACCAAGCTGCTGAAAAATTCAGGCTTACGTGGGTTTGTGCTCACCAAGTGGGTCTCTGCGAGGGTGGGAGGGTCATCCTCCTGCCCCAGCACACCCCTGCATTTGTGCGAGGAGATACCTACAGGACTCGCTGATCCTGTAGCGCTTCCCTTTGTTCTTCCCCAGCGGTCATTATATCAGCTTGTTTCCCCACTAGCCCACAAATTAGAGATTGCCAGCTCCTGACTAGTGCTTGAAGCTTCCCCTTTCTTTAAACCATCTTCCATCATCAAGCTTTCTCCGGAAGCCAGGTTGAAGGCACGAGCAGACTCGGCATCTTTCCCAGTTACTGAGGTTTGCATTCCTCTTGAGTCCAGTGTGCTGTCATTCCGGTTTTCCAAGCATCAGCATCACCTGCCCTTTCCATGTAAACTAAAGGTGTGAGGTAGTCTCCTCTTCCAGGGATGCTAAGGCAAGACGATGCTCAGGAATGCAGGCTCCCCCGTCTAACTGCCTAACCGCAATGGTCTACAGCTGAAGACATCAAGACTCCAGAGGGAAGGGCCTCAGGGGAGGGTGTGCAAAGACCACAGTTTAATAAGCAATAGCGAATATAATGTGATGGTTACTGAGGGTCGACAGGATTTCTGGACTGTAACCCATGCTATTCTGAAAATAGGAGAGTGAGCGGGCCGCTGCATTTGGTTTTTAACCCCTAGCCATTGTCCCTTGTCCTTTGCGGGTGGCTAGTCTTGGTCCTGAACTCATCTCAGGCTTTGTGGGAGCCACGTGCCTAGTTCTCGCCGAGGGAATGTGAGCTGAAGCGGTGAGCCGTCCCCAGGCTGAGGTAGTTGGTATGCTTTCTCAGTTTTTTCCTTTTCTCCTTCAGAGAACCCAGGACTCCAGGAGGTGGAGCCCCAATGCAAAAGGGGCCTGTTTCCCCGGTGCTTCAGGGAGCAGAATCCCCCTTCCCAATGCCAGGCAGGGAACTGAACTAAGTCTTTACCTGTTGAAACCACAGCAATTGTTCCAATTGCCTAGCTGACAAAGTGGTATGATCAGAGCTACCAGCCAAAACACACCGAGACAAAATTGAACAAACAACAATAATAATTGAAAGCTAAAGTTCTGCTCATCTCTGCCCCAGAATCAAAGGAAATTTACCAAGAAGTTGTGAGATGAGAGAGATAAATTCTATTAAAATAAAAAGTGGAAGAGTTCTTTTATGGGGCAAAAGTATTCCTTGAAAGCAGAAATTGTGTTTGACGTGTGTGTCATGTTCACACAGGGCCTGCAGAGGCCACAAGAAGGTGTCGGAGCCCCTGGAACGGGAGTTACAGATGGTTGTGAGCGGTCACGTGAGTGTTGGGAACTGAACCCAGGTCCTCTGCAAAGGCAATGAGTGCGTTTAGCTGCCGAGTCATCTCTCCAGCCTCCAGATTATCATCTTGAGGGTGACTTTTATTTTTATATCATAAAACAGTGGTTCTCAACCTTCCTAAAGCAGGTCCTCATGTTGTGGTGACTCCCAGCGTAAAATTATTTTCGTTGCTACTTCATAACTGTGATTTTGCTATGGTTATAAATTGTAATGTAAATATTTTTAGAAATAGAAGTTTGCAGAAGAGGTCGTGACCCACAGATTGAGAACCATTATTATTATTATTATTGTTAAATGAAGTCAACTATAACCTGGATCAGTTTTCCCCCAATGCCATGGCCCTGCTACAGCCTGTCCCCCACAACACAATCCTATCAGAGGGACAGTATTTATCACACATCCTGTGACAGGTGATCAGGGCTTGGTTATTCCAACCTCTTGAGAAACAATAAATGACAAAGCAATTGTTACCTGGCAGATGTCTTAAATTTGTACGCGCATAAGAAATGACCAGAAGGAATACCACTGGAATGTTTTACTGAGAACAAAATGAACGGTGACGTAATTAAAGAAAATGAGCCCGAAGCATGAAGAGTAAGGTCTGCAGGAAGTGAGAGTGGTGCAGGATGTCCTTCCCACCAGCAGGGAAAGAAGGGTGCAAGAGCCTGGGAAACCCAGCATCCATCCCTGGTAGAGCAGAATGCCTGGTTTAGGGCACAAGGTTGAGGCAACTCCATCATCTTTTTAATAAAAAGTTACTCTTGTTTTCCTTGGGTCTTAGGTATTCAGCTTCTGGAAATGATATGTTCTTTGAGCCCTCTGTAGCACCTTCTTGAAGTAGCTCAGGGAGAAGGCATGTGCTTAGCATACGAAAGAGAGAGAAGGGAGGGAGGGAGAGAAAGGAAGGAAGGGAGGGAGGGAGGAAGGAAGGAACGAAGGAAGGAAGGAACGAACGAAGGAAGGATATCCTCTTTGTAATAACTAGTCCTGAAAATAACTAGTCCTGAAACCCATCCCTCCGACTCCCTAGAGAGTAGCTAGAGGCAGGGTGTGTGGATCAGGAAAGGAAACAGCCACGTGAAATTGTATGCACAGGCATCTGTTTCATTTTCCTAGCTACCTAGCTAGCTAAAGAAGCAACTCACAAAAAATACTGAAGGCTGTTAACACTAAATATGGAATTACATGGGAAATTTCTTTCATATTTTCAGAATTCCCTGCATTGAGAATAAATTAGAAACAGAACAAAATAGACCCATTATCACTGGGGGTGAAGAGTCCTTGCTCTTCAAAGGACCAGAGTTCAACTCCCAGCAAATCCACTTCGGGTGTCTCACTGTTCCAGCTCTAGGAGATCTGACACTCTCTATGGGCACATTACTCATGAGCACAAACTACACACATGCGCATACATAATTAAAAGTAAGGTTTAGATCTTGACTAAACAGCATTGATAGAGTATTATTCTGCAGTACTGTTCCCAGCAATGCCTCTTGAGCAGTGCAGAAAAAGCTAGATTCCTTCCCCAAGTGAAGAAGTAAAGTCTTTGCCTATGTGAAGATCATTGACTATCTGATTCTAAGGCTCCCTACACCCTTGACTTTTAAGTCTCCACAGACCCCTGAGAGACCAGGAGTTCAAGGGATTAGTGAGCACAATCCTCCCTTTGTTTCTTTCTTCCCTTGTTTATTTGAGACATGATTCCCATGTGAAACTTACCCCACACTGAGATTAACTATATAGCCCGGGCTGGTCAAAATCTCCCCAGTGCTGGGATAAAGACAAGTACCACTACATTGGCTAGTCTGCAGTTTCGAGAGAAGTAGAGTCAGAGATGAACTGTGTCCACCAGGAACAGGTTCTGACTCTAGAGCTCAGTCATATCCGGATCGGGGAGACTTGCAACAGGAAATATCATTGTCCACGGGGCTCACATGCCCAGCTCTGCATTGCATGAGCTCACATCTCAAGTCTAAATAGAGCATCAGACAGCCCAGCCATGATATGCACGACGGTCTTGGCCTCCTCTGTCCTTTGCGAGGAGAGATAGAAGAGGCAGCAGGGAGAAAGACCTGCCCTTGCCTAGTCAGTGGCAGAAGTCCTGGGTGAGCCGCGTTGCTGCTAGCTATTGCATTTAGTTGCACAATATTTATATAAGCCAGAATGTCTTGTAAAATCTAAGTTCATAGTCGCATATTGATCAATAATAAAAAAGCCTCCCACTGCTGTCCCCTTCCTCTGCAGCCTCCAGATTTTTCTAATTGCTTTGGCAGGTGGAAGCATTCCTTCTTCAAAATAAGTTAGATGGGGTTCGGAACATGTCACTGTGAAGAGAAAATGCCCTCGTAGATGTACGAGGCAGGGTGCCAGCTTCCTCAGCCTTGCCACCTGTTCTGGGCACCTCTTTACTGCTTCAGAATGAAACACTTATTAGCTGAGTCTTCTAGGTTACTAGGTATGAATTAGCAAACTAATACACCCTAGGCTGTGGGCCAGAGGGGGAATTCAGAGTTCGCCTGTCTGTCTTTTACTTTCGGCGGGGGAGAGATCCTTTTTAATCTGTGATCCCCATCTGGAACTTATTTTTCCCATCAAAAAGGTTTTGAACATGAATTCCAGTCCCAGAAGAACTGGACAAGGGAGCAGAGGCAAGTGGGGTCCTCGGAGAGGAAGAAGACGGCTGGAAACAGCCCCACAGAAGGGAAGCCAAGGGTAATTGGGAGAAAGCATTGAGGGTAACTCTGCCCAAAACAGAGCTTCCTTTTGGAGCAAATACACAGCTGGCGTCATGCCAAACAGGAATCCAGGATGGGCAGCCACTATATGCTGAAGATCAGCCATGCCCAGATTTTAAACGTGAGTATTCTGAACCTGTGAGAATGGAATTTACCTACCTCGGGGGGGGGGGGGTTAATATTAAAATTCAGTAAAATAGCTTGGGATTTTTAATTAACAATTTTATTTTCCTGATTGAAAAGTGTCATGAAAGGGCCCGGAGGTGGCTTAGTGGATACCGCTCCTGCCTTTAGTTGCCCGCACTCAGGTTGGGCAGCTTACGACCACCTGTATGTAACTCCAATTCCCTTCCTTGAAAGCATGGTTCTGTAAGTCTGGCCTTACAAACACAGGCTACTGTGAGAGAGATAGCCTAGTCCTCCATGCTCTCTTCCTTCCCATCTCCTCCTGTGACTTCTCTTATGTTCCTGCCATGTGGAAAACCGCCATGGTGTGATGCAGCCTGAAGACCTTTACTCGTGGCCAACAAGATAAGGTCACCCCTCCTTGGACTCCCGGACCCCAACTCTGTGAGCCGAATAACCCTCTCTCATAGGGCCCTATGTTAAATCCACAAGTGGGCTAAGCCCCAGGGTAACAGCTTTCACTGTCACTAGGGGTTGACATCTGGACTGGGCATGGCTTGCTGGCAACCACAGATACTGCTAACTGAGGGCACTTCACAAGTCCTGTGGGCAGCACCCAGAGTGGCTTTACAAGTCCCCTTTCCAGAACAGCCACATAGAACTCAGAGAGAAGGAATCTATTGCTGCAACCACTGGAGGAGAAAAGATGAAGGGGAAATGGTCCCGTGGCTACATTCCTGCTGTTTCTTTAATAACTTTTTTGCAGCTGTATTATCAACATTTTAAAAAAAATTGAAATACTCCATCTAGATTCAGTGCCTGGCCTTTTTATTATTTCCTCCCAGCTTCAAATATTCTTTGAGAAAATCACTTTTAATGAATGAACTGTTTTCTCCTCTGGTTCCTGCATCAATTATTTATCCAACCTTTCTACTGTGGGATACTTCGATGACCACTAATATTGTTTTCCAATTACACTAATGGCTGAGATGTATATTCTTGAACATAAATCCCATACATGAGTTTGATTACTGCCAAAGGATAAAAATCCTAAAACTAAAATTACTGGCTCAAAGGGTATGAACGTTGTAAAGCTGCTCATATACAAAATGCCAAAGCACGCACTAGAAAACTGTCCGCAAGATAACATCATCACAGCAGCAGACAAAACACTTGTTTTCAACGTTATGAGTAGTATTGTTGTATTTTCTTCAGACCTTACACCAATATAGTGAGCAAAGAGAATGCAAAGGAAGTGCAGATTCATACTCTGCTTTGCCTTGGTAGTAGGACATCTTGGAGGTTCAATGGACGTCCAGTTCCATTCTGCTTCAGCTGCTCCATTGAGTACCGCGCATTCTCCACCATGCTTGTAGAACGCCTTTTGTTCAGAACTTCAGGAGGTCGTATTGAACCTTTTCAGCAGAAGTCATGTGTGTGTGGGTGAGGCAGACTCCCTCACCCTAAAAGATGATGCTCCTCATGCTTAGCAAATGGGGACTGGAAAAGCCTTGCACTTGACTTAATCCAGTGGCTCTGGGTACTGAGATCTCTGTGCTCTTAGAAATGAATGGGGAACTGGGACTGGAGCTTCAGGAATAAGCAATGCTGCACTGCATAGCTTCAGGGACTTGGCTCCCTTCACTTGGTGGCTGAGTCTGGACAAGGAGTCACAGAAGCATAGCTATACAGGAAACATGCAGCAGACAGCCCTACAGATGGTAGAGAAAGCCTCTGAGGGACCCTGAAGCACAACGCGGAGAACGTGACCATCTTTACACTTCTACAGAAAAGGATGTAGGCATGCCCCCACACCCCTGCTAAACACAATGTGTGTTGCCCTGACTATGAACTGGGGGCAATCAGTGGGGCGGCTCTTCTCTCTTTCAAGGAAGCCATGGGCTTGCCTTGTCCGGCCCTTTCTCTATTGATAAGCAGTTGGTTCTGGTTTATGGCAAGTGGACCAGGTGTGCCGCATCCAGAGCTCACTATAGGTTATGCCCACTATAGATGTTATAGGTGAAGAATGAGTGAAAATGTGGACAAGAGAGACCAGCTACAAGTACACACAATTCCAAGAACTGAAGCAGCTGAGGCTGGAGGATCACTTGAGTCCACGAGTTTAAAAGCAGCTAGTGTCAACATACATATATAAACGTACATTCTTATATATTCATACATGTCTACACATGTATACACATGCATGTATATACACATGACACGTGTGCATGGACATGCATGCATACATATGGGGCATATACATATATGCACAAATATACATATGTGGTACATAAACATGCGCGCATATAACATGTGTGCATGCACTTGCATGTACACATAAGTGCTCATGTAAATATCCATGAAGAGACAAAAACACTTCTCTAGTACTCATACTGCTTGCAAGAATTTATACATCTATTTCGGTCACATAACTGCATCCACTTTGAGAATCATTCTTCTTAGATTCCTGGCACATAGTTGGATAGATGCTCACTGAATGAAAGAATGAGGCAGAGAGAGAAAGAGAGAGAACTACTAAGCCACATCTCAAGCTCTTGCCTTTAGCTCCTCTCTTAGGAGCCATGTACACAGCAGCAGGATTCTTTACCCATCCCTATGGCCACTTGTGCTAGCTGGAGCATCTTTATTATGTTGCTCTGTGCTAGCTGTGGGCAGCTGGAGTGATGTCATGTGACAGCTAACCCCGCAGGGCTCTTGACAGAACAAAACATGTCTTTCTGGCCTGACACTGAAAACTACACTTCTCCGAGAAAGGAGAATGTGCCCCTATACCTGAGAATCCATTCATGTACAGGCCCAGAAGGTAGCAAACTCTGGAGTAGCTACCATCACCTCAAACCCAAAGAAATGACAGCGACAGACATGGTGGCGGCTGAAAAGGGTGTTTGCAACAGGCAGATGCCCAAGCCAAATCTTAGATGGTAGCCAACTTCGAGTCTATCATGAGAAAGGTCCGTTGGCAAATTTTAGTTCTGAGCTGTGAGGTGGGGGTGGGGTGGGGAGGAAGCATACCAGAACTCAAGACATCAGGGAAGGAGCCGAGGGGAGGGGCATGTTAGACTGGCTAGCTCCTGGTACACAGCACCCTGCGGTACACTGACCTCCAAACGCCCCACAAAGAGGTGGGCCTCCTCGGCTCCTTCCTTCCCAGAGATCCAGAGAGCCTCCCTTCCTGAATAATTGAATTGCCATCCAAAAGGCTCTGTCCTCTTTCCATAGAAGCATTAGGGCTTTTAAATATTTCAGAATTACTGGGTTGTGGGGGATACTGGGCTGGCCCTTCGGATACACAAAAGCCAATGCCAACTGTTGTGGATACAGCCCTGATAAAACTACACAAATAAATATGTATACCCTTTTTTCTCAGGCCAGCCAGGGCTTCTGCAGTATTCAAGTCCTGCCCATGAGCAGCTATTGAGCAAGCTAAGCTTTGTGGTCTTTACAAAAGGAGAATGGCTGGTGGGAGAGAGTGTGGGGAAAGGAGGCTCAGATGTCCTCCCACGCCTGCAACTTTAGCTGCCTACTGCTCCCTGGTGTGGTGACCCCAATGACTGAGGCTCCCCACCCACACCCCACATCCCAGGACTCTTTGATAATGACTTCTGCATGGCCCCAGGCTATCATGGGAGCCTCGTGGGACTGCCTATCCTCTACCGTCTACCCGAGGGTCTTCATGGAAAGCTTTGTGATGATCACGTTTCCCTGTGTTTGAAAATATCTTCTAATTCTATCCACGCCCCCTGTGACAGTCAGTTTCATGTTACCTACACACATGCACACACACACACACACACACACAATTTTTGTTCCTTCTTCTTTCCCACAACCGTCTTTTTAAAGAGTTAAATAAGGGACTGGCGAAATGCAACAGCATTTAAGAGCACTGACTGCTCTTCCTGAGAACCAGGGTTCGATTCCCAGCACACACACATGGTGGCTCACAACTGCCTATAGCTCTAGTCCCGGGAAACCTGATGCCGTTTTTCTGGTCTCCATGGATCCTGTACGTACATGGTACAGAGACATTCAGGCAAACACTTGTGCACATAATTAAAAATTAATAAAATTTTGAATTTTGAAATAATTTATTTTATCCTTCTTTGATGTATATGCATATGATGGGGAGAGCTGAGGGTCTCTGTGTGCATGTGGAGGTCAGAGGACAACATTGTGGGCTTGGTCCTCTCCTTCTACCTTTATGACGGTCCCAAGAACCAAACAAAGGTCATCTCAGGTCATCAGGCTTGAGTGGCAAATGCCTTTACCAACTGAGCCATTTCAAGGATTCCCATACTGGCTCTCTTAATGTGTTCAGGCTGATACATCCAGATTCAATAAACTAATGGCTCAAACACAACAGAAATTCCTTGCTCGCAGTTCTGGAGGCCAGACGTCCAAGACAGGTGAAATTCAATGTCCTACGAAGACCCTGGCTGATGAGCAGCCACTGCCCTGCAACCACTCATGGCAGAGAGGGTAGGGGGTCTCTCTGGGACTGTCTCGTAAGGTCCTAATCCATTCCTAATGATGTTCTGAAAGCCCTACCTCCTAACACAAGCATTTTGAAAGCCGAGAGGATCAAGATGTTTAGTTTGCTGCGTTCAGCATCGCCTTTTGTATCTGAATGCAGGCTCTGCCATCAGGTTCTCCACCACCAGGTTCTCCACCACCAGGTTCTCCGCCACCAGGTTCTCCACCACCAGGTTCTCCACACCAGGTTCTCCACCACCAGGTTCTCCACCACCAGGTTCTCCACCACCAGGTTCTCCACACCAGGTTCTCCACTCCAGGTTCTCCACACCAGGTTCTCCACACCAGGTTCTCCACCATCAGGTTCTCCACACCAGGTTCTCCACACCAGGTTCTCCACTCCAGGTTCTCCGCCACCAGGTTCTCCACCATTAGGTTATCACGCCAGCACCTTTAAGTGTGTTCTTGTCTGTGCCTAGATGTTCCTGTGTGTCCTTTTCTTCCCGTTTCTATTCCTATGTCACCTTGAAGATGCTTCTCTTGGCCAGGCTTTTAGACTCTCCACACACATACCCTGCCCCCTCAATCCTTTAGCCTTCATTCACTACTTGTCAGATTTCCAACAAAATCTGTCAGGAAAGGGTTCTAGGAGCCTCCCATCCCCAAACCCAAGAATCTTCAAGTCACTTCTACACACACTCTCCTGGATGCTTTAAATTCTCTAGATCACTAACAATTCCTAACAATGTAAATGCTATGAAATACTGCCCTCCTGCACTGGTTAGAGAAAAATGGGGCGGGGGGGGGGGAGCCTACAAAGTTCAGTACCCACACAGTATTTTCAAATATTTTCAGTCCATTTGGTTGAATCCACAGAAGCACAAAGCAAGGTCTGGAGAGCTGATTGCATGATTGATGACAGAGTTTCCATCCTTCGGCACCAACAAAGACTTACCGAGAGGGATTCTGTGCCCTGCTTTTTATTTCCTCCTAGCACATACGGTCCACCTTGACAGGGACCTAAATATAATCAAGCTCTCTGCTAA
Source organism: Microtus pennsylvanicus (assembly GCF_037038515.1). Lineage (NCBI taxonomy): Eukaryota > Metazoa > Chordata > Mammalia > Rodentia > Cricetidae > Microtus > Microtus pennsylvanicus. The sequence continues at coordinate 67,234,290 of NC_134587.1, read as the reverse complement.
GTGAGTAGTGAGAGCATGACTGTTTAATTTTACAGATAGAGGAACTGAAACTCTCGGGAGCTAATAGCCTGCTAACGCCTGGAGGTCCTGGAGCTGTTCTGTAAGCCTCGGTCTATAAGATTCTACACACAGTGTCTATCACTGTATCTTTCACCTTGAGACCCACTGCTGTTGGCTCATGACACGCCTCTGTTCATAAGGGTACCACATCGCTTCTCCACCTTCCTCCCTCTGACTGCCCCAGAGGAGCAACCAGCCACGAGCAGATGCTGTGGAGGGATGCAGAAGCAGGTGCGGCAGGCAGGCTGTCCAGGGTTTATCTCGTGCCTTGCACCCCACTGCTCTGTCTCATAAACCAAGCTCCTGAAATATCAGCAGCTGGCGTGCCTGGCACTTAGCTGTGAGGCGAGGGCCCCAGGAGCCTGGGCTTCCTGCAGTGTCCTTGCTGTTGCTGCTTGGACCTGCGCACACTATTCAGGACTTCTGTAATTGTAAGACACAGAGAAGGGCAGGAAATCCATCTCCCTAATTACAACTTAACTGAATTCCTGAGGACCTTTTGCACCTCAGCAATGTGAGCCCTGTTTTGTCAGCACTGCCGACCATGGAGAGAGTGGGGGCCACGTCACCCCTTCCCTGAATGCAGACTTCTGCAGCTGCTTAAGACCCGCCCCAGACCACTGCAGCAGCAAGTAGCATTGCTCCATCCAGCTGCCCACCAGGGTAAAGCAAGGGTAATATGCACAGACTCTCTCGGCTTGCTAGAGCCTTGAATTGTTGCTGCAGACAGTGGCTTCTCTGTCCCTTCCAGGAGCAGGGCAGCACATTCTCCAGCCTTGGGAGCAGGTAGCTGACAGCAGCAGACAGCTCAAATGGTTTTCTGTCCTCTATCTCCCGGGCACTTCCCTGAAACCATAGGGGGAGAACATCAGAACTGCAACCTATAGACTAGTCTGTTCTCACCCAAGCTGCAGCTCCTCTCTTCGGGTTATCCTGCCTTACCTGCTGATACAGGAATGCTGTCCTGACTGTAGCCATGGCTGTGCAGGGACAGTCCTGACTGTAGCCATGGCTGTGCAGGGACAGTCCTGACCGTAGCCATGGCTGTGCAGGGACAGTCCTGACCGTAGCCATGGCTGTGCAGGGACAGTCCTGACCGTAGCCATGGCTGTGCAGGGACAGTCCTGACCGTAGCCATGGCTGTGCAGGGACAGTCCTGACCGTAGCCATGGCTGTGCAGGGACAGTCCTGACCGTAGCCATGGCTGTGCAGGGACAGTCCTGACCGTAGCCATGGCTGTGCAGGGACAGTCCTGACCGTAGCCATGGCTGTGCAGGGACAGTCCTGACTGTAGCCATGGCTGTGCAGGGACAGTCCTGACCGTAGCCATGGCTGTGCAGGGACAGTCCTGACCGTAGCCATGGCTGTGCAGGGACAGTCCTGACTGTAGCCCCATGTCATGCTGGGACAGTCCTGACTGTGGTCATGGCTGTGCAGGGACAGTCCTGACTGTAGCCCCATGTCATGCTGGGACAGTCCTGACTGTAGCCATGGCTGTGCTGGGACAGTCCTGACTGTAGCCATGGCTGTGCAGGGACAGTCCTGACTGTAGCCCCATGTCATGCTGGGACAGTCCTGACTGTAGCCATGGCTGTGCAGGGACAGTCCTGACCGTAGTCATGGCTGTGCAGGGACAGTCCTGACCGTAGCCATGGCTGTGCAGGGACAGTCCTGACCGTAGTCATGGCTGTGCAGGGACAGTCCTGACCGTAGTCATGGCTGTGCAGGGACAGTCCTGACTGTAGCCATGGCTGTGCAGGGACAGTCCTGACTGTAGCCATGGCTGTGCAGGGACAGTCCTGACTGTAGCCATGGCTGTGCAGGGACAGTCCTGACCGTAGTCATGGCTGTGCAGGGACAGTCCTGACTGTAGCCATGGCTGTGCAGGGACAGTCCTGACTGTAGCCATGGCTGTGCAGGGACAGTCCTGACTGTAGCCATGGCTGTGCAGGGACAGTCCTGACTGTAGCCATGGCTGTGCAGGGACAGTCCTGACTGTAGCCCCATGTCATGCTGGGACAGTCCTGACTGTAGTCATGGCTGTACAGGGACAGTCCTGACTGTAGCCATGGCTGTGCAGGGACAGTCCTGACTGTAGCCATGGCTGTGCAGGGACAGTCCTGACTGTAGCCATGGCTGTGCAGGGACAGTCCTGACTGTGGTCATGGCTGTGCAGGGACAGTCCTGACTGTAGCCATGGCTGTGCAGGGACAGTCCTGACTGTAGCCATGGCTGTGCAGGGACAGTCCTGACTGTGGTCATGGCTGTGCAGGGACAGTCCTGACTGTAGTCATGGCTGTGCAGGGACAGTCCTGACTGTAGCCCCATGTAATGCTGGGACAGTCCTGACTGTAGCCATGGCTGTGCAGGGACAGTCCTGACTGTGGTCATGGCTGTGCAGGGACAGTCCTGACCGTAGCCATGGCTATGCAGGGACAGTCCTGACTGTAGCCATGGCTGTGCAGGGACAGTCCTGACTGTAGCCCCATGTCATGCTGGGACAGTCCTGACCGTAGCCATGGCTGTGCTGGGACAGTCCTGACTGTAGCCATGGCTGTGCAGGGACAGTCCTGACCGTAGCCATGGCTGTGCAGGGACAGTCCTGACTGTAGCCATGGCTGTGCAGGGACAGTCCTGACCGTAGCCATGGCTGTGCAGGGACAGTCCTGACCGTAGCCATGGCTGTGCAGGGACAGTCCTGACTGTAGCCATGGCTGTGCAGGGACAGTCCTGACCGTAGCCATGGCTGTACAGGGACAGTCCTGACTGTAGCCATGGCTGTGCAGGGACAGTCCTGACTGTAGCCATGGCTGTGCAGGGACAGTCCTGACTGTAGCCCCATGTCATGCTGGGACAGTCCTGACTGTAGTCATGGCTGTGCAGGGACAGTCCTGACTGTAGCCATGGCTGTGCAGGGACAGTCCTGACTGTAGCCCCATGTAATGCTGGGACAGTCCTGACTGTAGTCATGGCTGTGCAGGGACAGTCCTGACTGTAGCCCCATGTAATGCTGGGACAGTCCTGACTGTAGTCATGGCTGTGCAGGGACAGTCCTGACTGTAGCCATGGCTGTGCAGGGACAGTCCTGACTGTAGCCATGGCTGTGCAGGGACAGTCCTGACTGTAGTCATGGCTGTGCAGGGACAGTCCTGACTGTAGTCATGGCTGTGCAGGGACAGTCCTGACTGTAGCCATGGCTGTGCAGGGACAGTCCTGACTGTAGCCATGGCTGTGCAGGGACAGTCCTGACTGTAGTCATGGCTGTGCAGGGACAGTCCTGACCGTAGCCATGGCTGTACAGGGACAGTCCTGACTGTAGCCCCATGTCATGCTGGGACAGTCCTGACCGTAGCCATGGCTGTGCAGGGACAGTCCTGACCATAGCCATGGCTGTGCAGGGACAGTCCTGACTGTAGCCCCATGTCATGCTGGGACAGTCCTGACTGTAGCCATGGCTGTGCAGGGACAGTCCTGACTGTAGCCATGGCTGTGCAGGGACAGTCCTGACTGTAGCCATGGCTGTGCAGGGACAGTCCTGACTGTAGCCCCATGTCATGCTGGGACAGTCCTGACCGTAGCCCCATGTCATGCTGGGACAGCTGTGTGACAGAGACAAAGGAAAAGGAACCAAACCCCCAACCTGAGGCAAAGCTGAACATTCCCAGGGCTCTCAGCAGCGGACCTGGCTGTCCTGCTCCTTCCCTCTCAGGAAAGGAGTGACAGAGCTGCAGGTGACCCCCCCCCCCCCCCGCAGCCTGGGCCCCTACCCCAAGCTCTGCTCCTGTAGCGACAGTTCTTGCTGTCACATTCTCCTGATGTGACATCCCCTTTTCTCACCCAGCCACGGGCTGCCTATTGCCCTGCGTGTCCGCACATGGGTCCCCAGTGTTTCCCCTGAGGGCGAAAAGCTGTGTTATGGAAGAGGAGGGATCTGAAGGGCAAGTGGAGCACGTGTAATCATGAAACAGAGAAAGCTAGGATGTGGGATTTCTTTATCGAAGGACATTCTGGGCCCTTTAACATATACATTTAAACTGCAAGTTGCCACAAAGAAGGTAGTAGCAGTGTCCTTCCAACTTATTTTACAAAAGTGTGTGTGTGTGTGTATGTGTGGGGTGTGTCTGTGTGTGTTTTATGTACATGTGTTGTGTGTGATGTCACCATAGAAATATACAAATATACAGTAGTCACAGTGTGAAAATGGACATATGGTAAGATTTAGGGGAAACAATCTTACCATACCTTAAGAAACAAAGACATCCTACTGTCAGAAAGACAAGCCCTCTAAGCCTCGTGTGTCCTGTCATCCCGGCTCCACTTTGGGAGGAGCTGCCCTGTGTCTAGGCAAGAAGAGGGAAGAGGCAAGTCCTCAGACCACCAGTAAATTCAAGCATAGTACAAAACACATTGAGACCCATCTCTCTGGGTACAGCAGAGATCCGAAAATCTGTATGATGCATGCCTGTAACCCCAGTGTGCAGGGGGAGGCGCATACCTGTACCTCCAGTCCAGTGTCAGGCCCTGGCCCTGAGGGTGGAGGCTGGAGCAGGCACAAACTGAAGGGAGAGGCCCCTTAGGGTGGTTAATGGAGATGTTCAGGAGCTGCTGTGCTTTCTAAGCAGAGGCAGGTGGTCTGCCTTGCCTGACTCCCCTGGAGTTCTCCCGCTGTGCTTCCGGTTGTCACATCAGGTCGTGACAGGAAGTAGGGGGTTGATCTCCACTCAACGTGTGGACATATGTCCCCCTCGGTGACAGTCCTCTTCTTGCCCCCACTGTGCCTCAGCCTTCACTGTACCATGTCTGAGCACAGAAGAAATGGTGAAAATACCACAGCTAGGCCAAGAAAAGACGCCCAGTTTTCCATGCAAGACCAAATGCATTATCTCTGGTCCCCTACCTAGTAGCCTGTGTGCTTAATCACTTGGAAGCGCCGAGCTGAGCGCATTATCACAGGCGTTCCCTGTCTAAATGAGGCACTTGCATTAATGCAAAAGTCCTGGGGAAGACCGGCATTCTGAAGCATCATTTTCCCAGGCTGTGACTTATCTGCAGTTTCCTGTGGAGAGCTTACCAAAGTCCAGGGTCTATCTAGGCCTCTCTCTCATAGATTAATCAATATGTTGGCTTACTTGAGAGGACACATAGCTGAGAATGAATACACGCCATCAAATTGCCAGTGTCTTGATGGAGCCTTAGTGGACGAGGTAATCCACTGAGGTCATTGCCCTTGGTTAACAACTGGTGCGTACATTTGTCCAAAAATAAATGTAGAGATCATGCTCTGGAAATACCATGAAGCTGCACTGTATACAAGGAGCCATGCCTGGTGTGGGGTGGATACAGTGGAGAGTTATACCAGCCATGCCCTCCAGAGCCTTCCTTACCCACGAATACAATGCGGATAGGGATGTTGAATAAGAGCTGCAGGAAAGCTGCTAAGGGGTCTCAGAGGAAGGAGAACTCCTTCCAGCAGGGAGTGTGGGGGAAGGGAAACAGAGGACACAATCTGGGGGATGTTCTTAAGGGAAGGGTAAAGGTTTAGCCCAAGATGGTGGAGGGCGCTACTCTAAGGAGAGGAGGGAAGGTCATAAGACAAGGAGACTGGGAATGAGTGAGCCCTGGGATACAGCAGAGCAGAGGGCATGGGACTGTGCCTTGGAGATGCTGAACAAACTCAGCAGAGAGCTCAAAGCGGGCAGGTTAGTGGAGCAGGGAATGCGATGTTCCCCAGGTGTGGTGCCTATGGCTGTACATGCAACCCATTCTGGTCACTTGAGATCATGCCTTGCAGGTGTTTTGAAGACACTTGACATGCCTTAGTCTCTTCCCTTGGTTGCCCTATTCTACAGCAGTTATTAAAGTCCCCAGATGACAGCAGACTGTGATGGGAGCGTGTGTTGTACCCACCGCTTTGGGCACCGGCGTCTTTGCCTCATTCTGCCACTCACCCTAGGCTTCCTGCTGGGAGCTGAAGAGCCTCTTTCTCATGAAGGATACAAAGGTGAATGGCTCCTTAGGGGAGGGTCCCTGTTCAGAGGCCTGGACTCCTTCTTTGACAGGGTTTAATACCGCTCCACAGCTGTCGGTCACCTCCATTCTTGTGGTCCATCATCCTGAACTTCCACACACCGCCAGTCACAGTAGGTGCCTACCACACAGAGCCAGAGGTAAGACACAGTGCAGGGCAGGGCCACTGCGCGTGACTCTCTGGAGTTCCAGGAAGGGCCTTGTGTTTAGTGATAACTGTCGTAGACAGAAGCATCATGAGCTCCAGACTCAGAGAGAACCGACTTCAATGCCAGTCCTGCCCCTTATTAATGTGACAGAGAATTCCTGGGAAGAAGCTGGGCATTCGAGAGCCAACTGACTGACCAAACGGCTGTAGCAAGTCTGAATGAGATGACCGCAAGATCGCATTACAATCTGTCTTGGGCCACGTTCAGCCTCCTAAATAGCCATTCCTTCCAAAGTTCTGTGTCTCTCACCCTCTGTGACTAGCAGATAAAGCTAAACCTAAAATCCCGCTTCCCAGGTTAAAAACTTTTTGAAATCTATTAGCAAACCTCAGTTCTACCAATCAAAGGGCCGAGAATCCTCTGAGATACCTAAGATTTCTCTGTGAAGCGAACCCCGTGCTTAATGTCCCCACCGACGTATTTGAAGTGCTTTGGCTTACGGCCGTCTTTGTGCTGTTTCTATAAAAATTTCATGAAACTGCTACTTCATTGAAACACAGAAGTTGGGGTGACCTAAATTTATGTTTCCAGGCCCTGGTCACTCATGTTTGTCTCTAGAATAAACCGTCTTTAATCCCATTTGAGATGCGAGTTCTGGTTTTGCAGTGACGCCAACTGTTGGCCTCGTTATTTATCCCAAGCCCTGGTTCCTTTGCTTTAGATGAAGATACAGCTCGTGCCCGGAGAAGGCCGGAGGGAACAGATGGTTTCACCAGGGAGACGTGGGGCTGGAAACAAAGTCAAGGGCAGAAATCATCTAAGTGGTTCCTTCTCTTTGGTTAAATCTCGCTCATGACTAAACTGAGCAATGAAGGTACTTGTAATTCTAAAAAGCAAAAAAATCAGAGCAAAAATACAACCACGGCACAGCCACTGGCTCTGCGGTAAACAGTGTTTACATAAGCCTCCATCTTAACAGCCGTGAACGGATCTAAGATGCATGCTGTAAGCACTCTGAGGAGAGTGGAGGAAAAGTGAACACACATAGGTAGGAGGAACAAGAATGTTAACCCGTAAAGAGCATTCACCTCGCTACGCCCTGAACCCAGCAGCAGGACTCAGAACATGGCCCTCTCTTGCCTCATCCAGGCCTCTGTTCCCCTGCAACGTCCTGCGTCCCATGTGTCTGAAGGACTGTGCCCCAGCCTGCAGTACTGTCCCCCCACTCTGCTCTGCTTTATGGCATAAGGCTGCTAATCAGAAAAGACAGCCACATAGAATTGTGCTTGTCCCCCGGGAGGTCATTAACAACTATTGGCTGAATAAAGTAATGAATGAGTTACCACAACAGAAAAGCATCAATGATCTCATCAGGACCTCCTCCAAAAGCCAGAATCTCCAGTGAACGAAGACAGTCCGTCTCACAATGTATGGTCTTAACGGGGCCCTCGGCTACTTCCTTCTCCCTCGGTGTCCCCTTTGTACTGGAAGGGATGCGACCAGGGTTAAAGCAAGGACTAACTGTTGTAGTCTCAGGGTTGGGTAGAGGGTTGGGCCTTTCCAGGGCCTGGGAGAAAGGATGGGAACTGGCAGTGGTTGGCAGTTGGAGGTGGGGGTTGAGCAAGCACGACTCTCTTCTGTACCCCTGAGAGATATGCTTGAAAGTGGTTTCCACTGGGGATTTTATATTGTGTGGATTTTGCCACCTAAGAGGTATTTTAAAATCCTTCTTTGGGAAACACAGACAATATCACGGAGAAGTCTAAAGGCAGCCGTGGCTACTAGTAATGGGTGCAAGATCAATCAGAAACTCCTCAGGGAGGGTAGGTCTACGTCCCTTAGAAGAGTGGTCTTAATCTTGGTAATGCTGTGACCCCGTAGTACAGTTCCTCATGTTGTGGTGACCCCCCAGTGATAAAATTATTTTCGTGGCTACTTCATGACTACAGATGCTATGAATCACAATGGAAGCATCTGTGTTTTCCCATGGTCTTACGTGAGCCCTATGAAAGGGTCACTTGGCCCCTAGGAGTGGTGAACCACAGGTTGAGAACCACTGTAGAAACGGACCTTAGATTGGTGTAGCACCTGCCTCAGATTTAGCTCTCTCCTGAAACCAGGAGGAAAACATTTATATACCAACCCCATCAGCTTGAAGGCCACTCCCAGGGAAGTAGCTGACACTTCTGGCTGGCTCCTGGCTTCTCTGAAAAAAGCCCTCAGACAAAGAGGAGCAGAAAATAATAGCTAGAAGCCAGCCAGCTGCTGGTGAGTGAGGCTTAAGGAATTAGGTGAGCGCAGATGGGTCACACACAATACCTGAAACCCGTGCCTCGCAGAAAGCAGTGTCTGTGGGTAGAGTATAGGACCAGACGACCCGCTGGCAGAATCCAGAACATTCTGTCTGTAGACGAGGCCTCAGAAAAACACAGCTCTGTTTTGTTTTCTTGTAGCTTTTCCTGACTTTTTCAAATCTTATTTCTCTTTTAAACTATGCCCATGACTTAATTTGAAAATAATAAGCCAAATTCAAGATGAATATGAATATCACCAGGAAGCCGCCCCACACCAAATGTGAATTCTAATTTTTTTTCCCCAAGGGAAAATGTCACAAAATGATTAACCAGCCTGTGAGGAAAAATAAGCAGTGGATGTTAAGGCAAGATAACCCAAATCAAACACACTCGGAGCCAGAGAAAGTCGCATTCAGTGCAGTGGATGTCAAGGCAAGATAACCCAAATCAAACGCCTGGAAGCCAGGGAAAGTTGCATTCGATTCCAAACATGCTTTGTCAGCTCCTACTATGTGCCAGACCCTGTCTCCTGGTAAAATGTCCTTCAAGCTGAGTTCAGCAGTATCCCACAGCGTCTGTGTCCACCTAGAACCTCAGACGGAGACTCATTTGGGAGTGGAGTCTCTACAGATGTCATGATTTAAGGTGACGTTACAAGAGGATAGCACAGCCTTTCTCCGGTGACTGATGTCTGGAGAGACAGCCGTGTGAAGACACCCAGAGGAGAAAGCCATGTCAGCAGAGCTGGAGACTGGAGTAAGGACATATTAATCGTTTGGTGACCAGAACCTGGAAGGAAAGGCGTGGGCTAGGCTATTCCCTGCAAACTTGAAACTCAGAGGCATGGATTCTAGACTTCTGCCACAATGATCGTTCCTCTGTTTTAAGCCAGAAACTGTGGACTCATCATGGTGGGCACAGGAAACTGGTTCTGATCTCACAAGAGTGTAGTCTTCCGCTGGAGACCTCAGGCTGTGCCCTTCCCCCTTTTATGTCTCCTCCCAAATGAGGCTGGTGAGTTTTTTTGTCAAATTGACCCAGCTAAAGTCACCTAGGAAGACAGAGCCTCGGTTGAAAAATTGCCTCCATCACACTGGCAAATAGGTAAGTCGATGGGAATTTTTCTTGACTAATGATTGACGTGGGAGGGCCCAGCCCCCTGTGGGTGATGCCACTCGTGGGTAAGTGGCCCTGTATTGTATAAGAAAACAAGATGAGTGAACCTTGGGGAGCACGGCAGTAAACAGCATTCCTCCATAGTCTCTGCTCCGTTTCCTGCCTTGAATTCTTGCCCTGGGCTTCCCAGATGATGGACCGTAACATGCAAGCTTAGTAAACCCCTTTCCTCCCCAAAATACTTTTGGTTGAGGTGTTTAACGCAGCAGCAGAGATACAAACCTACCCTCCACTCGGGGGATGTGAGCCCAGCCAGCACACTGAACTGGGGTGTCCGTCTCGAACCTTGGAATGGACATTGTGATTCCAAGAGGGGTGATGAACCAGGGGGGTCTCCCCTTCAGTCCCTGAACAGAGCTTGTCTTCCGATTCCATGTCACTCGCTGCTGAGTCCAATCCCGTTTCCTATCTGGAAACGGAAACACCCACAGCTCAGTGCGCTACTAATGTGATCACGGCAAAGGGACGAGTGATTAGTTTCGCCTGGAGAGGTCGGGAGTGGCGCCTCAGAGCACGTGATGACACCAGTCCAGTGTGTGTGTGTGTGTGTGTGTGTGTGTGTGTGTGTGTGTTGGGTGGGTGGGTGGGGGCTTCTGGTTGACTTTCCCACTGGGTCATGTCAATGCAATGACAACAAACCGCCATAATATCTAAGAAGACACCACCAGCCACATCTTAAAGAAGCCAACAAATAAAGCTCAGACCCATGATTCTCGGGCCGTTGAGAGCATCTCTCGCAGTGCTTTGCTATCAGATAAATGGAACTGTAATGTTAGAACATCTCTCACCGTCTCCAGGGCCCTAATCTATCTCCTTACAATTCCCTTACTAAGCATGCCATTCCCCACTTAAAAACCCTGCAAGGAAGGCTTGATCCCAGCCCTTCTCTCCAGCAGCCTCCCTCATAGCCTCCTCCTAAGGCTGGAGTTGGTGGCATGGGAGAGCCTGCCCTGCTCTGAATGGATCAGGCTCTCTAGTGAGTGAACGCATCTGGGTCAAGAACAATTTTTTCCACCCTTTTTTGGTCAGCTTCTTAACTTCTCAGATTCAGTGGCAGCAATCTTCCCTAGTAGCATGCCATACGGTTTGTGGACCCTCGACTCCAAGTTGGGTGAGCCGCTAACATGATCTTTAACTTCGCGGCACTATGATCAGAGCAGAACCAAACGGAATGCTGTCGCTCTAGCTTTTCTGCCTGTCTCCTCTCGTTGGAACATCTCATTTCTCCTGCTTAGTCATCATGACAACCGAGATAATCTAAACAATGAGCTTAAGCCCTGGATCAAACAGATGCCAAGCACCCCAACTTCTCAGAAGATATACAGCAAATCGGACATAGCCCTGGCTTCTAAGTACCGTGCGCAGGTCCAAACACAGGTTCCTGGACCTCGAGGATGTCAACAAACTCTGATTAATTTAATTACGGATCTGTTATTTTCAAGGTAGGGCGTCTGCCGCAGAGCCAGAGAGGGAGCCGGTGTTCCCAATGCAATAAAACAATCATTACTAATTTACAATGAACACAATCAAAACTCTGATTTTAGCAGGCAGAAAAATATCGGCTCCCAAATTTGTATGCAAGAAATATCAATTTATTTATTCTCTTTGTAAATTAGTTCTTTGAAAATTGTGCACATTGTGCTTTGATCAGATTACTCCCCGGCTCCTCCAATACCCATCAACCCCTCCCTATCCATCCAACTCGATGCCCTCTATTTTTTTTTTTAATTTTAATCTATCAATTTCGATGTGCACTGCTCACATATTCTTGGATGTGTGACCTTCCACTAAAGCATATTTGACTTACTAGGGGCAATACTCTTAAAGATAGCTGACTCTCCCTCTTTCAGCAGCCAAAAATTGCTAATCGCTCCTCTGCTAAAGACGGGACTTCATGGCCAAGTCTCTTCTCCAAGCTGGGTTTGCTCTGCCTTGAACTTGTATAGGGTGTGTGCATGCTGTCGTAACTGCTGTGAGTTCATAGGTCCAGCTGCCCTGCTGTGTCTGGAAGATGCTCTTTCTTTTTGTTCCTCTACCATCTCTGGCTCTGACATTTTAAGCTCTCATCACTCAAGGATGGCCAGCACGCAAAGTTGCTAAGCTGTGCAGAAGCAAACAATGGTAACGCCTGCACATCCCAGAGAACTGGTACCCAAATGGCAACCGCATGATGCCACAAAACCACGCAGAAGCAATTGATTCACTCATAGTGAAGGATAAATGACAAATGTCATCTTACCAGAGTGAAAAAGCCCCCCCCCCAGTCGGTTTCGGATTCCACATAGCACCTAGCCTTTAAGGAACTACTATTTGTCAAATTGGTGTGCAATCAAAGAATAATAGCCTAGATTATTTGAAAAGACTATCATTTTTTTCTAACTACACACTGAAATAAGGATACATTTGCTTCATTTACTTCAACAAAATAGCAGTTATAATTCTGAAGCAAGGTAGGGACTTACTTCCCTTTTGTTGATGAGGTTTTCAAAAGTGTAAAAACAATCGCACTTTTTAATTTTTCATGTTTTAGAAAACAGTTATTTTATTAAAAATGTTTTTGTATCAACATATAGTAGGTCTTTGGTTGTTTACACATTATACAATTTTAACCCACAAATGTGTATATCTAGCATAATGTTTAAAATATATGAATATTGGAGAATGGCTAAGTAAACTAATTAACATATATTATCTCACATGAATACTGTTTCTTGGAACAAGAATGTTTAAAAATCTACTCTGTTGGCAATTTTCCAGAATATCATACATTTCTGTGGACTATAGTTGCATGTCGTACAATAGATTCCCTGGATTTATTACTCATATCTAAATGAAACTTTAAATCCTTTGAGCAGCATGGTAGTGGCCATTATTCTCTCTCTCTCTCTCTCTCTCTCTCTCTCTCTCTCTCTCTCTCTCTCTCTCTGTGTGTGTGTGTGTGTGTGTGTGTGTGTGTGCGCGCGCACACATATGCACACACGCACACACGCATGCTAGCCAAGTTCTCTACCTAACCTCTATTTCTGTGAGTTCAAGTTATTTCCCGACTGTGTGAAAAGTGACACGCATTCAGTAGAAACCATCCTTTGAATTCTGAAGTTGGATCTCTTCCCAGCCAATGGTAATGAGATGTGGTACTGCTTATGATGCTGGACAGCAGCAGCCAGCCACAGATCTGTCCCCCACTGTCAGGAAGACATACAACCTGTGTGGCACCCCCTCCCCAGCTCTACTGTACTAAAGGCCATCATATTTGGTAGGTCATGCATTGTATTATCTAGGGCTAGCTGGAGGGGCAGAGTGCATGGAGTGAGCACATAATAAAGGGAACTATTAGATTGACTTCCAGGAAGCAGTTAGAGTTGGCCAACAGTGGCTGTCTCACACCAGAAAGGCTGAGAACTCCATAACAGCTCAGTCCTTGAGGTTGTGTGCCTCAGTTGTCCCCATCTGGTTCTTGAAACCCTGCAGGACTCCTAGACAGCTGTTGGGCTTACCTTCAGGTTGGAAACTTGAAGAAGCCACTTTTGGTATCAGTGAAGGGATCAGGAGTAGCAGTAACAGGGCTGATGAGCTTGTCAGCAAGAGTAACGGCTAAATGAGTCAAAAGCAAAGATCTTTGCTTCTTTCCTGTCCTTTTATGCAGCCGTCAGAAGGTGCCACCCACATTTAGGGTGTGTCTTGCCATATCAGTCAATAGAATCAAGATGGTCCCCTACAGACGGGCCAATGGGCCAGCCTGGTGTAAACATCCCTCATTGAGGCTCTCTTCCACGTGACTTTAAGTTATGTCAAGCTGTCAATTACAGTTAACCATCACATGTATATTGAGTTCATTTCTGACTTATGGACAGATTCGGGATGAAACTCCATGTAAGTCTACACAGAGAATGTGTTCATGATTTGCACATCCGCTGATGAGCACCAAGTTTGAATCCATGTCTTTACTGCAGCGAGCAGTGCACAGTAAACACTTAGATGATGATATGGCTCCAAATCACAGACTTCTTTCCTTGGAGTTGTACCCAGCAGTGTGGGCTCCCGGACAAGGCGGCAGTGATGTCTTCATTTCCGGGGAACTTTCATGCTTTTCCCACGATGGCTGCATTAATTTTCACTCCTGTCAACAGTGTACACGGTCATCTTTCATCTTCTGCACAAACATAGCACTTTACCAGGTATGAGTGGCTGTCTATAGACGCTATGTCTCATTGGAAATTTAATTTGCATTTCTCTCATATTCTGTGATATTTGAGCATCATTTAACTATGTATCTTCATCTGAGGGACATCCATTTAGCTCATTTGCCTATTTTTTAATCAGATTATTTCCTTAATATTAAGCTTTTTCAGTTCCTTGGGCGCTTTAGACATTAGCCCTTCAGTAGACGAGTTTGTAATTTTTTTCTGTCACATTCTGTCTCTTCACTCTGTTGACTGTTTCTTCCATTGTAAAAATTTCTCTTCAATCTCTTTATTGTTTCTTTGGCCATGCAGAACTTTGTCATTTGCTATAATCCATTTTCACTTTTGCTGCCTCTTTTTTTCAGGTCATGTCCAAAAATTCAATGCTCAGACCAACATTATGGCATTTTCCCTCTGTATTTCCTCCTGAGAGTTTTTTTTTTTACTTGTTCAGATTTCGCTTTTACCCATTTTGAGAAGGTTTTTACATAGGATACAGAATCGGGGTCAAATTTTATTCTTCAACATATGGACAACCTATTGTCCCAAATTTTTAAATAAATTAATGAATAAATTAAAATTTTACTAAATTTAATTTCTAATGCAATAAATATAAATAGAAGCAAACATAAAATTAATATTTCTTAAAAGTCTTAATTTTATATTAGAGTCCTTATACCATTTAAAAAGCTTCATAAAGGGAAAATTTTTGTTCATAAGCAATGTAAGAAATGCAGAAGAATATTTATCATGACATCACTAGTAATTACTGTAAGCCATTCAGATACAGCATGATAAATTCAGCACGGTATGCTCATACAAAGGGATAACACAGAACAATGGAAACTGATAACCCAGCAACAGAAATTAATATTGCTAATATAATGTTAAAGTAGAGAAGAAGGCTGCAGAATATATTCAGTATATTACACTTCCATGAAACTGTTAGATGAAACAAAATAAAAAATTCAAATGTAAAGGATATATATTTAGTTTTGCAAATTATAGGATAAGGAATGAGATTTAAAACTCCAGTTCATCACCAAGTCCACCTCTGAAGGGAAAACCGGCAAGATTGGGTCAGAACATGCACATGGCATGGCATCAATTAAAGTAAGTGCATGGGTAATTGTGTTTTATTTTTATTGCACACATCTTTTATGAATATTTTATATGCATTCAAATTTTATCAAAGTTAAAAGTTAGATAGACAAAAAAACTCATGAAAAACTGACATCTTTGATAATGAAGACTGAAACAAAAGCATTGTCCTAAATGTACTATAAAACCATAATAAGCCAGGCCTGTATATACATCTGATATTCTATAAATTTGGGAGGCTGAGGCAGGAAGGTCACAAGTTCAAGACCATGGTTCTATACATAGTGAGACCTTGCCTCAAAAGACAGCAACCTAGCTATAATATTAAAACAGTATAGCATGCACAAGAACAAAACAATCAAAAGGAAGGAAAGAGCTCTGTGTGTGTGCACATGCGTGTGTGTGTACATGTGTGTGTGAATGTACATGCGTGTTATGCATTCTCACAAATCAAACAGCTGTCAGGGAGGTTGACTGGTTAGAGTAAGAAATAGTACTAGGCCTTTAACTAACTCGAGATGTCTTGATACTGAGATGCAAAAGATAAACTATACTAAATAACAGTAAAAAAAAAATATGATCTGAGACTAGAAAACAACCTCTTAACCCAAATCCACAAGGTACAAGCTATAGGAGAAAGTTAATGAATTTGATGACATCAGAAGTTAGGGCTTTTGTGCAATTTACCTAACAAATAATGAAATGGGAGACGTTTATAGACTGTAAAACTGACAAGTAATTTATATTGAAGATCCTCAACAAACTTCTAAATATCAAAAAGCTTGCGAGAAAATGACGGAAATCCAAACATCCACCCCTGAAAAGAGAGTACTCAATGACTTTGAATGGCAGTTTACAGAATGGTAACCCCAAAGCACAGCAAAGATCTGCTCTAGTTGACCGACCCTTAGAGAGAAGCAATTAAGATACCCACTTGCTATCTCTCAGCTTAGCAAACAGTTGACAGCTGGGTAGGGCTGGTTGCTTGGGGTTCCTATGAATGCTGGTGGGGGTGTCCACATGTGAAGCCACGCTGGGAACTACTCTGCATTCAGACAATTCTATGACCAGCAATGTTGCCCTTCAAGCCTGCTGCTGAGAATTCTCCCTCAGGAACCAAAGAGGTTCCTGTGAGGCTGTTTGTGGTACTGACTGCGGTGTCGGATGGCTTTGAGGCTGTCTATCTGTTTGCTTCTAGGGTTGAGACACAGAACAACAAAAACACAATGTATCAAAATCTACAGGACACAATGAAGGCAGTTCTGCGAGGCAAGTTTGTAGCACTCAGTGTTTACATAAAAAAACTGGAGAGATCTAATATTTATAATGTAACGTCACACTTGATAGCTCTAGAAAAACAACTGTAATAACCATAAAAGAAGAGTTGGGAAGAAATAATCAAACTCAGAATTAGAATCAATGAACTAGAAACAAAAAAAAAATACAAAGAATCAATCAAAAGAACAGCTGGCTCTTTTATAAAATCAACAAGATTGACAAACTCTTGGCCAAACTATCCAAGCCAAAATACAGAGAGAAAAGATCCAAAGTACTAAAATTTGAAATGAGAAGAAAAGAGAGATACCACAATAGAGAGCAAGAATATTCAGGGAATCATACAGCACGTTTTCAAAATCTGTATTCCACCAAATGAATGAATTTCTTGAAATATATGACCTACCAAACTTAAATCAAGAAGAAATAAACAATTTAGACAGATCTACATGCCCTAGTGAAATAGAAGCAGAAATTAAAAATCTACCAACCAAACTTAGCCTGAGGGCAAATGGATTCAGTCCAGTATTCTACCAGACCTTCAAAGAAGAATGAACATCAAATATTCCTCAAATAATTTCACAAAATAGAAACTGAAGGGACCTTCCCTAACTCTTTTCATGAAGCCACTGTTACCTGACACCAAAAGCACAAAGACCTGACAACAGCAAGAAAGAATTAGAGATTAATATCCTTTATGAAAAAAAAGATGAGAAAGTTATCAATAAATACTTATAAACTGAATCCAAGAACACATCAAAAAGATTATCTACCACAATGAAGTTGGCTTCATTCCAGAATTTCAGTGATGCTTCAACATATGTAAATAAGTAACATGGTCTGCCACATGATAGACTAAAAGACAGAAGCAACATAATCATCTAATTAGATGTAGAAAAGGCCCCTAGCAAAATCCAACATCCCTTCCTGAGAAAAGTCCTGGAGAACCAGGAATACAAAGGACATACCTCAACACAACAAAGGTAATTTACTGCAAGTCCACAGCCAACATTGCCCTAAACTAATGGTTCTCAACCTTCCTAACACTGCCACCCCTTAATATAGTTCCTCATGTTGTAGGGACCCCTCAACCACAAAATAATGTTACTACTTCGTAACTGTAATTTTGCTACTGTTATGAATTATAATGTAAATATTTTGGGAGATAGAGTTTTGTCAAAGGGGTCACAAGCCCCAGGTTGAGAACCACTGTCTTAAACAGAGAAACTCAAATTATTTCCACCAAAATCAGGAACAAGACAAGGATGTCCACTCTCTCCATTCCTGTTCTGTATAGTACTTGAAGTCTTACCTAGAGCAATAAGGTAATTGAAGGGATTTAAGGAGATACAGATAGCAAAGGACAAAATCAAATATCTTTATTTGTAGACGATATGATTTTATACATAAATGACCCTAAAAACTTCCCAGCAAACTTCTACAGCTGTTAAGTATTTTCAGGAATAGAGCAGAAAACAAGATTAATACAAAAAAAATCGGTAGCCTTTTCTATTTACAAATGATAGATTGGGAAAGAAATCCAAGAAACAATACCTTTTGCAATAGCTTCAAAATTTACCTTGAGATATTTTCTTTCACTTTCATTTTCTTTCTTTTGCTTTCTTGTAAAAGACTTGTATAAGAAAAACTTTAAGAGATTGAAGAAAAAATTGAAGAAGACACTACAGGATGGAAAGACGGCTCATGCTCATGAATCTGTAGGAATGATATTGTGAAAATGACCATCTGACCAAAAGCAAATCTACGTATCTCCATATTCAATGTAATCACCATCAAAATTCCAACACAATTCTTCACAGAAGTTGAAAAGGCAATTTTAGGATTCATATAGAAACACACACATGAGCCGAGCGGTGATGGTGCACACCTTTAATCCCAGCACTCGGAAGGCAGAGGCAGGCACATCTCTGTGAGTTTGAGGCCAGCCTGGTCTACAAGAGCTAGTTCCAGGACAGAAACCAAACACTCACATGTTGTCGGGTTTTTGTCCTGCCAAGTTCCCACAGTCATTAGGTCCCAAAGAAAATCACACAGAGTCTACATTCGTTATAAACTGATTGACCGATTGGCTCAGGCTTCTTATTAACTCTCATAACTTATATTAGCTCATTATTCTAGTAAATGTTAGCCACATGGCTCGATACCTTTTTCAGCAGGGCAGATCATATCTTCCTTCTCTGTCTGGGCGGGACTAGGGAAAAGTGGGCTTCCTCCTTCCCAGAATTCTCTTGTTCTCATTGACCCACATCTACTTCCTGTCTGGTTGTCCTGCCTACATTTCCTGTTTTAGACTTTACTGTGGAAAAACGGCAGAGAAGTTCTCTCAGCCATGGTGGTCTCCAGCTATCAGAATTTCTAGTACTTCTGCTTTCCTTCTAAGAGAAAGAGCTGATCTCTTTCACCTGGTTGGAGTCCAAAACTCAACAGCTGCAGATGGGGAGTGATGTCACTTCCTCCTTTGGCCACAACTTGGCCATCTATGGCATTTGCACTGTAGCTGCTAGGGCCTTTCTTTTTGACAGAGAAAAACTATTAAGCATGAAAAACCCACCGAATTAACCTGTCCAGAGACAGGCTCCAGACCAGGCCAAGACACATTCTCCCTACTATTGTTCACATCTGAGGGATTCTGGCTTAGAGGGTCACTATTGCTGTACTGAAACAACATGACCAAAAGCAACTTGAGGAAGAAAATGGTTAATTCACACCATAGTTCATTTTCAAAGGAAGTCAGGACAGGAACTTGGAGGCAGGAGCTGATGCAGAGGCCATGGAAAGTACAGCTTACCAGCTTGCTGCTCATGGTTTGCTCAGCCCACTTTCTTATAGAACCCACAGCCACCTGCCCAAGGATGGCATTACCCTCCATAGGCTGGCCTCTCCCTCATCAATCACTAATTAAGGACATGTTCTGCAAACTTGCCTAATCTTATGGAGGCCTCTTAGTGGAGAATCCTTCCTCTCAGGTGACTTTCTCTGTGTCAAGTTGGCATAGCTCTCCAGCACAGACAACACAGACATCTTAGCTGGTAAGAATCCCAGGGCTCCAATTTTAAGTAGGATGAAGCATGAAGGCATAGCTACCGCAGTGGGAGCAGACACCATAGCCTGCAGCAGAATGGTGAGACTTGCCAAGCCCCCAGTAGACTACCCAGGTCTTGGGCCACATGACCTAAGCTTCTTAAACCCCAGGGTGTCATGTTCCGTTTCACTAACAACAACAACAACAATAATAATAATTAGTAATTAATAATTAATAATAATAATAAGCTCTAATGTCTGAAAAGCATGCCATTCCTACCAAGCTCCCTTTTCAAACAAACCTCACACCTATGGACATGAGCCCTGATTAAACCACTGCCCAGCACCCAGAGTGGGGGAGGCATTGCCGCCTGGGAGGAGTAGGCAATCTCTCAAAGACACAAAAAACCTGCTCTGTGACACTGAGGCTATCAGTCACCAGTTCCACCTGTGGTTCAGTTTGAGGTTGTCAGACAGAGTCTACCCTCTCTCTACCCTGTACTAAAGGACAGTGAGCTTCGTAGGCGTGACCCTCCACTAGCATGCTCCCTGGCTCCTCCCTGCCTTTGGCCAGCTTACAGGTTCTCCTTGTTTGTTGGAGCTGCAAACCTAACTGTTCTCTGTCAAGTGTTCATATTGCCTTTCCCAGTGACTCACTAACAGGGCTCAGAAGAATTACAACAGCCCAAGCCTTTTTAAATTCGATTAGCAGGGATGTAAAGCTGTCGGCCAGAACTTCTGCTAATAACACCCCAACAGCCCTCCGCGTTTTAAGTGTGGTGTCTATGACTGATGTAAGAGAGATGCCATTCCAAAGCGGGGTCACACAGCACACAGCTGGTGTCGAGGCCATGGAGGGGTACTACCTACTAACTCGTTCCTCAAATGGCTTGCTCAGCCTGCTTTCTTACAGAACCCACGACCACCGGCCCAGGATGGCATTACCCTCAATGGACTGGCCCCTTCCCAGTCAATCGCTGGTTAAGGAAATGACCTACAGGCTTGCCTTCTCTCTGTGTGCCGAGTTTGTCTTGGTACCTGGTGAGGGTATCCAGCGCACTGAAGGGAAGATGGTGTAGCCAGGTAACTGGCTTGAAGCATCAGGCTGAGCACAGTGGAGAAAGGCTGCTTGGGTTTGCTGGCGGTCAAGACTCGAGGCTGGAGTGCAGGGTTCCCTTTATGCTCAACGAGAAAACCCACTCTGAGGAGTGACAACTCCAGCCCCATTCTCCCCTTTCACTCTGACTTCCCCTAAGACCTGAGACGGGCAACGAAAGTTTGATCTCAGGATGAGAGCTGGGACCTGAGTCATCTTCCCATCCCAAGCCCTGGTTATTTGTGGGAAAACATGCAAGTCGGTCAGCGATCCAGTGCCTTGGGGCAGGAAAGTATGGGGGATAAGAGGGTGAAGGAAAGGGACCTGGTACCTGAAACAAAGTGGTGTTGAACTTCTGAGATCTTCCAGTGTTTGTCTGTACAGACATAGTGGGAGACGGCGTGATTTGATGGAGGTGTGTATGTGTGCCCGCGTGCACACACACGCACGAGTGTGAGTGAAGATATACGTGCACGTGTGTGTGCACACAGAGAGGCAAGAGGGCAACTTCCAGTGTCATTCCTTGGGTGCCATCATCTAGCATTTATGACAGGGTTTCTCACAGGCCTGAAACGTACCAAGCAGGTAGGCTGACCAGCCAGAGAGCACCAGGAATCTGCCCATCGCCGCTTCCCTCGTTCTAGAATTGCAAGCATGTGTCACCACGCCCAGCTTTTCCTCAGCCGGTTCTGGGGATTAGACATGGGTCCTCATGCTTGCAAGGCAAGCACTTTCCTGACAGAGCCACCTCTCAGCCTTAAGTGCTTTGGTTCTCTCTGTACATCATTGTCACTGTGGAAACAGCACTACGTGCATTCGGAGTCAATATATCGCGTGGACATCAGTTGCTAATGCCACCTGGTGACAGATGGCTAAATGTCAGAGGAAAAGGTCTGAACTCAAGCACAGAGCCCTGCTCCCAGTCCCCAGCCCTGCCAGTCACAATCTGTGTCGTCTGGAGAGAATGGCTTTCCTTCTCTTGGCTCCATTTGTCCGTCTGCAAGCTCTCCATGCTGTGCTCGCCGGGGCTCTGGGCTCCTCTGTGCTGCCAGCTCTCCTGTACCGGTGGGTCCCTTTTTTATCTGTGCTTCTGCCTCCTGCACCTGCTGCATGCAGCACTGGCAGCCTGCTCACTTCTCAGGAGTGTCCTTGGACTGCCGGAGCCTGTGTCCTTGAGCTCAGAGAATGGAAGCGCCTTGGAGTTTACAGCCCCATCCCCCTGTAGTCAGCCTAGAAGTGGACAATGGAGACCCAGCCCATTCCCACATCAGGACCTGCTGGGGACACTGTAGCATCCAAGCCAAGTCAGCCTCGCCCTGGCTCCTTCCCTTCCCCAGCCAGCTCTCCTTCCTTCCCAACTTGTCCCAGGAGCATTTCCCCTGCCCACCAGTGGTACCCAAGTCCTTGATCTGACTACAACAGAAGTGACAGGGATACAGCTGCTTGCCTGAGACATAGCACTGTTGAAAATTGGGGATCTGTGGAGATTTGAGAGACCCAGGGTCAAGCACCTCTGGAGATAAGGAGATGCTCCACATCGTACCACACTCCACTTTCAGAGTGTGCCCTGGGCTTGTGAATTCATCAAGTGGGGGGGGGGGGGGGGTAGGACCACAAGATACGGCTGAGTGGTAGAGAGTGGACTGGCATGTGCAAGGTCCTAGGCTCCATCCCCAGCACTGCAAAACACAAAATGAGTTAACCAGCAGATGAGGGTAAAGGTTGATCACAGACAGAGTGCAGAAGAACCATACCTCAGAAACAGACGGAAGCCGCCGAGGATTACCTTCTCAAAAAGCCAAATCCCAGGCCCAGACAATAGTACATAGTCATTTCCCTCTTGAATACTTGCAGAGGCCCCTTGCCCTCCTCACTTTGCCCTGGCTCCTCTGCTCTGTCTAGGATGGGTGTGAACAACTGCACGTGAGTTGTGCACTGGAGGGACCTGGCCTGCTTTGCTAAGCAGGGGAGCAAAGATGTGCAGACATAAGCTATCTGTACTGCTGGAAAATCCAAGAGAAATGCAAGGGGAAACTCTACTGCTTGGATCTAGGGACTTGGTACACACTTTTGGTACAGTGGCTGCCAACCTTCCAGATGCTTCAACCCTTTAATACAGTTCCTTGTGTTGTAGTGACCTCCAGCCATAAAATTATTTTCATTGCTACTTCGTAACTGTAAGTTTGTTACTGTTACAGGTTGTACCTTAAATAGATGTGTTTTGCCATAATCTCGGGCCACACCTGTGGAACGGTTATTTGACCACAAAAGGGGTCATGACCCACAAGTTGAGAACCACTGTTTTTGGAGCTATGTGAGCTGAGTCTGGAGAACACTGGGTAGATGCAGACAGACGGACGGAGAGGAGGGTGAACTAGGAGAAGAGCAAAAGCAATAACAAAGCCAGAAGCAGGACACAACAGGGGCTTCCAGACAGGAAGTCCCAGAGTCCACAGCACTCTGTGGATGAGGAGAAGAAAGATTCTACTATGATAAGACAAGAAGCTTCTAGGACACAGCAGAAACCTTGCACTCAGCGATCTGCTGTTCACCTCCAGTCTGCCCAGGTACCTCCAGTCTGCCCAGGTACCTCCTGTCTGCCCAGGTACCTCCAGTCTGCCCAGGTACCTCCTGTCTGCCCAGGTACCTCCAGTCTGCCCAGGTACCTCCAGTCTGCCCAGGTACCTCCAAGGTCACTCACCCACCTCCACACCTTTCGGCACCCAACTCCAGATCTGATAGGTGCACAGGTGAAACTTGTTACCTGTCTTGGGACTCCCTATTCCAGGCCCTCTAAGGATGCCAGAGGCAACGCCTGCTAATTTAAACACCTATTGAGGCCTGGTGCAGGACCTGGTGTCACCTAATGAACAGGAGTGTGATAACCTGATCTTCCCCTAAGGGAGAATTAAAAACTCATTTATATCCGTGGCAGGGTAGAAAGAAAGCAGCAATCTTGCTCCAGCCTGATAGTGGAGATACCAGCTCCTGCTTTATGAACTCCTAATTAGAGCTTTTCCATCGCTTTTTTTGATTTCATGTTTGCCCCTTTGAACAATAAAGGAAGACTGGCCGCCATATCTCACCATGCACGTGTGTCTTGTACGGACAGAATACTGATGACGAAGCCCTTGTCCTACAGCGCTGCATGGAAACTGAGGGGGTGGGACCCCTCGTGCGGAAGACGGATACTGATAGCCACCCGGAATGAGCTCTTCTGTCCCGAAATTTTAGAGTCTAAAAGGTCCACACGCTTGCTGAGGACCCACTGTATTTGTCGTGCATCTGAACCAAGGCAGCTTCTTGACCACAGTGGGCATGGGTTAGAAGAAGGTGGAAACCCTGACTAAGACAAGATGAAAGGGTCATTCTGACTGCCCTTAGAGGGGGCGGTCACCACGACAGGAAGGCATGGCCTGCAGGATCATGAGGCCACTGGTCGCCTTGCCCTCTCAGACAAGACTCAGAGAGATGAATGCCGGAGTGATCCTACTTCTGCATTTTTTTTGTCCTGGACTCCAGCCCACGGAGCCCTACATTCAGGGCATCTACCAATCTCCGTTAAACCGCTCTGCAAACTTCCCCAAAGACATGCCTCTGACCCGGAATCCAGTCAAGCTGACAATGAGGATTAGCTGTCCCAGTGGGAGGCTCAACTCCGCTGAGCAGTGTTTTCCCCACTGATGCCCTTGCCTGCAGAAACGATACTTCGCTTTTTCAATCTTTACGTGTGGCTTTATACCAGAGACTCTCTAGGAAACTTCTAGACTTGCCGCCTCACACAGTGGCTGCATCGTTGGCCCCTCTTGTCCTGAGGGTTCCAGGTTCTTGGACTGGACTGGATTCCCTGGCTCTCTTTCCTGCAGATAACCATTGTGGGATGAACCCAGCCTCTGAACCCATCTAATAAATCCTGGGTTAACATTGCGTATACATTTTATTGGTTCTCTTTCTCTAAAGAATGCTAGTGCAAGTAAATACATTGTTTATATAATACTGGTCAATACAGAATAATAATGTTTGTTTAGTGATGGGGAGCGAAGGGTAGCTCAGGTTTTGAAATTCAGAGAGGAGTTTGTGGAAGGAGCCCATGGTGCAGGCTGACGGGCGAGTCCTCCTACTGACTGAGAAGGCCCTTGGCTTGTCACACAGGCCTCCCTAGTGGGCAGAGCTTTGGCATCGGTAGAATGGGCACCTAGGCAGGAGTGGAGCAGAGGGAGGAAATAGCTATCCCCTTTACAGGATATAGGATTGGGATATGGGAGGTGTATAGGAGGTGGCATGGGGCAACCTCCTATACAAGTGATTGCTACCATGGACTCAGGCCTCGCTGCTCCTCATAGGAATTTTCTCTCATAAGAAACATGTGACAGCTGATCATAGTCACAAATCTCGGCCAGCACCAAGGTCCTTTTCCCTTCCTTTGCCCGCAGGGACCTTGACCCAGAAGAGGGCCTTTGAAGTGGTCCTTCAATCTGCTCAGCCAGTGTGTAATTACAAGCCAACACGCAGCCCTGCCACCTACTATTTGGGCTGAGTCCCATGCAATTCTTTCATGCCAGGGACAAGTCATTATGAGCAGAGACCAGGAATGAATTAACTGACTTAACTTGCTAGTCAAGCCTCGAGCTTGTTCCTTCTGCAGCTGAGGCTCCCAAGAGGATCTGGCAACACAGACCACTGTGAACGTGTTTCCATCCGGGACTAGCCTTGTCCCTCAGTGTACTGTCAGCGCCCCATCCCACAACACATGATTACCTTTGCCCAAGGCCCCTCACACCCCCTCCCTGACTTACTTTATCTGACCTCCAGCACATACCCACTCTTCAGTCATAGAGCAGGGAGCAGAACCTCCCACCAGATACAGTGATCCTTGGCCACTGTCTACAGCACTTATGTCTACTGTTACCTTGTAGTAGGAGACTGCTCTCTCATTTCCCAGCTGAAATGGCTTCTTTATTAACCAATGGTAATAAAACATAATCACAGCGTAGAGAGGGGAATCCCACATCTATACCTCACTGTCTGGCTGGGCAATTCTCCCACAGGCCTTCAGTACTTCAGAGATGGCTGGCATCTTGGTCATGTTCCCGGGGGAGGTATTTACAACCAATACTGTACAACTTGCAAACCAGCTGGCAGCATAGGGCAGGATCCCCCTGCAAGAGAAGCCCCTGAGTAGCAGGGGCTGAAGGCTCTCCCACAGGGTGGATACTCCAGGAGGGAGTTCTAGCAGATATCTATCCCAGAAGATGGAGAAGCTGCTACCCCAAACTGGCTTTTCCTAAACATGTGTTATCTGCTCTCCCATCTGCCCCTGACATTCCAGAAGTTTCCTCATCTTCTCTGCCCTCATCCCCAAGCACTACAGATATCCCACTGAGAGCTCTAACTCTCGGATTTGCCGATTGGTCGAGCTGACACAGCCTTGCCGATGCCTCATCTATATATTCCCTCCAGTCTGACATAAAGCCTGAGACTGTGATGGATGAGACTTGGGTTTTAAGTCAAGAATAACAAACACTTTGTTTATGAACCAGGGCCAGTGTTTGGAAGCTGGCTATGTCCTTAGCATAATTACACAGGTGAAGAAATCGAAGCCTAAGCAAGGAGAGGCTAACATGAGAAACCCAGGTCCGCTACCCACAGATCTTCCCTCTTTAATCCGCCAGATCCAGTCCCCCAGCCTCATGCCCCATGATGCGACAGAACACCAGCTGCAGACTTCCTTCTCCCCCTCCCCATGCCCACATCTCCTGTGGATCTCACAGTCCATCCCCTCCTAACCTCCCTCTCCCAACTCAGTCCTTTTATCCCAGCCTCCCCCGCACCCACAACCCCAGCATGCACCCCCTGCTAACCCACAGACCATGCCTGACAGAAAAACCTCTCTCTCTGCCCCCAGATCCAATCCCCTGATCTCATCCCCAGCTTAGCACAGAACACCTATGCTAAGTTCCCTGCCTGTCCCCATCTCCTGAGGATCCCAAAGATCTCGCCCTCCTGACCTCCCCGGCTCCACTGTTGCTTTGTCCCAGACTCTAACTATAGCAGGCACCCTCTGCTAACCCAAGCTGCTCCTCCCAGGGCAAGTCTCTGAAGACAAATCCGCAGCTCTCCTAGGGTTCCTGAGAACCAAACCCCCAAGTCTCGACCCCAGCTCTGTAGCAGAAACCTGCTGTGTTCTCCCTTTCCTATCTGATCCCATCTGAACGGATCACAAGGACCTTCTCTTCCAACCTTCCTTCATCCCAGCACCCTATCCTCCAACCCAACAGGCATCCCCTGGAGACACAGCATCCGAGAAGGACAGGAAAGCAGGCAGCACACGGCCTTCACAGTCTCCAAACACCCATAGAGGAAACAGAAACCAAGGAACAAAACGCCCACCAGACAAAGACAAATCTGCAAATCAGCACCTAGACATATCATCATCCCAAACCTACAAGTCTAGACACCAACGGGAAAAAATAATCAATAGCAGCCAAGGCAGTATGTCTTCTCCTGAACCCAGCTGTCCTATTGCTACAGCGGGCCCTGAATATACCAACACAGCTGAAGCCCAAGAAAAGGACCTAAAAACCAACTATGAAGGAAAGACAAGGAAAAAAAACAGTTGAAGGAAAGAAAAACTGTTCAAGACCTGAAACTGGAAATAGAAACAACAAGAAAAACACACCAAGTGAGGGGATTCTGGAAATGAAAATTTGAGGGATGAGAGCGGAAACACAGAGATGGAGGAGAGACTCTCAGGCACTGCAGATACATAGGAGAAATGGATACATCAATCAAAGAACGTGTTAAATCCAAAAATCATTGGACACAAAACATCCAGAAAATCTGCAACACATACTTGGACACAAAGCAATTCTCAACAGATACCAGAAAAGTTAAACAAAAAAACAAACCAAAACAACAACAAAAAAAACCCAAGATAGATAAAACAATACTGAACAATAAAAGAACGTCTGGAGGTTTCATCATTAGAGATTCCAAGTCATACTACAGACCAATAATAACAAAAACCACATTGGTATTGGTATTTACATCAAAAGAAACATGTTGATCAATGAACCAAATTGAAGACCCGGTCATACATCAGCACATCTGTGGACACCTGATTGTTTTATATATAAATAAGCCAGAAATACACACTGGAAAAAAGAAAAGATCCTCAACCAGCGGTGCTGGTCAAGCTGAATGTCGACGAATGCAAAGAGATCCGTGCTTATCACCCTGCACAAAACTCGAGTGGATCAAAAACTTCAACATAAAACCAGGTAGAAGAGAACCTGCTAGAAGGGAAAGTAGGGAATAGCCTTGAACTCATCAGCACAAGAAAAGGCTCTCTGAACAGAACACTGGTAGCGCAGGCACTAACAACAGTTAAAAAATGGGATCTCAGGAAACTGAAAAACTTCCGTAAGGCAAAGGACACTGTCAATAGGACAAAACAACAGCCTAGAGAATGTGATTTTACCAACTCCACATCTGTTAGAGGACTAGTATCCAAAATATATAAAGAACTCAAGAAACTAGATACCATAAAACTAGATAATCCAATTTTAAAATGTGGTACAGATCTAAGCTGCCAATTCTCCATAGAGGAAACCCCAGAGGCAGAGAAACACTTAAAGAAATGTTCAGCATCCTTAGCCACCAGGGAAACACAAATCAAAACTACTTTGAGATTCCATCTTACACCCACCAGAATAACTGAGGTAAAAACCACAAGTGACAGCCAGTACTGGAGAAGATGTGGAGCAAGGACGACGCCCCCCCCCCACTGCTGGAGAGGATGGGGAGCAAGGACGATACCCCTCCACTGCTGGAGAGGATGGGGAGCAAGGACGACGCCCCTCCACTGCTGGAGAGGATGGGGAGCAAGGACGATACCCCTCCACTGCTGGAGAGGATGTGGAGCAAGGACGACGCCCCTCCACTGCTGGAGAGGATGGGGAGCAAGGACGACGCCCCTCCACTGCTGGAGAAGATGGGGAGCAAGGACGATACCCCTCCACTGCTGGAGAGGATGTGGAGCAAGGACGACGCCCCTCCACTGCTGGAGAGGATAGGGAGCAAGGACGACGCCCCTCCACTGCTGGAGAGGATGGGGAGCAAGGATGATACCCCTCCACTGCTGGAGAGGATGTGGAGCAAGGACGATGCCCCTCCACTGCTGAAGAGGATGGGGAGCAAGGACGATACCCCTCCACTGCTGAAGAGGATGGGGAGCAAGGACGATACCCCTCCACTGCTGGAGAGGATGGGGAGCAAGGACGACGCCCCTCCACTGCTGGAGAGGATGTGGAGCAAGGACGACGCCCCTCCACTGCTGGAGAGGATGTGGAGCAAGGACGACGCCCCTCCACTGCTGGAGAGGATGTGGAGCAAGGACGACGCCCCTCCACTGCTGGAGAGGATGGGGAGCAAGGACGATACCCCTCCACTGCTGGAGAGGATGGGGAGCAAGGACGACGCCCCTCCACTGCTGGAGAGGATGGGGAGCAAGGATGATACCCCTCCACTGCTGGAGAGGATGGGGAGCAAGGACGACGCCCCTCCACTGCTGAAGAGGATGGGGAGCAAGGACGACGCCCCTCCACTGCTGGAGAGGATGGGGAGCAAGGATGATACCCCTCCACTGCTGGAGAGGATGGGGAGCAAGGACGACGCCCCTCCACTGCTGAAGAGGATGGGGAGCAAGGACGATACCCCTCCACTGCTGAAGAGGATGGGGAGCAAGGACGATACCCCTCCACTGCTGGAGAGGATGGGGAGCAAGGACGACGCCCCTCCACTGCTGGAGAGGATGGGGAGAAAGGACGATGCCCCTCCACTGCTGGCGGGAGGGCAAACTGGTAGAGGCACTTTGGAAATCAATATGGTGGTTCCTCAGAAAGTTGACAGTCTATCTGCTTCAAGACCCAGCTACACCACTCTTAGCAATATACCCAGAGGACGCCCCCTCCCACACAAGGCTCCTGCTCTACTATGTTCATAGCAGCTTTAACCATAATAGCCAGAAACTAGAAACAACCTAAACGTCTCTCAACCCAAGAGTGATTTTTAAAATGTGGCACATTTATTTGATGGAGTATTTATTACCCAGCTGTTGAAAACAGTGACAACCGGCAGGAGGCCCGAGGTCTGGATGTGGAAGCCAGGGCACGAACTCCCTAAACCAGTTTCTTTTTGGTGAAGTGAGTGAGAGAGAAGTTTAGTGATGTGAGAAGTTTTCATTTTTGTTTTGTTTTAGTGTGTAGAAAGCAAAGAAGTAGTTTGCCAGGCAAAGGTCACGTGATTGCCAGTGTCCTGGCCCACTGAAGTTTAGAAGTCACGGTCAAGTGAGACCGCTTCACACAGGGTGTGCATTTTGCCAGCCAAAGCCTCCTGGCTGGGTAACAGAAGGCTAAGGCCACTGGACCTGCAAGAGTGGACTTGTAGTTACTGACCAGCATTTCAGGAGGCAGTAAAAATGGATGCTACCACGTGGCACCAGTTTCTACTGTGAAGTCCCCAGTACTGGTTCTCCAGAATGAAGCCTTTCCAGCAACGGATGTGGACACCAAGGAGCTATCTTTGGCTATGTGGGTTCAGCACTTTGGGAAAAGCTGACATTCTTTACTACTATTCCGCAGGAATCACTTTTAGGAAAAACCTACAGCAAGCAACATTTGACTCTTTGATTAGTAAATCAGCTGTGAGCAACTGCCCCAACCAGGAGACCAAGCCAGCAGTCCCCACTGGTTTCCTCTGCCATGCGGGACTCGGGGTGGGGGGGGCTCCTGCCCCTGCTGTCTGCTGCCAAGCAAGATCGTTCCCCTGCTCCATCTTACATCTGCCTCCCCTTGGGTGCTTGACTCTGCATCATGTAGTGACATCTGCCTCTGCTGTGGGAGACCTCCGTGGCCTTCTGAGTCACACAGCTCAAAGTTCAGGAACGGAACTGCTCCTGCCAGGCTCCTGGCAGCAATGGGTCATGACCAGGAGATTAAATGCCGAGGACGAGGGAATGAGAGCGAGGGGCCTGGCATCCACAGTGTGGAAAGTCTTCTTCCTTGGCCAGTCGTGTGCTGTCTCCAAACATGCCTTACTTACAGAGATTTCAAATAAGCACCATGAAAACTCAAATCAAAACGCACTTAGGACTTGAAATCTAAAACATTGTGTCTGGCCCATCAGAGGCCTGTTCATAACGATGATGAAAATGTTTCCAGACTTGGGTCTTGTTTCTCTGCATTATCTAATGCATTTGGGGCTGAACGGAAAGGCTCAGGAGAGATTGCCCACATCGCCTTAACTATTTTCTTCTTTTTCTTTTCAAACATGCTAGCTCGTGTGTGTGTGTGTGTGTGTGTGTGTGTGTGTGTGTGTGTATGCGCGCACGCGCATGTGTGTATGTGTGTGTATATGTGTGTTTGTGTGTTTTAGTTAGAAGCATTTTTAAGAGCAGTTATCAGCATCTAGGAGAAGCAGCAGCCACAAGACTGGGCGGCGCATCCTCAGCTCCTGGAGGAAGTAGGAGCTTGCAAACACGGGTGGGGATGACCAGACTAGACCTCTCTCACACCAGAGGTTACTGAGTGACAATTTCCAAGGCAAAGGGGTGACAGGAGAAAGCATTCCAGACCTTCTGAATTACTAGAAAGAGATACTGCTACAGTAGCCATGCCACAGTGGAAGAAAGAACAGCGCCAAAGGCTCTTCAGCTGTGGCTATCCACCAGACTGTTCCTCTTATCTTTCCCTTCCACACCCCTCTCAAACGTTATTTTTGATTGATCCATTATAAGGATCTATTGAAATGGTGAAAGCTTTATTTGTTTTTATTTCTTTTTTAAATAATAAAAATGCAATACGCATGGCCGGTATGTGTCATGAGCACGTGTTCTCTCTAATGCATCCACAAAGCTAGTCAACATAAATGACACTGGTCAAAGAATGCTGCGACTTGATTCTGCTGTAGGCAATGACCACAGAAAAGCCCCTTTCCCTGGGGGAGTGTGCCACCATGTGGAATATGGTGGTATTGCAGTTTTCTGTCCAAAAAAACCCTACTCCACTAAAGGACAAAAGGATTTTCCAAGACAAAGCCCAGAGGTTAAAAACATATCATGAAGCTCCTCAAAATTAGTCTCAGCAAGAAGCCAATCAAATCCCACTCTCAATCATCTTGGAGCAGCGAGAGATGTCTGCAGTTAGCGGTGATTTGGTATAAAATGCCTGTCCAGCGCAGATTCCCTCTGAGCTAGAGAGACTCTCCAAGGAAGACTCAGCTACCAACAGAAGAAGGAAGTTAGGGCTCACCCCAGGCTTTTCTTTCTTTCCTTTTACATCACTAAAAGATAGCAAGCAGCCAAGCGTGATGGCGCATGCCTTTTATCTCAGCACTTGGGAGGCAGAGGCAGGTGGATCTCAGTGAGTTCGAGGCCAGCCTGGTCTACAGAGCTAGTTCCAGGACAGGCTCATAGATACTTAGGTGACCTTTTTTAAGTGCCTGTACCTCAGGCCCACATGCAAACAGCCCCCTCTGTATTGTTCCAGGACAGCACTTAAAGCTCCCCCCAGCAATCAGAAAGGAAAAACATAGGTTATTTTATCTTCCCTGTCTATGCGGGCATTAGGCTAGGATTTTGCTCTCCTTTTGGTCTTTGTGTTTCCAACATTACTTCTTTTAAAATTTCAATCTATAAGACAAAAATGAAAATAGAATATAGCACATACTTCACCTAAGTCCACTCTTGTAGGAGGACCAAGTTTATCCTTCATGGTTTTCTTCATGCAAAACAAACAGATGCCAGGAAGGTACCTCAATGGTAGGGTGCACGCCTCGTGTGAAGAAACAAATGCACACACATGCCTGTGTTCACTTCCCCAGGTTTCTTGTACAAAAGACAATAAAATCTATCTAACTTTCACATTCTGTTGTTGCCTGTTAGCAATATATTCTGAAAACGTCTCATGGTCAATAAGAACAGTCTTTCTCCTTTGCATCGCTGTAGGGACAGGTCCCCATCCTGGTCCCGTCAATCATTCTCCGGTTGTGTGGCTTTTCCCAGTGCTTGTGAACAAATTCACCCTAGATAGATCATCAAGGAGAAACCAAAGAAAATGTCGCCTGAGTCTAGCTTACTGAACCAGGGAGTTTATTGGAGTTGTTTACAGGAGCGTGGATGAAGGGCTGCGTATGGGACTGTGATTGCCAAAGCAACTTCATCACCAAAAAGATGACCCAGCATGGTGATAATCTATAAAAGCATTGATTCAGGGGCTCTCTCTATACAACTTGCCAGAATCACCGCTTCCCAGTAATTGTTACTGCCTGTATACCTTGTAGTGTGTGTGCATGGGAGTGTGTGTGTGTGTGTGTGTGTGTGTGTGTTCTAGGGTGGCCTTACTAATCTTGTGAGTTTGAGGAACTTTTTGAAACTTGTGAGTTGTTTATTTCTCAGGTCTTAAGGAGTTTCCTCCCAGGATGGGATATTTCAATTTGGAGGAATTTGCTCCTCAACACCTATGGGTCCGCATCTTGCTCCTCAACACCTATGGGTCCGCATCTTGCTCCTCAACACCTATGGGTTCGCATCTTGCTCCTCAACACCTATGGGTCCGCATCTTGCTCCTCAACACCTATGGGTCCGCATCTTGCTCCTCAACACCTATGGGTCCGCATCTTGCTCCTCAACACCTATGGGTCCGCATCTTGCTCCTCAACACCTATGGGTCCGCATCTTGCTCCTCAACACCTATGGGTCCGCATCTTGCTCCTCAGCACCTATGGGTCCGCATCTTGCTCCTCAGCACCTATGGGTCCGCATCTTGCTCCTCAACACCTATGGGTCCGCATCTTGCTCCTCAACACCTATGGGTCCGCATCTTGCTCCTCAGCACCTATGGGTCCGCATCTTGCTCCTCAACACCTATGGGTTCGCATCTTGCTCCTCAGCACCTATGGGTCCGCATCTCTTTCATTTGCAGCATTTTGCCAAATAGAGTAAATATTTTCAGAAATCTTCCAGAAGTGGATTACTGGCCCCGAGGTTACACCGCTACTATTCCGTGTGCTGTGTCCAGATGTCCCATCCACAGGCTTTTCCTACCCTGCCATTCACCAACGCTGCACACCAGAGCGCTATGTCCCCACAGCTGTGCCGCTGTGTTCTGCGAGCTTCTGAGGTTTCACCAAATCAGTAAGTGGAAATGTTATCAAAATCCCACATTAATTTGCATTCTTTCGGTGGGCTGTGAATCTTTATCAGGCTCTTTAGGAGTCGTGAGAATAGTGTTTTTTGGTGAATTGTCCATTGTTTTGATCTTTTTTTTTAAACCATCAAGTGTTTGATCATTTATCTCTCCCAATTTCTAAAACTTCTCTGGGTCATTAGTCCAGATTGGTAAACATATTGCAAATATTCTCACCCAATTTATCATTCAAGTGTTTGGCCATTAAAATGTTTCCAGAAAGGTATATTGTTGGCAGAGGATGTTCATTCATTCCCAGCTGCCCTGACCCAAAATATTCACACAGAAACTGTATTAATTACAACACTGCTTGGCCTATTAGCTTATGCATAGCTCTCACATCTAGCTAACTCTTACATCTTAAATCAACCCATTTCTACTGATCTGTGCATCACCACGAGGTCATGACCTACCGGCAAGGTTCCAGCATCTGTGTCCTCTGGTGGCAACTACACGGCGTCTCACTGACTCATTATTTTCTTAACATTTAATTTATTCTGTTTATTACCATTTAAGATTTTTGTCTACTTACTTGTTTTTAAATTAGTATTTACTTTCCTCTTTTTGTCATTTCTTTAGTATACTTAGCATTGGTATGATATGTCTTAAGAAATTATTTGAAAACAATCCTTTGTTATCCTTGAAATAAATAGCATAAGTCCTCTGATCCTTAAAGATTTTAAAGCGATCACCTTTAAGCCATCTAGGCTTGGTGGAAGCTTATAAATAGAATAGTATTTTGATCACCTTCTTCTAGCTCTTTATCTTTGCTGACATCAATTTAGAGAAATCATGCCTTTCTAGGGAATTATCCATTCCATGAAAGTTTTAGGTCCCGCTTGAACAGTGATGGATTAGTCCCTTGTGGGGGCTTTCATCTCCCCGCTCCATGAACCCCTGCTCATGTCTGTATGGATACTTATTGGAGCTAGCAAGTAGTTTCTGAGGCTTGCTGCTTTATGAAAAACAGTCTATCTGGATTTGCTGGGTTAATGGTTTTCCCCCATTTGTACCACCTTGACTTGTATTTATCATACTGTTCTTTTCATTTTGCTTTTGATTTACTTTGCTGTTCCCTAGCTTTTTGAGCTAAACACATATTCACACTTACTTGCATTTTATTCGCACTGATAGAAGTGTCTCAGGCGATAGACATGCCTCTGGCCACTGTTTTATAGCATAGAAATTTCGGGATGTGTGTTTTATGGTAATTTTAACTAAAAGTTTCACGCATCATAAGAACCATACCTTGGAGCACGCAGCCTACTATTTAAGTCCATCCACACAATGGCAGTGTCACGATCTAACTTCTGTGGTCAGACTCTAAGTGAGACTGTATGCCACGTATGTACTGTTATGTCTTGCTTTCCTAGTGATACACCAGCAATGTAAAACCTTACCTCTGCCAAGGCCGGGCAGCTGAGCCCTGAGTCCCTGTCTTCTCGCATCTTATATTCCCCTTTGGTGCTGATGTTAAAGGCAAGAGACTCACCAGTATGGGATTAAAGGTGTGAGCCACCACCATCTGGATCTGTTTCTGTATTGATCTTGTGTAGTCCAGGGTAGCCTTGAACTGACAGAGATCCATCTGCCTCTGTCTTCCAAACCCTGGGATTAAAGGTGTGTGCCAACTTTTACCCTCTGATCTTTAGGCAAGCTTCTTTATTAAAACATAAATAAAATATCACTATACTGGGCACACTGCTCGCTGCTGCTGCTCACTGCCTCTTTTTGCAGCAAGCTGAGAAGTTTGGGTCTGTAATTCTCTACCTTTGCTTTTAGCTTTCAAATGTGTCTTTAGAATATCTGGATTCTTTTGAATTCTGTGTGAATTTGAGGATTACATTTTCTGTTTCTATAAAGAAAAGTGCTGATATTTGGTTAGATATTAAACATATAACAAAACAAACAAAAACAAAGTAGAGATATTAAGTCTTCCAACCCATGAACATA
The DNA here is from genome assembly GCF_037038515.1 of Microtus pennsylvanicus. Classification (NCBI taxonomy): domain Eukaryota; kingdom Metazoa; phylum Chordata; class Mammalia; order Rodentia; family Cricetidae; genus Microtus; species Microtus pennsylvanicus. The sequence continues at coordinate 67,198,689 of NC_134587.1, read as the reverse complement.
GGGTGTTTCCCCATTTAATTTTGTGTCTATGCATGTTTATGTGCATATGTGCACATTCCTGTGTATGTGTGTATGTGTATGTGTGTGTATACGTGTGTGTGCATGAATTAAACTCAGGTTCTCATGCTTGTGTGGCAAGAATTTTACCAGTCAATCTCACCAGCCCCTCCACCTTATCTTTTTAAATATATTTTATAAAATCATTTTAGAAGTCATTTTAAAATTTTTATCAGTATATATTAATTACAGTGATGAATGTCATAATGGTATTTTTCCAAATACATCATGTATTTTGAACATATTTACTTTCTGCTACCACCCTCTTCTCTGTCCCTCTCCTCTTCCTTTCCCAGTTCCCCTTCTGTTTTTATTATCACACATGTACACGTGCATATAAAAAAAACTAGATTTTACATATGAGATGGCCTCTAATTCCATCCATATTACTGCAGATGATACCATATTGCTATTCTACATGGTTAACAAAATTTTATTATGACTCTATAGTAGATTTTATTTACTACTTCATCTCTTGGTGGATCCCGAGCCTGATTTCACACAGGGTATCTGAGAACAGTGCTATACCAAATACAGACAGGCTGGTGTCTCTATGCTGTTGCCGCCTCACCCCCCTTTGCGTATCTGCCCAGCAGTTCCGTGACTGGATCATAGAACAGGTCTAGCTTTAGTTTTTTGCATAAAGCCCCTATTGTTCCATAGCAGATCCCACCCACGGTGTTTAAGTGTCCTTTTCCCCCTCACATCCTCTCAAAGGCTTCTGTGGTTTGATTTGTAATGATAGCCATTCTGACAGGCATGAGATGGACTCTCCATAGAGTCGGGGTTTTATACGTATTCGTTCATTTGTGAGAGACGTGCACTGCAGCGCTTGTGGGGAGGTCAGAGGACAACCGGCAGTAGTTGGTTCTTCCTTTCCACCGTCTACTTCGGGAACCAGGGATGGAACTGGGGATTATCAGCAGGCTTGGTGGCAAGCTCCCGTGGCCACTACACCATCTCACTCGCACTCAGTGTGGCTTGAATTTGCATTTCCCTGGGGATTACGGCGGTTGAGTGTCTACTGCTGTCTGTTGAAGCAGGTAGCTGGAGTTCACGATTGACTTTCTCTCTACTCTGGAGCTTCCCACAGCTGGGCTTGAGCTTCTCTCTCCACAGCAGGCACTTTCACAGCATTGCAGGGATAAACAGCAGCGACCTCTACTGGCGGTGATTCCTCTGCTGCTCTGGGGGCACAGCATCTCCACTCTTGGCTCTCTTACTGTTCTCTTTCCTCTCCATCACAGAGCTGGGGGACCAGCCTGTATCCAGATAAGGCATTTAACAGGATCTGAAATCGGAGCCAGTCTTGTTCCCAGAGCCAGCTTCTCATGGAGCCAACACAATTTACCAATACAATGTATATGGCAGGACTCTTCCTGGTCTCTGCTTCCCACATCAGGGCTGCCACCAGCCTAAAACAACAGCCGAGTGACCATGGCACAGAACCACGAAAGCCAGGGTTAAAAATAAACCTTTCTTCCTTTTAAGTCGTCTGTTCCCATAACAGAAACCTAATGCTCTTATGAACCCTGCTGAAGGCTAATTCCCCGGCACTAAATATGCCTACTGTAGTAGGTATCTATAGCTAAAGTGACAGAAAGACCAATGACCAAAGTTGCCAACTGAGAAAGTCACATCTTCTCTCTCAGAAAGAATCTCTCCCAAGCATCTGCTTCTGGAAGCTAAAGAGGAGCGGGGGAGTCAGATCCTCTGTCACCGCAGAGAGCACAGCTGCCCCATCCTTCTCATCCCCCTCTACCTCTGAGGTTAATATTCTCTAAAGTGAATATTCTCTAAAGTCTGACCTCCAACTTAGAGCCATTCCTGCTGGACTTACGCTCAAGTAAAATGGTCCCCCAGCTACGTGATTGCAATATCACAAGCAGATGATTTCATCACTGGGGTCTCTCTATCAGCATAAAACGTCTGGAGAAATGGATGTGGATGACCACATTGTTTTCAAATGAACTAAAATTAGAAGAGGGACCTGCAACAAGGAAAGGATGCTCAGAGCCAGTTTGGGGGGAGGGGGGTCCATCTCCTCTCCTTGTCTGGTAAGGATGCTTCTCATAAAGCTGATGACAAGCCTATGAGCAATGGGTCTCAGCCTGTGGGTCGTGACCCCCACTGGGTAGCATATCCCAGCTATGACGTAGCAAAGAAATAATTTTATGGCTAGGGGTCACCACAACATGAGGAACTGTGTTAAAGGGTCCCAGCATTAGGAAGGTTGAGAACCAGTACCATAAAGGGTTGCAGTTGAGAGTGGAGTTCCCCATTGGTCAATAGGAAGAAGTACAGATGGTAGGATTAGCTGGAAAGCAGAGGATACAGTGAGAGCTACAGAGTATAATGTAGAAGAAAGCACCCAGCTTTCAGAATGACTTTGAAGGAGCAATCGTGTCACCCTCCACAGGAAAAGGTCACTGAATGACTTGCCACAGATTATACTGTTAATTAAGGGCAAAGCCAAGATACACTAACATGGTGGTTTGAATAAGAAAAGTCCCCCGTAGGCTTGTGAATTTGAATACTTGGTCTCCAGCTGGGGGCGCTGGTTGGCAAATTATGGGAAGTTGCAGGCTTGCTGGAGGATGCACACACGGGCTTTCAGGATTCAGAGATTGCTCTCTCTGCTCTCACTGATGTCTGGCTTCTCGGCTTCCCGCTCCTGCTGCCCCTCTTTCCCCCATGGTGAATATACTCCCTCTGGAATCACAAGCCCAAATGAACTCTTCTATAAGTTGCCTTGGTTATGATTTTTTTGTCACAACATTAGAAAAGCAACTAATAGAACTCGCTCGCTTCATTTCCATACTGCATACCACACATCGTTTCTTAAACCCTGGCTGCTTGAGTGTTATTTGCTTCCTGGGTTCTGGCCATATTTGCATGCCAATAAGCTATTACTTACTAGCTATTCTTCTTCAAGAGGATTCATTTTAAAACGTCTCTACTTGTACATTGTGTTTTAATTGTATTTATATTTATATAAAATATATTTAAGTGGCATCTCTATTTCAGGAAAAAAATACTTGTGGGTCATGTGCCAGAAACAGAACATAATGCTGAGAATACACACCACAAAATAAAATAATTTTATTATTTGCTAGCTACATACTGTCTGCCTAATGGCTCAACCCTTAGCCTCCTTTTCTGATTGCTTCTTTTCTGTTTTCTGTTTGGAAAAAAAAAAGGTTAAGAAACTGGGTGGTAATAGCACGTGCCTTTAATCCCAGCACTCGGCAGGGGGTGGAGGCAGAGGCAGGTGGATCTCTGTGAGTTTGAGGCCAGCCTGGTCTACAAGAACTAGTACCAGTACAGCTAGGATTGTTACACAGAGAAACCCTGTCTCACAACAAAACAAACAAACAAAAAAAACACAAAATGAAAGCAAAACACTAAAAAGGCTGAGACTAGAACACTGGCGGCATCCCACCAATGCCTTCTTTTCAAGATTACTAGAACGCACAGAATTCTCTGATTATGGCGCCCCATTTCACACCACGCTCGTTTATCTGCCAAAATTATCTTGAGTACCACAATGCTGATTGTCATTCTGCTTTGAGGGGTATGTGAGGACATCAGGGGACACCAAAGACAAACCCAAACCCACAGCAGCAGAGGCAGTGACTTGGGGTCAAAGAGTGTGCCCTCGGCTTTGTCTACATCAGGCTCGAGGAATTCTGGGAATGGACAAACCTAAGCTGTTGCATGTCACTGTGTTGCTGGAAGGCTCCAGTAATGAAGCCTTACCACTGCCACAGTATTTCTCATCTTGTTATCAGTTTGTTTATAAGAAAGTATAAAATGAAGGCAGTGAGTGACTTACAGATGGGTCTTAGGATGGGAAATGTCCCCCAGGCTCATGGACTGGAATACTTGGGGCCCGGTTGGTGGCACTGTTTGGGGGAGATTATGAGAAGTTGTAGCCCTGCTGGAGGATGTACACTGGGGAGGGGGTTGGTTATGAGAGTTCGTACACTTGCTCTACTTCCAATTTACTCTGAATATTCTAAAGATGTTCTTGACGAGCGAGAAGGAGACTCATATAAGATGCTTTTATTGCGATCCTAAAATGCAGCGAAAAAGAGCGAAATGTGTGACGTGCATAGCTTTTAAAGAATGCATGCTCAGATGGCATGTGCCCTGTGCTGACGCTGGCAGGGGTCCATTAATCTGATGGTAATGAATGTATTCAATCCTCCCAAAACAGTACAGGATGTTTACTAGATTCGTCCTTATTGCAAACGAGGACACAGATGTAGAAATATCATATAGATAACTAGTGTGAATGAAATGCTTTCACCCATGCTCCCTAAGAGCCGGGAGCCAGACTCTCTCCGCTTCAACATTCATCTGCCCAGCGGAGTACCGGGGTCAGCCCACACGTAGGCAGTTGAGTTCGTCCTCCATACCATGTGTTCACCCTAAAGAGAAGTTCTGCAGAGGGGCAGCGTTTAATGCTTCGGACAACTGTAACCAATAGGGGACTTCTCAGTGTTGTTTTGGAATGTTGCCCTCAGAGACAACTGCCACAAAGACCCTGCCTACTTCGTGTCGAGAGCCGTGAAGAAGACAGGACAAATAAGATGCTCCCCCTGCCACCGCCTTTCATAGACCTGCACTGTCAGAACTCCTTAGAAAGTTACACAGCACAAACCACAGGAATCAGAAATTCAGGGGAGGGGGACTGCCCTAAAACAATGGCTCTGAGAGCATTTCTCTCCCGCCCATAGGGGCCCTGCTGATAGGCTGGCTCAACGGTTCAAGGTTGGATCAGGACGTGTGTAAGCCAATCACCGATCCCGCCTCTCTTCAAACTGACCAACCCTAACTTAGGAAAGGAAGAGCCTTCAAAGACATGAAAAATCCCCAGTCCTGCAGGGAGAATATGGACTTTGGCTTCTCAAGTCCCTGGTCTGCTTTTTGGAGGGTCTTGATCTCGTGTGCCTGCTGCCTGCGTGCGTTTCCTCTCATAAAAGCCTTTCCTCAACACGGACACAGAGAGAATAGGCTCATCTCTAAGTCTGGGTTCTGTGGCAATTTTTTTCCTGTCTTTCCATGTAAAGAAAGAATAGGAAGATGAAAGGACATGTCACGAAGAAATTAATTTCTCCTTTTAATATTCAAATCATTTTAGATCTACGCAAATAAAACCCACGAGGCCTAACAATATTTCAGAATGAACAGGAAAAAAAACGTAAACTCCTCGGTCTTGTTTATGGAGGTTCTAAAGTATAGCCGACGTGATTTTTGCAACACGATCTTCTCTTCACTCCCTACAGGAACATGAAAGCTACTTCCCCTGCAAGCCCCTCCCTCCACAGTCACCACTGGGTGCACAGACATTACTGCGGCCTGTGATAACCTGCTAGCAAACCTGAAGACGCCTCTGACTCTCCTGGCTCTCCTGGCTCTCCTGGCTCTCCTGGCTCTCCTGGCTCTCAGGGTTGCCTGCTGCTGTTGCAACCATGACCACCTCCAGAGCCCATGAACTCCAAGTTCTTGTTAACTAGCAGTGGAACCCAGAATCTGGCCAAGGCTGATTCCCATTCCCTACATTCTAACCTCCTGCCAGAGATTAGCTTTCTGACTTTCAGTCCTTGAAGAATACTGAAAAATAGAAATAAAGCCTGAAGTAGTTTATCAAATACCAAATGCCAGTATTTTTTAAAGTGGCTCAAGTAGAATTAGCAGGCTCCACAGGATAAATTTATGGTGTACGGAACTGACTTGGAATTTACTTCAAAGACTAACTCACTGTATTCTCACCATTAGATGTGGTAGATGCTAAATTGATTTTTACTTTCAGCCAAGGATGGTGGAGGACAAAGCAAGATTTAGAGAGCAGCAATCGCTTTCCTGTTCACTTTATTCCCCCCTGTATAATGTTCACACTGTGAGATTTGGAGACAGGCTGATATATTAAGGGAATTATCAGACTTCGGAGTTTTGTGTTTACAGGTGTGGTAGTCCACTCTGAATGGAGTATTCTTCATAAAATGTGAAGGAAATATTCCAAAAAGAAAAAGTGCTCTAAAAGCACTTAATTGACAAAATGGGTTCCCAACTTGTACAAATGTTTTGATATTAGAGCACAAGTCAACCAAATGAAGATTGAAATAGTAACTCATTGTTTGCTACTATGAAATGTCTCTAATCACTTCTTCCCAAAACAAATATGACTTAAATAATTTAAGGTACATATGGCAGCCGGTATTTCTGCTATTCAAAAAGTTGAACATGCTTGGAAATTCTTATTCCAGGTTAGCAACTTTTATAAGCAACTTCGCTTACGGAGTGCTGAGGCTCAGGTTTTCTGCCTCCACCGCGTTCAGACTGACTATCCCCCACTCCACCCACCACCCCACAGCCCCCACCCCTCACCTCAGTCTCACAGCATCACGAGCCAGGCTGTGACAGGCTTTTTATTGTGTGTTTAAAGGTCTTCCCTAGTTCCAGCAGTTCAAGCACTGAATACTTCCGGATCACCCTAGTTTCTTGTAGGGAAACATTGTTAAGGCCCCCGATTACATGTTTGATGACATGTAGATTTTCCTTCTTTTTCTACTAAAGGTCACACTGGAGGGGTCTGTATTCTCTATTCCCTTTACCATTTTGATCTCTCAAATCCTCTCGTTTATCTAATTTCCTTGCCGGATAAGAGACTAACATGGAGGATACTGGTCCCATCTCCTTTCCTCATTGTAATTCCTCCATTACAGAAGTAAGGCCCTACCGGCATCAGCTCAGCCTCAGATACATTTCTTACCGGGTAGAGCAGTGCCCAGGCAACCCCGCAGCTGCCTGCCCGCAGCGTCCACTCATCTCAAAGACTACAAAACTTGCCCTAAACCTTGAACTGTTTTCAGGGAGTCTCCGTATTCACGTGATGGACCCCACCCATCAATGCATCCGTCAGGTACACCATCCCACACCGCACAGGTGAAGTGTGCCTTCCTGGGATTCCTCCCACAGACACTCTTCATCTTCATGTCGCCTTCATCTCACTACACTGAGCAAGAACCCTGCAACCCAACTGCCGCCACAGCAAAAAAAAAAAAAAAAAAAAAAAAAAAAAAACACGCACACTAAGGCACACACTATGCAGGAAAGGAGGGTTGTATCGGAATTTCCGCTACGTGTGCTCCGTACTCAGGTCACTCAGCTTCAGCTGCAAGTCTTCATACCTGCAGGCAGGACCATGCATTCCCTCTTTCCCAGCTCATCTTTGTTTCTGCCGTGTCTCTGTTTGGGTGTCAGTTACGTTGTATGAGAAGACTTTTCCTGAGAAGACACCATACAGGCATACACATCTATTCACTACAGATAGGGAACCCATATCAGAACCAAACACAAGGACCACCAATGTCCAGTTTAAAGAACCAATGCGTTTTACTGGGGTTACCTACAGATTGGTTTGTAAGCAAGTCTGTCAGGCATTTTCTTGATTAATGATTTATGTGGGAAGGGCCAGGTAACTATGGGCCGGTCATACCCCCGGGCAGGATGTATAAGAAAGCAAAAGAGAAAGCCTTGGGTAGAAAGCAAGTAAGCAATGTGACCCCTGTGACCTCTGCGTCATTCCCTGCTTCTAAGTTCCAGGCTTGGCTTCCCTGGATAAGAGACTGAAAGAGGCAATATGGAATCAACCCTTTCCCTCCCAAGCTGTATTGGTCATTTGTTCATCACCGCAGTACAAAACTTACCAGAACTGGCCTTAGGCTTCCTTCTCTCATCTGAAGCCAGAACTGTGATTCTTCTGCATATCCTCAAGCTCTAAGTGGCGGGGTTCAGGGGGACCCCTTGCTGTGTTCCCATCTGGCAATGGAACTGAATATTAGCAGTTAATGCTTTCCAAATAAATTCAAGAATCATGAGCTCTGAGTAAAGGGCCCCTCCATCCCACAAGCCCTTTAAATTGAATTCCCTTGCTCTAATTTGTGCATAACCACAAGATATTCACAATGAATTTGGGGTGGGGGGCAGGTTTCCTTTGGGTACCATCCAGAAGTTTATTCTAGAAATAGGTTCCGGGGTTCGTATGAGATAACATACACACTGTTTTCTTACAGTCGGGGCTGGTCTCGTGTGCAGTGAATTCCCTGTCACGAGGGATGTGTAGTCAAATCTAGATGTACTATTTATCAGCGCCATCAAAGATGGGCTGTCTGCACTGGATGGCAGACTGCCTCTACATTCTGAGAACCTCTAGGTCCCTTGTGATTTTGGGGAAAAAAATCAATTATTCAAAGATAAAACCTAGGGCTATTTTTCTGTGACTGCCCAAAGAAAATCTAATAACTCTAAGACCACAAAGACGCTTCTTCATCTCTCAGCTGCTACCGCGGCTGCCTGCCTCCCCAGACTTCCATTAAGTTTGCAGAAAGTAGACCGTTTAGCTCTGGGCTGCAACTTAATATGTGTGCAAAAGCGATATGAGGATTGCGCCATTGAGAAGGTTTGCTTCGAGGAACAAGGCTCGCTTTATTAGTCCCTTATTAGTTAAGCAGGGAAACCCTAAGCCTTCAAAATGAGCTGTCTCAGGAGTGACACAGAGATCATTTTGCTGTAGCAAGTAGACGTGAACTGGGGACAATGAATGTCTCTGTTTCACCTGAAAAGAAGGTTGGGATCACTATCTCCCTCCAATAATTTCAATGGCGGAAAGATGCTGTTTTCAGGGAACTGGTTTCTAAGCAAGTTGACTTCAGGAATTTCTCAAACTCCACATCTTTCCCGCTGAAGATTCTGGTCCAGTTCCATGGGAATAGCAGGCATGCCCCACTCGCTATGAGGTCTTTGCTCCCGCATGCTGTCATGTATAACAACAGCACATTTCGTCTCTTCCGTGTTGGTTCAGAAAGACACAAAGCTACAAGCGGGAACAAATGTGTGGATACGAACGCACAAGAGGCTGCTGGCCGTTTGGCAGTCCGTGTGTACAGCAAGAGGCCGGCACCATAAGGAAATGATGTCACAAGGCAGGGACGGTGCCAGGCTGTGGAGGCGAGATGAGCCTAAGGGTGTTTCAGAGTCAACAAGTCATCAGATAAAGCACCGGAGATGCAGCTCTGACAACGACATTCACAGAGAGACTCAGATGCTCTGTGGGCTTCTGTTGCCAAGGGAGAAAATTGCATTTCAGATATTTTGGGTCTCATTTATACCTAAGCAGTAGATTAGGGCACGGGAAGTCAAAATCACCCAAGAAAACAGGATGTGTGAGGTAAGGGACAACCAGAAACCTGTGAATGATATCAGGGAACAGCAGGAGCAGAAAAGCAAGAGGATCCATGGAAGTCAGGAAAGCAAGGCCGCCCTCCTCTCTCGAAGTTACCACTCCCTCTCTGCAAGGCCCTGATGTAGAAGCTAGAGTCAGACAGCCCTGAAGCAGGGGTGAACCCTTCTTAGATGCCAGTCACGTTCTTGAAACAAGGAAGGGGATGTGACCGGAAGACCAAAGATGTGGGAAGCATGCAGGGCTCTGTGCCAAAGGGCAGGGTTCTGAGCCCTGCCCTCACTGTGTGACCTTGAGAATGTCATTCGATCCTATTATCTTACCACTCAGAAATGGAGGGCATTGGGTGACATGCTTTCTGCCCTCAATTTAAACCAACCTCATCTTTGTAAGCGATGAAGTGAAGTTAACCATTGCTCCCCGTACAGCAGAACAGACAATCACCACCCCACCTCCCCACCCCCACCCACTTCCAATAAACTGTTATTTTTCAACGAAGCATTTTCTTTCTCCTACTCATCCAGCCAGAAGTACAGGCCAAAGTTACGTTTGGCTCCAGTACTAAGTGGACATGTTCTATTCCCCTTATGAACAGTGCCCCTGGAGACTCTGAAAGCCAGCCTATAACTTCCTTTAGAATCTTGAATGGGTGTCTGGGATACCTCCAAGCTCTTCATAGAAATACACAGGCCACAAGAGGAGCATTTGAGCACACAGGATTGTTGCTATCCCAAGGGACGTCCACAAGATACAAGTTTATGAAGTCACACCCGTATATAGCTACAATAAGATCCCTGGTGTGCAGTCCAAACCTCCCCTATATTTCAAGACAATCATGGCCAAAGAAAGGAGTTATAAAACCAAAAATGTTACGGCTTACTAACATTGTAGTACCGTGTTTCTAAACGCTGTTGTAGGTAGCAGTGTTCTCTGTTCCCGTTGCCCTGAAATGCCACTGGCCCCATCTCACTGTAAGTACCACTTCCACAGACTCTACAGCGCAACCTTCTGATACCACAGCCACATCCCAAAATAACAGAATATTAAGAGGGCTGAGCTACCACATCCCTGGGGATGCATCAAAGCTCTAACACCAAGTTTCACATCTATTCTTACTCAGTTCCCACCCCAGAAGCCCTTCTGTCCCCTCTGTTGCTATCACAACCACACTTCTCTGCAAGCCTCATTCCCCACCCAGACTTTGGCACAGCTTACTCAGGCATTTCCTCATTTGGGTTATTTCATTCTGGGAGGGTTAGGAGCCTTCCACTCGCAAACCTGTCTCTTAGCTTCCTTTCCCGAGCCCTTCCTGGAGGTCTGCATCTGAACAGACACAAACATCACAACTCTTAACCTGACATCTTTGTCCTTGAGTGTCCCAGTCTCTATACACCATTGTTCAAGTTAACAACCTGAGAGTCACCCTAGACACCCCCACTTCATTCCCTCTCTTTCCTGCTTCTCTCTACCCCGCCCCCAGCATCTCTTTCTGGCTATTTTTATGGCTAGCCTGTATTAACTCTCGCCTGGACTTCTGTATGGTCTCTTAATTAGTCTTTCTGAATTCACTCTTGTCTGTCTGTTTCAATTCATTCCCCAGCCCATAGAGGATCCCTTCAAAACAATGTGTGTGTATGTTTTTAATTTTTCTTATTTTTTTATTTTATGTCTATGGACATTTTGCCTACATGTATGTCTGCATACCACATGTAAGTCTGTACACTATATGTATGTCCGTTGCTCATGAAGGCCTGAAGAGTGGAAAATGGTGTTAGATGTCCTGGAATGGGAGATTCAGACCACCGTGAATCACCAGAGAATTGACTCCAGGTGGACGGTGGTGGGGCACACCTTTAATCCCAGCACTTGGGAGGCAGAGATGGGTGGATTGAGGCCAGCCTGGTCTACAGAGCAAGTTACAGGACAGGCTCCAAATCTACAGAGAAATCCTGTCTCAAAAAAAAAAAAAAAGACTCCAAGTTCCCTGAAAAAGTAGTCAGTGCTCTTAACTTCTGAGCTATTTTTCCTGCCCTTGCTTTTATTTTAAGCAAGCAAATAAATTCATAAATTCATTTTTATGATTAGACCCCATTAATAACATCACATGGCCTTTTGGCTAAATCTAAATATTTCCTGTGGCCTTGAAAGACTGAGGCTTCTGTCCATTCTCTGGCTTCATCTCCCCACACGCCTTCATTCTGGGCTCCAGCAATTCCAGTTTTGTGTTGTTTTCCAATTCTTTCAGTATCTCTTAGGACTTCAGCTTAACCATCACTTTCCATAATTCATGTGAGAGCAGGTAATGGCAATAACTGTGATAACAGAACTGTCAGAAATCGAAAACAAAACCAAAAACCTTGCTGGGCTCTTCAGTGAATATAAACCATCCAGAACCCCAAGTGCTCGAGGATCACTTTCCTAGTCCTGCCCTCTGCCTGGAGAGTGCAACCGCGGAGATGAACTGTAGATCTGTGATGGATAGAAGCGTTAGCCCTATTCTACTCCTCTGTGAGCACACAGGCAGTGGCTCCTCTCCCGGAACAAGCAAGCTTTTAAATAGAACATTCCACATGTTGAAAGTTCCTCTCCAGATGTGAAGAGCCCTGGCTTTCCTCTGTGAGTGGAGGAATCGTAAAAGTGTCAAAGCCATGGACAGCACCACAATGCCAATCAAAAGGCAGCTAAAAGCAGCCTTGTTTTAAATGTCAAAGATACACGGCTTACAAAATTCACTCCTAAGGCACCCTCACTGACAACCCTGCCCACTGATCGACTGCCTGCCATCTCATATTCACGATAAGGAGCCATCCATTATCACATATCTCTGAGCGATGCGACCTTAATGGAATGTGGGTCATAATTTTCCCCTTGTATATGGAGGAACTGCTGTGCTTTGTGTTAAAATATTCTAGTTGAATTATGTGAATAACTGCTTCTGAGAGTCCAGATAATCAAGGCCAGGATGACTACCGTGCTAGCATGATCCAGAAATCACAAAATAAGAAGCAAAGGCGACTGCACTGTTTTAACAGCAGGTGGCAGGACACATACGACTGCCTTGGGAAGGCAAACAGGCAAAACAGCACACTGCGGAGTACGCCAAAAACCATTAGAGACTGAGCGTCTTAGGCCGGTGGGTGTGAAACTGTGAACAGATGTTGAATCACAGAAGTCCTGGATGAAGCAAGTGCTGCTAAATCAATAAAAATATTTTTGTATCCCCAAATGGTGCCTGTTCTCGAGAAGCTAACAGTTGTTACTGCTGAAATGACTTGTACACCCAAGTTCAAGCACATTCCTGTATCCTTCCCTTGCCTGCTCTAAAAAGCTGAGCAAAAGACTAAGGCTATATCTCTCAGCTCAGAAGACGCAACCAAGATGTCCACTGGGCAACAAAAGATAAAATTATTGACCAGGTCCCTATTGGTAGGTTACACCGTTGCTCCTGTCAGTTCTGGTGCCTTCCACAAGAGAGCAATGGAGCACTGAATAACAACAAAGTTCCTTCTCCTTCCCGTACTGATTTTAAGAATGGAGTTCCCAATCTTCCTGATCACACATCTCCTCTAAACAGAACTGGGTCTTGCTCATCTATTGGCCTATTCAGAAAATTGGACAAACGTAAATCCTGGCCAATCCTACTAAGCCTAGAAAATGAAAACCAATCACCTGTTGAATTTTGGCCAGAGCTTTTGAGAATAGCTCTGGAAAGAGCTGGGGTTTGGTTATAGTTAAGCATTTACAATGCAAGTTGGTAGAGTTTCAGTTTCTCTAGAATGTCCAGAAGTACATAATGAGTTTTTAATGTTATAAACATGAAAAAAGGGTGTTCTTTTCCTACAAGACAGCTCTTCTTGTTTCTGACTGTGGAAACATAAAACAAAAGCTTGCCTACCATAAATCTTAGATTTTAAATGAAAGAAGAGAAGAAAACCCTTTGCCTTTGGAAATTCAAGAGGACATACAAAAAAATAAATAATCTCAGAATGGTTGACCAAAAGAGGGGGAAAATCTCATACAACAACAACAAAATAAGAGAAGTTAATAAATACTGCTTACTAAACACTCTCCATGTTAATGGTTTCAATATCTCAAATAAAAGACACAGACTAACAGCCTGGATTAGAAAACAGAATCCATCTTTCTGTTGTGTTCAAGAAACACACCTCACTATCAAGGAAAGATATCACCTTAGAGGGGAAAAGGTGGGAAAGGTATTCTAAGCAAATGGACCCAAGAAGCAAGCAGGTAGCTATTTTAATATCTGATAAAATCGACTTCAAATCAAAACTAATCAGAAGAGATATACACTCATTACACAAAAAAACTCACCAAGGGGATATTATAGTCCTAAACACTTATGCAGGATGGTCAATTTAAATAAAAAAACACTATTATAGCTAAATTTACATATTGATGATCATACTGAGTGACTTCAAAATCCCACTCTCACCGGCAGACAGGTCATCCAGACAAAACCTAAACAGAGAAATGCCCGAGTTAAATAACAGCATAAATCAAGTAAATCTAACAGACATCTATAAAACATACTACCCAAACACTAAAGAATAAAGTTTCTTCTCATAAGCCCATGGAACTTTCTTGAAAGTTGACCACACATTAGGGCACAAAACAAGACTCATCAGATAAAGAACAATTAAAATAACACCCTGTATTCTGTCTGAATTAAAGATGGATATCAAAACAATAGAAACAGTAAGGAGTGCACAAACTCACAAAAGCTGAAGACCAGACTACTGAATGAAAATTGAATCAAGACAGAAATCAAATTGGGCGGTGGTAGTGCATGCTTTTAATCCCAGCACTGGGGAGACAGAGGCAGGTGGATCTCTGTGAGTTCAAGGCCAGCCTGGTCTACAGAGTGAGTTCCAGGACAGTCAGGGCTACACAGAGAAACCCTATCTTAAAAAAGCAAAACAAAAAAGACAGAAATCAATGAAATTGAAAAGCTTTTCAGAATTTAATGAAAATATAAACACAACATACCCACTGGACACAATGAGTTCTAAGAGGCAAGGTGACAACATTAAGTGCTTATTTTAAAAAAATGGAAAGATCTTAAATTAATAATTTGATGGCATACTTGAAAGCTCTAGAAAAGCAAGAAGAAATATTTTCACCAAAAGAAGAGATGGAAAGAAATAATCAAACTCAGGGATGAAATCAATGAGCTAGAGACAACCAAGCAAAAGCCAATACATAGAGTCAATGAAAGTAAGAGATGGTTCTTTGAGAAAATCACCAAGATTGGCAAACCCTTAGCCTAATTAACCAAAAGATGGAGAGAGAAGATTAAATTAATAAAGTTAGCAATGAAAAAGGAGACATTACAACAAGCACTATGGAAATTCAGAGAATCACAAGGATAATCTTTAAAAGTTTATATTCTACTGTCTTAGTTAGGGTTTCTAATGCTGCAACAAAACACCATGACCAAAGGCAAGTTGGGGAGGAAAGGCTTTATTTGGCTTACACTTCAACATTGGTGTTCATTACTGAAGGTAGTCAGGACAAGAACTCAAACAGGACAGGAGCCCGGAAGTGGAAGCTGATACAGAGGCCATGGAGGGGAGTTGTTTATTGAATTTCTGCCTCTGGTTTGCTCAATCCACCTTCTTCCAGAACCCAGGACCAGCAACCCAGGGATGGCACCACCCACCATGGACTGGGCCTTCTCTCATTGATGATTGCAAGAAAATTCCTTACAGCTGGATCCCAAGGAGGTGTCTCCTCAGCTGAATCTCCTTCCCCTGATGACTCTAGCTTGTGTCAAGCTGGCACACAAAAACACCCAGTACATCTACCAAAATTTCTACTGAAAAACCAAAAAGAAATGGATGACTTTTTGATATATACTACCTACCAGAGTTAAACCAACATGAAATAAACAATTTAAGTAGACCCATAGCTCCTAGTGAGATAGAAGTGATTCAAAGTCTTCCAACCCAAATGAAAGTTCATAACTAGATGGACTCAGTGCAGAAGCATAGCAGACTTTCAAAAAGAAATAATTCAAATACTTCTCAAATTATTCCACAAAACAGAAACTGAATGG
This sequence comes from Microtus pennsylvanicus, assembly GCF_037038515.1. Lineage (NCBI taxonomy): Eukaryota > Metazoa > Chordata > Mammalia > Rodentia > Cricetidae > Microtus > Microtus pennsylvanicus. Next base: position 67,183,309 of record NC_134587.1, on the reverse strand, counting down.
ATATTTTCTCATTCTTTTTGTGAAACCGCTATCACCCTGGTAAGAAAACCACACAAAGACTAAACAAGTTAAAAAAGAAAATTATAGACCAATATCTCTTATGAAACTAGTTGGAAACATTCTAAATAGAATACTTGCAAACCAAATTCAAAAACACATCAAAAAGATTATCCACCATGATAGAGTCGCCTTCATCCCAGAGATGCAGGGATACTCAAACATACATAGATCAAGAAACGTGATCCACCATTGTAAATAGGCTGAAAGACAGAAACCACGTGATTATCTCATTATATGCAGAAAAAAGCCTTTGACAAAATCCAATATCCCTTTATGAAAACAGTCCTGGATGGAAAAAGCATACAAGGGACACACCTCAATATAATAAAGCAAATTTGCAGCAAACCCAGAGCCAACATCACCCTAAATAGAAAGAAAATCAGTGTTTCCACTAAAATCAGGAACATGACAAAGACGTCCATTCTCTCCATACCTGTTCAACATAATATTCGAATTCTTAGCTACAGCAATAAGACAACTGAAGGAGATCAAGGGAATAAATTAGGAAAGGATGGCATCAACATATCTTTGTTTGCAGATAATATGATTTCATACATAAAAGATCCGAAAGACTCCTCCAGGAAACCTGTAAAGTAGCAGAATACAAAATTAACCACAAAAAATCAGTAGCCTTCCTATATAAAAATGATAGTCTAGGGGCTGAAGAGATGACTTAGGGGTTAAGAGCATTTCCAGAAGTCCTGAGTTCAATAATCCACCACCACATGGTGGCTCACAACCATCTATAATGAGATCTGGTGCCCTCTTCTGGCATGCAGGTATTTCTGCATGCATAACACTATGCTAAGATAGTACGAGGAATCAGGAAAAATTATTTTTCACAATAGCCTCAAAAACTTGAATATACAGATAGACAGACAGACAACAGACAGGCAGAAAGACAAAGGAAGGGAGGATAGATAGATGGTGATGATGATAGATAGACAGACAGACAGACAAACAGGCAGATAGATAGAAAATACATAGATACATAGATAGTTCTCTCTAACAAAGAAAAATAAGACTTGTATAAGAAAAACTTTAAGACATTGAAGACAGATGAAGTGATCTCCCCGATCATGGATCAGTGGGATTAAAATAGTGAAAATGGCCATGCTATCAAAAGCAATCTACAGATTCAATGCAATCCCCATCAAACTTCCAAGACAGTCTTTTGCAGAAATTGAAAATCTTAAACTTCATAGAAACACAAGAATCCAGGACAGTTGAAGAGTTCTGAATAATAAAAGAACGCTGGAGGTGTTACCCTCCACAGCAGACTGCAAGTTGTACTACAGAGCTGTGGTAACAAAATCAGCGTGGTATTGCTATAGCAGACATGATCAATGGGATAGAACTGAAGACCAGAGGTAATTCCATACACCTATGAACATGTGAGTTTTGACAAAGAAGCAGAAATACATGCTGGAGAAATTCTATGTTTATTATCATTAGTAGTAGTAGTGAAATTATCAATATTATTAACAATAATGGTAAGACTGCTCTATCCAAAACATCTCCAGGTGAGTCACACTGGGAGGAAAAATTGGCATTTCTGGCGTGAATATTCATGAGCTTGAATAAAATGGGAGGAAAGCCAGCTTTCTGACACAAAACTTGGTGACCCAGAATCAGCCTTTTATTTGTTTAAGCACAGATGGGAGAAACCACATACCACATGACCTGAATTTAGTAGCATTGACATGTTCATCAAAACGTAAGGGCTGTTTATTGATGTTGAAGGGTCCAAATCAACTCTGACTGTGTCAGCAAACAAGAAAAGGAATGTTAACCGCGTCTGAACTAGACGGAGGTGGGAAGTGGAAATGACGTACATCATCATCACCATTACACGTAGGAGAGGGTACGTGAAGTTGTCAAGGATTAGTAGAGCATTTTATTCACAGTTACCATATTAACCAGCTTTTAAAAAGTAAAAATAATAGCACAAATATACAAGGAAGCTGGTTGGAGTGTGATCCTCCGTGTGTGTGTGTGTACTTGTGCGTCAGACTTCGCATCCCTGTGAAAAAATACCTTGTTGTAAGCCACCTTTTAGGGGTGACTTCTGCCGTGGTCCAGTCACAGCAGGTTTGTACACCAGGGTAGGGGTGTGAGGACTAGAAATGTTAGGTAGGGGGAACAGGGATAAGGAAGAAACACAGAGACAAAGGAGAGTACCGGGAGGACAACTCAGTGGATACTGAATGCTGAATTCGCTTGTCTTTATTTTCCACACACTCTCACATCCCAATACAAAAGGGGAGAAGACAAAAGACTACTCTTTAACATGACACAAAGGACAACCAGAACAGTTCCTTGCTTCAATACTTTAGATATCAAGCCATTATATCCTGAGTAGGGTATTTGATGTTTGGGGCAAGAATATGCAGGAAAACACACTCCAGACCAAGTATCCTGTAGGCAGCCAGTCCCTATGTCAAATCTTCTGATTTAAAAGAAGAAGCACAGAATATGCTTTAATTCTCTGACCTTTGGTCAGGGTGGAGCAGATCCACCTCTATGGACCATCTTAATGTCCAAAACACCAAGTAACCACTCCCTAGGTCAGGATATCTTTTTTTTTTTTGTAGCCACACCTGTTGCCAACAACTTAGAAAGGGCAAAAATAAGCTCACTCTCTGACCTTCAGACAAGGTAAAACAGGCTCACACCTGTGTGTGTCCCAACAACACCTGTCGCAGAAACTTGAAGTTAGGAATTCTTTACTTTTCAGTTTCAGAGGTTCACAGTCCTCAGTTCCTATTCCAGTTTCATTTTCATTGCTATGATTAAATATTCTCACCAAAAACAATTTGGGAGAGGAAAGGGTTTATTTAAACTTACAATTCCAAATCACAGTCCATTGTTGAAGGAAGTGTAATGATCTGTGCTGTCCCTTTAAGAGACAAGCCACCCCCACCCCCACCCCCACTCCCATCCACCAAGGCAAGCTGATCTTCAGCTTCCAGTCTGAGTCCCTCCCTTTTCTTCTGTCTCTCTCCAAAGAGGTAGCTGCTGCGGTGACACCCCCCCTTTCTCTCTCTCTCTCTCTCTCTCTCTCTCTCTCTCTCTCTCTCTCTCTCTCTCTCTCTCTCTCTCTCTCTCTGCCTCTCAAGGACGGAACTCAAGGCAGGAACTTGAAAGTGACTTGCTTGTTATTCTCTGCAGCATCACCTCTAACCAAGGAGCTCAGCCCATAGCCTCAGAAGTCCATCAGGACCCATGGAGAATGCTGTTAGCTAGTGGCTCCCAGATGGGTTTATATGCAGATAGCTTTCTTACAAGGTTCCGGAGCACCTGCCTAGGGAAGGCACAAGGGACAGAATCCTTTTACATCAACTGGCCACCTCCCATAAACATGACCACAGGCCAATCTGATCTACACCGCTCCTCACCTAGTATTCTCTCAGACGACTCTAAGCTGTATCAAGCTAACAATGATAGCTAACTAGGACAGATTATTTTTTTCTTCTTGATGTGGGATGAGTCAGCATCATGACAGTGGGTGCGTGTGCTGGGCTACTTAGTCATGGTAGGCTGAAAAGAGACGGGGTGAGGGGAGGGGACTGCAAGAACCACGTGTGAGTCCAGTACAACCTTCATAGCCAAGCTCCCAGTGCCCCACTTCCTCCAAATTAAAGCTTGTATCCCTCCCAAAGTGGCACCACCTGTCTGTATCAAGTATTCAATGTATGATCCTGCTGGGGATGTTTCCTATCCAAACCAAACAACAGTGTCCTGTAAAGAGATCCATTACCCACCACAGTGGTGTTAAATTACTTTACACCAAAAAGCTCTAAATAATCAATAGCCACTTAAAGAAACATTATCTAGATTTATGCTAAGTCCCTGAAAAAAATAATGGAGCAAGTAATGACCCTCTCTAAAGGAATCTGGAAGTACAGGAACACAACTAAACTAGGTGACATTGAGGAAGAACTTGAAGGGACGCCTAGCACAAAGGAAAGGTCATGCACCGTGGAGGTTTGGCAGAGAATGTGTCGGGACTGATGAGGCTGTCTTGCAGAGTAAATTGCTAAGGTAACAACATCTGGTGGTCCTCTCTGACTAGACCAAGTGTCAGACTGCAAGCTCTCCTTCCTGTGGAAATACCTATGAAGGCAGAAAGGTGAAAGACCTATGGCTACATTGCTAGATACAAATTTATTTAAAAAAAAAAGTTTCTTAGGGCTTCCCAGTGTGTGCAGAAGTCCTCAGTTTCCTGAATAAATAACAAAGTAAGTCAAGGAAGTGTATCTGCAGGGACATGTTTTATTCTTTCACAGTTCAGTCACCAAAGCTTCAGCTGACACATTCTTTCCCCAGAGGCCATTCATAGGCTCAGGTGGGCACAGGGCAAGCAGTTGGGTGGAGCTAACGTTGGCTTTAAGGCATGAGTATTTACAAGACTCTATTAGAATGACTGAGTTGCTTCATCCCAGCCTGCGGGTAACTAAGACTAGACAGTTCAGACAGATACAGCAACCTTAAGATGTCCTGGATGATTCTGTTAGACAACTCTGTTACTAGCGGTAGGAACAGCGTGTCTCAGGGCAGACCAAACTGAGGCCTCTATTCAGAGTCCCCATGCTCTCCAGACAGGAAGATGTTGGAGATATGTCAGAGATATCAAAGATGTTAGAGATATCAAAGATGATAGTGGAGGGAATGGAGATTTTACCCCAGAGCACATTATCCACCCAAGTGGTAAGTGTGGACTTATTTGGAGAGAGGCACACCACTGGGGTTTTGGGTAGCTCAACATAAAGGCATATTTTAATGGAGGCGGATTATTCATTAATTGGGGGTGAGTTGGGAAGAGATCAGGAAATAAACAACTGGGATGAGATTTTCCCAGGATAAATTTTATCCCTCTTTCCTGTCCTTCACATGAGGTTTCCACATGAATCACAATGTCAGACGCATGATGGATTGGGACCATTTCGCAAAACTAATGATAAGTTGATGGCATCTAAATGAGTCCGCAGAGAGTTTATTGTCATCTCTGCAGGCCACACTGATGGCAGGTGCTTGAGGACGGTCTCCAGCCTTCACTGGTAAAGTAGCTGCAGGATGCCCTGCTCTGTGAGTCAGGCCTCCTCCTGGCGGCTTGAAGCTTGCCTCGCTTCTTTGTGTTGCCCTAGCCTAGCTCAGTTTAGGCATTGCTGGTAAAGTCTAGTGGCGAGTTCTGTATTCAGCTTCCTGGCCTCAGGAGGCAGAGGCAGGTGGATCTCTGTGAGTTCAAGGCCAGCCTAATCTACAGAGCGAGTTCCAGAGCTGTCAGAGCTACAAAGAGACACCCTATGCACCAGGCTTTCTCAGACCGCCAGACATGAAGACTTATTATCAATTACGAATGATCAACCTTATCTTATGTTTGTCTCTCTAGCTCTTATAACTTAATGTAACCTGTTTCTCTGCGTCTATGTTTTGCCTCGGGGCTTTTTACCTTTCTTTCATTCTCTATGTCCTACTTTATGTCTGTCTGTCTGGCCGCCAGCTGGCTGGCTGGTCTCTGGCTGGCTGACCTTTTTTCTTTGCCCAGCAGCTCGGCCTGTCCTCCTCTGTCCAGCTATTGGCCTTTCGGCTTTTTATTAAATCAATCAGGTGCCTTATGCAGGTGAGGTTAAAAAAAAGTGTAACACATCTTTACCTAGTTAAACAAATGCAGCATAAACAAAAGCAGCACTTCTTTACATAGTTAAACAAATATTCTATTCCACAATAACCCTATCTGGAAAAAACTGAGAGAAAGAGAATAGCATGATATTTATAAAAATAGAAAGAAATATATTTCTGGTTTCTCCTCAAGACGAGGAGGAGGCAGGTTCTCAGTGTCTCCCTGCATTGTCTCTAGCAGTGTTACGGCTTACAAGAAAGACGAACAAAAGCTGGGAAATACACACGTGGAGACTGCGTTGTGGGCCGGTTACCAACCTAGCTGTCAAGTCCTGCTGTTGGGCCAGTGGCCTGCACCTGGGGAAGTTGGCCATTGCTCCAGTTTCCTGTTTGCTGGCGATGAATATGAATTTTCGAGAGAAGATTCTAGTTCTAGAGCCTGCTGTACTGGTTTCCCTTTGTTTTGGCTGCCACCATCCAAACTGTTATTTCCATATTTCCTCCTGGAAATAAATATTCCAGACTGTCTCTTTGTCTCTTCTGAGTCTAGTCATCAGGCTGAAGCTGACAGACTTGGTACAAACTTCAGAGAACTTAGACTCTGGACAGGACAGCATCACTAAAGATATCCGAGTGATAAACACGAGAAGCCCTGGAACGCTCTCCCCACCGCACCATTTCAAAGTGTTTTAAACCCAGTGTTAAAAATGTGAACTCAGAAACTGAATTTACAGCTTGCGCCAAGCATTAATCTTTATTTTTCTTTCCTCATATTCCATGTTTGTTTCTCCGGCCCGGTCCTTCCTTCTGACCTCCAGCCTCCAATCGCCTTCTCTCCAAGTAATTATCCCGATACTTGATTTGTGACATTTCTTGAGACGTTTCCAATGAGGCCAATGAGAGAACCAGCAGCCCACCCAAGTGGAACGCAAATGCCTCGAAACTGGAACCATCTGAACCATCAGCGCCGCGGGAAGAAATGTTGTTTAAGTCAAAGGAGAATTTCCAGATAACGTTGCCACCGTCAAGAGCTCCTACTGGGGAGGTTCCTGTTTGAAACAACCTGAGCCTCAACTGTGGGAAGCGTGGACCTGGCTGTCCATTAGCAATGAAGACCAACCTCTGGCCAAACACTTAAGCTTCTTCCTGAAAAATGCAACTTATGGAATTACATCATATAGAGAGTTCTTCCAGATCAGAGCCGTGGTATCATGGAACGTGGCTGACTGGTAAGCCAGATCCGTCACTCATTAATTTTTATTTCTAGATCAATCACTCGTATGGCCTCTTTACTTGGCAATACTTCCAGTGGATGTTTTATAGTTAGAGGCCATTAGGAATAAAGTATGAGATTAAATCAAGCACAGAGGAAAAGATGCAATCAAGAGATTTGGTATGCATAAAACACATACGCCTCTGCCAGCAGAGTGCAACATGCTGTTTCATGGTTTAACAATGGGTTTCTTTTTTTATTTAATTGATGTGTGTGTATGTGTTTCTGGGCATGTATGTGTGCAGATATGTGCATGTACACACTCATGTATGAGTGTGTGTTGTGTGTATGTGTGTCCGTATATGTGTAGTTGCAGGCAAGTTGTGAGTTTCCCAACATGAGAACCAAACCCACGTCCTCTGGAAAAGCAAAAAATCACTCTTAACTACTGAGTGGTCTCTCTGACCTGACAGTTTCTTTCTTTATTAGTAGTAGGAACATACTCTAATGCTCAACGTAGCATTATAAATACATAAACTAGAAGCATATTCATTTATTATTATGTAATTATACACTGTGCATAACCCTGTGTGCTGGGCCGTCATATATCTAACTGTGTGTGTTTCTCCATGCCAGGCTCACCCTATGTCAGTCAGTGCTGTACTGGTTTCTGATGCCATAACAGGTACAACGTCACAACACAGTAGGAATTCCACAGCTCCTCTTAAAGGATCACACTGTATAGGCAGGCTGACCGTAGGACTTTTTGCTTCCCATTAAAGCACCTCCACAGCCCACTTTTTATCCCTTTAGTATGAGATAAGACTATACTGCTTTAAGTCACTCTATATTGGTACCTTACCCTGGCCAGCTTCATCTTATAGGCAGCATTTGGCTTCATCTTGAGTGCCCATACAGAGGCAGAATGATTCTGTACCTCATTGTGCCTGTATCTACCACTTGTCTAGCATGGCCCACGATAACAGGGGATGGAGGGGATGGATCCGGTGGGGGGAAGGTGGAGGGAGAGAGTGGAGGGAAAGACATCTGGAATTGGGGTACATTTAGGGGCCAGTATGGAAACCCAGCGCAGTGTAAACTTCCTGGAATCTATGGGAGTGACCCTAGTGAGGATTCCTAGTAATGGAGGAGAGGAAATCTAAACTGGCTGCCTTTTGTAACCAGGCAAGACTTCCAGTGGTAGGACTGGGCTACATCTGGTTGAGTCGTTGGCGGAGGAGGTCCTGTGGAGATCTCTAACAACCCAGGCTGATGATAGAACAGAAGGTTCCCTTCTGAGAACTGACAGGTGTCCTATTGCAGAGGACAACTGCCATCCACTTAGCTCCATGAATAGCGCAAGGTCAAGATGGTGTGGGCTTGAAGCCTTCATCCCTATGCTCCGGTCTCTTTAACATAAGAAGGCACTCTTCAGGCTATGAAAAGAGAAGCCTAGAGACCACCCAATCACAAAACTTCCATCTATAATCTGTCCTGCCTGAAAGATGGCGGGGGGGGGGGGGGGATGGTGGCACAGAATACGTGGGTGTGGCCAACCAATGGCTGATTTAACTTGGGCCCACTCCACAAAAGGGAACCCCTGCCCACCACTGCTTGGGTAGACAGAAAATGGAGGCTGGATAGCCCAGAGACTAGGGTAGAAATAAATACAACTGGTATTTTTTAAAAATCAATGATATAATTCCTAATGATATTCTGCTATACTCATAGGTCAATGCCTTGTCCTGTTGTCACCAATGAGGCTTCCTCCAGCAGCCAATGGGAGTAGATCTGGAGACCCATAGCCATACATTATGTGGAGAGAGACTAAATTGGAGGTCTATCAGGTCCCTCCCCTTGAAGATGGGAGAACCTCACAGAAGAAAGGGGGGAAATCCATTAGTAGTCAGAGGGAATGGAGGACACCCACTAGGCAGGGCTCACATGGGCTCACAGAGACTGAAATAGCAAACGCAGGACCTAAATGGTTCTGCACCAGGTCCTCTGAGTATATGTTATGGTGGTTAGCTTAGCATTTTTGTGGGACTCCTAACAATAGAATCAGGCATGTCTCTGACTCTTTTGCCTGTTTTTTGGGACTCTTTTCTTCCTATTGGGTTGCTGTACCCAGCCTCAATATGAGGACTTTCACCTTGTCTTATTGTATCTTGTTTTGTCCTGATTGGCTGTTGTCTCTTGGATGACTGTCCTATTCTGAAAAGGAAACTCGTGCAGAGGAAAAGAAGAGAAACCCGCAAAGAAAGTAAGGAGTTAAACTTGAGTTTGGAGGCCTTGAATTGTCCCCTTAGTCTGGGAGTATATTGAATCTGGTGGGGAAGGCCCTGGGCCTTCTGGCTAGAAGAGTTCCCACTCACTCCTGCATCAGGGAGACTCTGTTTCCTTCCTTTAGTTCTCCTGGAGTTCAATTTGGCCTGACCACTTCTAGTTCTGTTCCTTGATCCCTATGTCTTCAGTCCCTCATCTCTTAGGAGATTCCTTGCATGTAATTTGAAAGTCCCTTAGATTTCCTTGGGGAAGCAATCCCTCACCCCTTCCTCCAGAATGTCCCTACCGTCGAGGACATTTGAACTGTGTCTGTGCACAGTTTTCATAGCTGTCACAGGACAGTCTTGGGACCTTTCCTGCAGTGCTGAGAAACTTTTCTGTCCTGGGATTATTAGCAATATAAAAGAATAAGTTTTCCCAAGACCCTGGGAGTCACCGCAACATATCAAGATACACGTCATCACTCTCACAGGAAGGGATTTGAACATTCTCCTGAGTGGATTTTAAGTCCCAGAAAAGAAAACAAAAACAAAAACCTCCCAAATTGCTAGAAGCAAATAATGAATAATCTCAGTGTCACTTAAAGGATTATAGAAACAAAATAAAAGTCACTTAGTAAGGCGATTTCGTTTTGCAAAAAGCGTGTGCCAAGTGATAAATTTTAAACCCCAAGTTATTGGAAATCTGCTGCTGCTGATGTAATAAGCCAATCAAACCAAATTAATAAATCCAGGTTTAATTTGAGCAAAGCACTCCTGGGTGACCCCCAGGAGGGTAGGAGAGGTATCACGCAGTAAATATGGCTACCAAGTCTTAAGTAGCCTAGAGATGTGGTCTTGAGCAGCCCCAAGGAAAGGCTGACTTTTGGTGGGCTTTCTCAGGGATGGAGTTTGAAGAGGGCAGCTCCAAAGGAGAAGCCGCCACTTGGCGCATTGAGAGTGGGATTTAGAATGGAAGGAGTGAGACCTGAGTGTGGAATGGGACCCCCAAACTGGATATCCCAAATGTTCCAGCCCTTTGGGGTATATATGGACACCAGTAGGGCCTTCCCCTAAACGCTAAGACCCAAGCCATGTTGCCAAGCACACTGAGGCCAGCATGGCTACTGTCTTTGAGCCAAGACATAACTGGAGAGTGTATGTATATTATCCCATTGGTGAGAGCTGGATTTCACAATCTGACATGGTTGTCTAATCAAAGCAAAGGAAAAGGGAAGGTCAGGGAATACAAGTCCTTTGTGGGCCAACTACCTTTGGGTATTTTGTTGTTGTTGTTGTTGTTGTTGTTACTTTTGTTTGGTTTTTTTTTTGTTTCACATATGTTATGCCCAGATTTCAGGACCCTCAAAAGATCACCATGGAGGGCGAATCCCATACGTAAAAGCAAAGAGTCTTTATTCAAGTTTGAACTTGGACTGTCCCTGTGTTCCAATGCATTGGCATGATCAGAGAGCCTCAAGCTCAGTTGGGATGGGTTTTTTTTTTTTTATCATAGTAGAGGTTTTTATCATAGTGAGGGATTTCTAAGGTTCAGGACCCTTGATTGGCTAACATTTGTCTAGGGGTGTCTTGGTGAAAGAGGATGGGTATGTGCTATGTTAAAGAACATCAGCTGATCTAATCTACAATGGCTGGAACGGTAGGAATTTCCTTTGGAACATTAGGTGCTTTCCCCTTCTTTGGTCCATTTCTGGATAGTATCAGCTTGTGGTCTTTCCTGGAACCGGGCAGCCTGAAACTCAGGCCCTTGACATGATTGGGTCCCACATCACACAATGGACCCCAAGAAGTTGGAATACCTCAGGAATCTCATTCAGGAAAAAGCTGAAGCCTAGTTTCTGCAGGAGGGAGAACTTGTTTCTCAAAAGGAACTTCCTGCAGTTCTGTCAATATGAGGAGGAGACTGGAGTCTAAGCAATGGGTCAGCAGTGGGCGGGACCACACCTGCATGGGTCAGCAATGGGCAGGATCACAGCTGGTACAGGACGACTCAGCTATGTGTATTTCTTGCCCTTTAAACCACATCAGGACCCTGGACCTCTTTATTTGTTATGTTAGTCGACTAAGAACGGCCCACATTCCAGACCCAGGTGTTCCCTATACCCCATCCCACCTTCAATGACTCAGCGTCAATGCTCTGTCAGCACTAAAGACCAATGTGACACATTCCCACCTATGACATGCTCCATGCCCATGCAAAACCCATGCACCATCAAGGCCCAGTCTCCTCCCTTCTCCTCACAACCTCCCCCCTCTCAGTTTTAGTAAAATTACCCCTCAAAAGACTTCAACCAGACTCCCAGGAGAGGGCTCCTTTCTCTTCTCATGGCTCTTAATTTTCTGTGCCTTTCTATAGTTGACACAAATCACAGCTTTCACTTCCAAGGAAGTGCAATGATTTATTATTTTTAAAAGTGCATTCCATTTGTTCATTTGTGCATGGAGCATATGCCTGCCATAGTTACACACTGAGGTCAGAGGTCAGCTTATGAGAACCAGTTCTGCCTTCCACCACAGTCCCAGGGATCACGGGTCATCAGGCTTGGTGACAGGTGCCTTTACCCACAGGGCTGTCTCACATGCCTTGAGAGAACATTCTGGAGTCAAATATGAGTCACCAGTGTTATAGAATCCAGAATCCAGTCTCCAAGCAGATATGAGTGAAAGTGGATGGACCCGCGGTTACACACACACACACACACACACTATACACACCCTTCCTGCTGCCCAGGGTGTAGAGGCAGCCAGACTACTATCACATTGCAAGGCTCACACATTAACCAAGACCCACTTCCCTACCCAGAGGATGAGTGAGCTCATTCATGAAGCCTAGGTCAAGCCTGTTCCATTGTCCCTTTTAAGTGTCAAACAGTTGAGATGCCCATTATACAAATCAAAGCCGAACTGGCTGCCAGGCTCTCTCAGCATCCCTCAATTCCCACCCACCACGGCTGGCATACCCCAGCCTCTCCAGCCCAGGGACCAGGCTGCCCTTCCCCCAGAGGCTCTTCCCTATATAATCCTAATATTTTGGCTACCCGCCCCAGCTCAGCCTGGTCATGTCCACTCTGGAGTCTCCCTAATATCCCTATCCCTGGCTATGCCCTCTCCCAAGTATCTACAATAAACGTTCTCCGCCATCACCCCTAGGAGTAGTCATGCCCTTTCCTTTTTATTTCTGGTTTTCATTCACGTCCTACCTGGATCAAGAGTCACACACTAAGTCTGTTTCTTCAGTGTGTAACTGTTTGTTTGTCTTTTTTTGTTTGTTTGTTTTTCGAGACAGGGTTTCTCTGTGGTTTTGGAGCCTGTCCTGGAACTAGCTCTGTAGACCAGGCTGGTCTCGAACTCACAGAGATCCGCCTGCCTCTGCCTCCCGAGTGCTGGGATTAAAGGCGTGCGCCACCACCGCCCGGCTTCAGTGTGTAACTGTAAGAAATAAACTGATGCAGCTCATTTTCCACGTGGGAGTGCTTAGAGGTCATTGGGGTCACAAGAGCAGCTAGGCCCCTTCCTCCTCAAGCTGGTGGCAGGTGCCTGATTGTCTCAGAACCCTGAGAAGGTAGAATGTGACAGGTGGTTCGCTTTGTGTCCAAGCCCAGGATTAGAAGTCGGGAGGACTTTCCCAAGTCAAAACTGTCCTGTGGATGAGGCTTTGTGCCATGGGCCAGTGATATGAAGGAGCTTGGGAGGCACAGGAGCCCAGGACCGTAGGAAAAGAGGACGGGGGTTCTCACAATCAGAGGGTTGTCATGTATCAAATCGGCAGTCTGACCAACTTTCCCCTTTCTCTATGCTGATGTCCTTTTCTCACAATGTGTTAAGCATTTTTGTTTTCACTGGTCTTTTGGATTTGTTACTATCTTTTTTCCAATACCACCTGCCCTTCCCCAAGAAACTTCTAAGTGCACTTTACTCTCCCACCTCGGGCCTGAAAGTGACTTTAGACTTTCACTGTATTCCCTAACTTTAAGAAAGGTATGTTCCTGACAAGTTCAGTCCCTTTGCGTCTGTCCTCTCTTCCCAACCCCCACCCAAACCTAACAACCACAGCCCAGCAATATGTGTTCCTGCTGCCCCAATACGTAAATTACACCATGTAGTTGCTGTTTGCCCATGACAAAGATTCTGTTTCAGGTTCAAAAGAGACAGAGGCTGAGCTGTATTTCAGTCAGTGTTCATTAATAATACTGGCTGTGATAGCAGGGCTCAGTTCTGGGTCCCAACTTAAGGAACAACCTGGAGGGGAGGGGTTCGCAAAGGTAACATATGCCTTTTGCTACAAGCTCACACGTGATTTAGGTTGGTGTGTATGAGAATCCAGGAGAGCAAGAATTAGAAAGTGATTAAAAAATAGCCCTATACTTTAAGGCCACATCATTCCTGAATGACAGGGGCCAGGTTTGCTCTCCTTACCCCTCCTGAGCCAGTGGGCATCTGCCAGTGCTTTTTTTTCCCAAGGAAGAGGTGGATTTGTGAGGTTGAAACTGCAGTCCTAATAGTTATGAATAAAGTTATAAATCAAGGCCTTCATCAAATATATTGGGGGCAGTTCAGCAGGTAGGGAGATTACAGCAAAGTGGGGGGAACCTCACTTTAGGTTTTAGTTGTTATCTAATGACAGAGTTTAGGATGGGAGGGAGCTGGTGATTCACTAAGAATACATTTTGAGGAATTTGGTAGTATCAAGGATGTTAGCTCAGACATAGAGGTGGCAACAAATAGCTTTCAAGGAGATTAAAACTAGCCTAATAGGGCTCTGTTCTGTAATTCTTATTTCTCCATAATCACAAAGTTCAGTCATTTAGCCTTCTGAAATTTTTAACAGGGCTGGGCTGGGCTCTTCTTTTTTTCCCAGGGAGCCTAAGTTTATACTAGCCTGCTGTAGCATGATAGTAGGAAGGAGAGAGAGAGAAAGAGAGAGAGAGAGAGAGAGAGAGAGAGAGAGAGAGAGAGAGAGAGAGAGAGAGAATATGAATCATCAAGATTAACATATGAAAGAAGCCAATAGGTGGAAAAAGACTGTTCCCACCAGGCTGCCTGGTGAGGCAAGCGGGAGAAAAGGCTGTGGTGCTGCACAGATTAGGCAGGTGCGAACTGAACGAAAGTTCCTGGGAGTCACAACACTGTGTCCCAGAGTAAAATCTAAAACAAGGCTCATTGCAACCGACATGTGACCAGAAGCCAGTTTTCAGGGAGTACTGGAAGCCCTTCCTTAGTCTTTGACCTCCTGGCAAACAGAGTATGTGTGCAAACAAGAAATGCAGATTGGAGGAGGGGTGGGAACTATAAAAGACCAGACCACAGGTGACCAGATGCTCTGGGCTCTTCCCTCTGCTCGCTAGCCCACACCCTTTCTTGGGGGTCCTTTTCCAGTCCTTAGTAAGCTGTCTACTTCTATCCCATGCCTGACTGAAGGAATGACTTTTTCTCTGTCTTTCCTCACTATAGCTGCCAGGATTTTCATTGTACCTGTACTACGGCTTTCTCCTAAACTCTAATAAACTCCTCCAGTTTTCGTTTGTCTCCATTTCTAAATTCTTTTATCACTGGGACTAATAATCCACCATTCCCACCCGAACCTTTCCCAACTCAATGGCCCACTTCCAATCAGAAGTGCTTTTCCTCTTTAGTAATTTGTCTCTATTTCGACCGTTTGCCGTAATCTGTCAGTCCCTGTCTCTATTCTATGACACAGGAATCTGAAGATCCTGGTGGGTGCTCTCCAGTCTCTCTCGCACACCGTGGGAAGGTGAGGTGGGAGCATAGGTTACACCAGAGGCTACCACAGTGAGACCAAGACAGACGGGAGGGTGTTAAGCTTATTGTTGATAACTCTGAAGAAAGTATTCCCAGAGGTTTTTCTTGAGAAAAGGCCTTAAAAGGCAGAGAAATGATATTTCTGGTGTGTGTGTGTGTTGCTTTATAAACTTGGCACTATCAGGTGATTTCTTGATGTGCACATTTTAATTAAAAAAAAAAGAAAGTAAAAGAGTTGAATGCAGATAAAGTCACCGGAGAGTGGGAACAAAGGATTTATGCCCTAGGGTATTTCAGTTGGCAGTTCAGACCTCGCCATCTCCCATCTCCTCAGTGAATACAGCATAAAACTCAAGACAAGCCATTTACATCCCAAGAGACTCACATCTGGGCAAGGGTCCCAGTGGAGCGGTGGTGGATGAGGAAATTGATTGAGACTTCAAACTTCAGCCCAAATGTTAAGTGGATATTCAATTGCAAATGTGTCTGCTTTGCATTCCCCGGGGCCCACAGCTGGCATTCATGTGCTAATCAGGATTCAGCGCAACAGTGTTGTTCATCAGAACCAAAAATCGGACAAATTGTTAATGCAAAGGAACTTTCAGGAAGCCAAAAGGGAACACACTTCAAAGTGAAGAAGCAGCCTCTAGTTTATTATGTAAAATGCAAATCCCCACCTTCTGCAAGTATGCCCTGCCTTTCTTTGGATTATCAAAGGTTTTGTGTACAAGATGAATCTGTTTGCAAAGATTTACCTTCACACAGAAATTTCTCAGGCCTTCATTAGCCTCCGGGACCTTGTAGAACTATAGGCTCTGTCCTGATGGACACATATGCGCTCTTTATACCCCCAAAGAAAATCCTGAAACGGAAGGATTTGCCTCTGCAGCACCCAAACTTTATAGGTCACCGTATCTTGAAATGTGGGTTTTTATAGCATCACAGGCCAAAAGAAGTCCTTGCTTTATACGTGAAATCTGCTGCTTTGGCTACTGGACCACATTTGGCTGGGATTTTTCTTTCTCACATACTCTCCAAGGTCATATAAGTGACTTCATAGAAGAAAATTTAAATGATTCTGTCATAAATGTGGGACTTGAGAAGCATAGAGAGACAAGCTTGTGGCTTTCTGCTTTGTCGCTATTTGTTTTAACAACAATAAATTCAAAATCTATGTAGGTTTTATTGGCTGAATTTTGTGAAGTGGTACCAATTTTCTTGATCATCGAGAAAGCACAGGTTTATGATAGGAGAGCTGGAACTAAAAAAAAAATTCTTCATCCAGATTAATGTGTGGAGGAAGTAACTTTCAGAGGACTGGAAACCCTTCCTCACCCCAGCAGCATCTGACTCTTAGAGAATGCGTGAGACAAACCCAAGAAAAACAGACAAGAGCAGGCTTAGAAGGACAGACCCCGAGTGGCTAGGTGCTCTGGGCTCTTTCCTCGGCTCACTAGCCCACTTCCATTCTTGACAGCTCTTTTTCTTTTCTTAATAAACTGTCTATTTCTAGTCTATGCCTAATTTAAAAGGCGTGATTTTTCTCTCCATATCCTCCTGAGAGTTGCCAGAACTTTTTTTTAACCTAACCTGTACAGTATTTTCTCTTAACATATTATAAAACTGTCTTCAAGTTTCATCTTTAATTCATTTCTAAATTCTTTTGTGAGACTAAGAAACCCCAAGGGGAACCCTAGTTTTCCCAGTAAGATGTGGTACCCTCACTAGGAGCCAAGGAAGTGCCCCTAAAGACTATGGGGTGCTGCAACTCAGGTGAGTTTCTTCTCAAGTCCAGAGGATTACTATTTAAATCAAGATGTGTTTTTGGTTCATGTCCTAGAATACAGCACCCAGGTCTCCAGTATATCTCTCCTGTAACAGGGATCAGAAGTTGTTCTGTTGAATAGGCAAATATTGATTGTACAGGAGAGACAGCAGCTTGTGGAGAGAATGAAATTTAAAAAAAAAAAAAAAAAAAGCTTTATTGAGGCAAGTTAGATCTCCTGTCAGAATGGAAGGAGAAACCCAGCCCACCAGTGAGCCTTAGCTTAAGTATTTCCTAAGACCCCTAATCCTCCCACCTACCTTGTCTTCTCATACAAATTTTGTCCTCTCAGCAGGTTTCATGGGAAAGAAATAGCCCCCTGTGGTAGTTTGAATGAAAATGGCCCCCATATAGGTTCATCGGGATGGCACTATCGGGAGGTATGGCCTTGTTAGGGAAAATGTGTCACTGGGGTGGGCTTTGAGGTTTCAAATGCTCAAGCCAGGCCCAGTGTCACTCTCTCTTCCTGCCCCCTGTGGGTTTGGATGTAGACCTCTCAGCATTTCTCCAGCAGCATGCCTGTGTGCTGCCCTGCTTCCTGCCATGACAATAGCAGACCATGTTGGTGTCTCTGCCACCAAAACAGTTACGTCATCATCTGGTAATCTTGCCAATCTGTGTACCCCTTACAGGTGCCCCATAGAGCCCAGCTTGCTCTCTTGTCTCTCGCCTCTTCTTCCTTTCTTGCCTCTTGCTCCTCTCTTACCCCTCTCACTCCTGTCTTGCCCCTCTTGTCTCTCTGTCTGCCTGCCTTGCTCATGTCCCCACTCCGACATGGCCTTTTGCTCCCTGCCCCACCAAATAAACCTGTTACACTAACTCTGTTGTTTGTGGTGTGTTGTCTTAGGGGCATCCCTTGGCAGGGCCTACCAAAGGTGCCTGTTTTCTGGCATTTTAGCCTTTCAAACGTGACAAGGTGTGTAAAATTATAATTCTTACTGGATGTGTAATTTAGACGCCAGTTGGGGTAGTTTTGTTCTTTCATAGAAGCCTTCACAAAATTTACTGAAAATTTTCTATACCCCAATAAGCCTCTCTGCCGATGCAATAATCCAAATCAAATCAAATTAGAAAAAGTCAGGTTTAATGGATACAACACTCCCAGATGTTTTTCCAGCTCCCCTGCTACCCCCCCCCCCCAACTCCCGCCAGCCCCAAGAGGAGAAGGGAAAGGAGGACCAGAAAACCACATGTCTGTTTTCTGGAGAACAGTTTAAATGCCCTGGGGGGAGTGGTCTTGAGCATCTCTGTGGAAGGGGTCATCATTTGGCGGGCTTTCTGAATTGCAACAGGGTTTTGAGATGGGGGAGGATGCTTGGGATGGAGCCTCCACCCAAACCTTCCAGGCTCCTTGGGTATATGGATGCCAGGGGCTGGGGTGAAGCTTTCACCAGAACATTTATCATAGCTGTTAATGAGATCAATGATTCCTTTACCTCTCTTGTCTACTGCAAGGCATAGAGAGGGCCATCAGTCTGGCTCCAAACTTGAGTTTTCATTGGCTAGAGCCAGTTCAGAGGTCAGCTATAAGGTCAGAGAAATGGTCTTATTTTGAATCTAGGTTGACGAAGTCTTGTTTGATGGAACAAAGTGTAACTATGCAATTAGCTGTTTGTTATAGCAGACTCCTACACAAGGAAGAGAATGCCTGGAAACATTACCAGAAAAATCAACTAAAGCAGCTGCCTCGTTGGCAGAGCGTTCCCATTTACAGATGCCCCTGTCCATGGACCAGATGTAATTCCTGATGGAGCTGACATTATGGGCCCAAACTGAACGAAATCTGGATTTCATTTCTTTTGAGGGCACAATCAGACATCCGCATCTAGTTAACATTAAGTGCATGGTTGTAGGGCTCTTGTACAGAAAGATGGGACATTGGAGCCTTCTCCCAGGGAACAGCAGGGATTTGTGCTAGCACTGGCTCAGTGGGTTCACCTCTACAGGCTGAGTCCCCAAAGCCACAAGATGTATCCTCATATATACCCTTCCTTAGTTTTCCTTTACAGTTTGGCTTGTTTGTCTCCCTATTATGATAACTTTCATTCTGGTTGGGTGGTCTATGCTGTGATAGAGTCTCTCATACACACATAGATATGATTATTCCATATTGCCTCCCCTTTGTTCTGGAAGGACCCTTTACAAACTCCCCTTGTTGATGATGAAAACACCCATCCGGGTCAAAGAGCATCATTGTGACTTATGGGGCTATATTTCATAATATCATTGCTTGTATGGTCTATATCCTTTAGACCATGGACTTAGTGTTGCTGGAGATAGATCTCTAACCATGTGAGCTTCACTGGGTAAGATCACAAGTTAAAAGCGTAATACCTATGGAGGATTTTGAATCCTCCAAAGCTGAAAACCATCTCCCAAACAGTTTCCCAGGGCTCCTGCCTTTTCAGGTCTGGTCTGGAACATGAGTAATTTTTCTCATTTTATCTGTAATTTCTTCAATGATTCTTTACTCATCTGGACTCCAGTTTGTGCCTTGTGAGGGATGAAATGCTTATGGTGGGCAGACCTAGCCCTGGCCCCTGGACTGAAGTCAGCTACTACTGAGCGTAGTTATGAGCTGATCTAGGAGGATTCTCTTCAGCCCATGTGCTAGGCACCTCAACGGGAAGCTCAGATCCTTGTCGTGGCCACTATGAGACTATACAGGTGTTGTCCTTCTCCCTGGGGGGGCATGAGAGTCATGAATTTTACTTTGTTTTCCTAGATGCAGGGCTATTTGGCTGTGGGAGATACGTAGCCATGAGTTAATAGGTCCCAAGCCATTAAAGGCATAGGGCAGCCAGGACGGTATAGGAATTCATGAATGACTTCATGGTCACCTAAACTGCACTGTCAGTGTGATAAGAAGGGGTGAACAGCTCAGCGACCAGTGACTTCCACAGTAGTGACTTGTTCCTGTTAGAAGTGGGGCTACAGGCAGAGTCACCACAAAACGCTCTGCCCTAGAATCCACCTGAAGTCAATGGGCTGACTCCCTCCAACATCAGACCAAAGGCTCCCGGGGGTGGGGTGAAGACAGGCTAACAACATGAAGCTCAGTCTTTCCAATGTTTTGCACAATTTTCCATGGCAACCAGAACAATAAAATCATGTTTGAGGGGCTCATACAGTCACTGCTTTGGTTGATAACACCCCCGGATCATCTGGCTTCTCCCCTTCTGTTCAGGAGAGGGGTGATAATTCTCCGATTGTTGGGGACACTTATTCTTCCAGTGGCCATCCTGGAAGCAGCAAGCACTTTGGTCCCAACCTCATTCATGGGTGTGGCAGTTCTTGCTGTCAGTTCCTTCTCTGGTCTTGGTCCTGGCCCTGCAGGGTACTTCTCCATGTGTGTGCTGACCTTTCCACCAGGGCAGCAGCAAGTTGAGTAACATTTTTACATTTTTGAGTCTGCTTCTGATGGTTTTCTTGGTCTCAGCTGACGAATGCCTTCACCGCAGCCTCTATTAGGCATTCATTCCAAGGAAGCCTTCTAAGTTCTGTAATTTATATCGGATGTTGGATGTCCCTTTCGGTCTGGCCAACTTAGTCACTTGCTGTTTCTCATTCACTTCTGGGTCAAGGGGGAAAGGTGGAACATTGTACATAGGCTCTCACAGACTCAGCTTGGACTTTCTTCAGGTCTCTGGACCTTGGTTCCTCCTTCCTGCCGTCATTGAAAAGAACCTCTTGCTAACACTCAATCCATGTCACTAGAGTCCCATTAGGTTTTGTCCATGGAGAACTAATTCTAGGCATAAGCCTGGCATCTTAACAGTTTTACAAACTAGGACCCGAGTATTCAAATGTATGAGTCTATGGGGCCATTCTCATTCAACCCCCACCCCTTAGTATGCATTGTCCCAGCCACGGTGGGTTTCTCCAACCATTTCTACGTTGCCTGAATAATTCAATAATGTTTTTTTTATGTATTAAACACTCAGGAAGAAGCTGGTAGCAATTAGTCCAAGTAGCTTGGAGATCTGGATGGTGCGTTCCATTAGTCAGTCATAGCCTGGATTTCTCAGTGACTGAGGGAGGGTAGCTTTTCCAGCTTAGGAGATCAGGTGTGGCAAGACTCTGGTCTATGAACGTGCATTTCTCCCTTGCCTCTGACCATCTTGGGCTTAGTAGTTTCCCTCAATCACATTTGTGCCATCTCCCAGCACCACTGAGGAGCAGGACTGCCCGTGGTGTCCTCCTGGTACTCCCCAGCCTGAGTATATAGGGTTAGAACCGGTGGCTCTGGAGTATCTTGGATGGCTTTGTTGGTGAGGCTTCAGGGTTGTGGGTGGCCTCTGGCAGGGCTCTGGCTGTGGTAGATATGGGGAGTGCAGATGGCAGTGAGGGATATACAATGGGATATAAGGCGAGGAGGAGCTTCCTCTGGCTTCCAAGACTTGATGGGCTTTCTAGGGTCCTGGTTGATATTCTGAGAAAGCTAGCGTCTGAGCCTTTACAGCTGCACAGCTTTCTTCAGACTGGCTGTTAGCCAAAGCAGTTAAGAGGGTACTATAAGCAGTCAATACAGGGAAATTGAGCAACCATGTCTAACTGCAGTCCAAGGCTCTCGGATGTCATCTTCTGGCCTCTGCAGGTACTACATGTACAAGGTGCATATACACACCTGCTTGGATTCCCCCAAATGACTCGACACTCTGCTGACTAGTTCTTTATCTAAAGACACTTAGGAAGAGCAGCACACCCTGAACAAAGGCCAGTCACAGAATGTCTAAGCTTTTCCAGAAGTCAACATTATAATCTCCTGAATATCTCCTTTATTAATTTTTTTAACCATGTGCTGTATGGGGATACATGTACTGTTTTCAAACTATTTTGTCTTTTCAAAAATGATAGTCATGCATAAGAAGAGGGAAGGGAGGAACAAGAATTGACTTTGTCCATCTCTGTCCACTCTCCACGTGAAGATATTCCAGGTACCTTTTAGCACTGTATAAACCCCAAGGTCAGGATGCACCTGGACAACCTTCATAAGCCATATGAGGGTTTCTGTGGATAAAGACTCTACCGAAGTCTCAACCCTTGGTTGAGTTAAAACTTGTCCGTCCTATTTACTGACATTCACACACGTCTCCAAGCTCCTGCCCAGGATCTTTGAGGCACAGTTCTGTTTCCTGTGAAGCTAATTGGGCAACCCAGGCTAGTAATCAGGCTTCCATTGTGCCTCTTAGAAGCAAGCATGCCAAAACAAACCGTGTTTTGGCCAGTCTGTACAAAGTCTGATGGGTGGCACTCCCTTGGCTGGTTCTGAGCTCTGACTGATTCCTTTGTGCTCCCAGAAGTCCTTGTCCTAACACGCCAGGAGGGATAGCCCCCTCCTAGCCCCCCCCTCCGTCGAATGCATCAGTTCACTGGTGCCAGGTGAGGTCACCTTGCCTAGCATCCTAGAGTTTGTACCCCAGTGGGCAAGGCAGATGAAATCACTGTCTCCAGATCCAGAACAAGTGCCCCTGAGAAGTGCTGTGGGATTCTCATACAGAGAAACGGAACGCTGAGACCCTATGCCAGGAAGCAGCATCTGTGTATACCAGTACTGGCTCAGTGCATTTCCTTCCAGAGGTCGAGGCCCAAGCACAGAGGGCTGTAACTTTCTGTACCCTCCCTTAGCCTTCCTTTACCTTTAAGCCCCTTTGTCTCCGTATGGTAACATACACTTTGTTTGCATGGCCTGTTACCTCTCGTGTGCGATGGGTACTGATGACGTCATGTTGCCTTCTCTTCGTAGAATATGATAAGCTAACATACTGTTATGTTATGGGACTTTGTAAGCTCCCAGGTAAACCTTATAGAAAACACAAGACAATCTTGTACAGTCCATGGATAACCATGAAAGCCACTGTTGTTAATTGACTAGTACATTTGTCTAGCAGTGTTATCCAAAAGCTGTTGCTAATCTTGTGCTTAATGTTCTGCTCAGGGAATTCAGTTCTCCTGAGTTCCTGAGTGGAGGAACTATTTTCCCAAGTACAGACTTCAAATCTACCACATCCCAGTTCCCGTTTTAACATTGCAAACACTTAAGCTGACATAATATAGATAGCTTAAATAAAAGAAATCCAAACAAGGGAATAATTCTCAGTGTATAAACCCCAACATGCTACATACATACACACACATAAGAAACACAAGAAATAAAGACAACACAATTCCTCTAAGATTTACTAATCCTATAGAAATAGCATCCAGTGAGAGTAAGTTAGATTAAATCCCAGAGAACTCAAAAGAGTGATTATTATAAATACATTCAAATAAATTAAATGATAAGATCATATCCTATTAAGAAGACAAAGAGTTGAATGAAATAAAGAATTCAGTACAAAATATAAAAAACAGAATTCAACAAAAGTGTAGAAATGTGGAATTGGGGAGATGGCCCTGCTGTTAAGAGCACTGACTGCTCTTCCAAAGGACTGGTTCAATTCCCAGCACCCACATGGAGGCTCACACCGTCTGTGACTTCAGTTCTAGGGGGCACAACACCCTCACACAGGCATACATGCAAGAAAAACACCAATGCACATAAAATTTTAAAATTACATAAAAATACAGAAATGCTGAAGAAAAACAATACAAAATGCCAGAAATGAATGACACAGAACGTCAAATAAAAACCTGTGGGAAAGTTTTAGCGCTAAACTGAATCAAAGAAAGGGCAGGATATGCGGGCCTAAAGGCAAGCTGAAGGAACTGGAGTCAATCAGCAAAGACAAAGAGCTTATTAGTGAGAATCCAAGATACACCCAACCCTACGAAAAGACCAAATCTACAAACCACGGGAATGGAAGAACAAGAAGAACCTTATTCTAAAGGCATGGAAAGCATTTTCAAAGGAATTATAATCAAAATTTCCAAGAGTTGAAAAAGTATATGTCAGTCCAGGTATTAAAAAATATTTAGAACAATAAATAAGACTAAAAAAGAACCTCCCTGTGCCATGTTATACTGGAAACACTAAATATCCAGAAGAAAGCAAGTGCACTGAAGTCACATACAAAGAGCAGGCCCATCAGAAGGACAACACGTTTGCCAACTGAAACAGCCTAGAGGGCTCGGAGAGATTTATTTCAAAATTTGAATGAGCAATAGCCAACCCAGACTCTTCTACCCGGAAAATCTACGTCACACTAGAAAAACCAAAACTTTCCTATTATAAGAATAGGCTAAAGGAATTTGTTACCACCAAGGTAGCATAATGAAACATACTTGAAGGAATTCTTTGGCTGAAGTGAAGAAAAAAATTGAACCATGTAACCACAGAAAAGAATAAATCATACTAGAATAACATTGATGCAAGAAAAGAAAAAAAAAACCTCAACACTCAAAATCAACAAGGAATCCATATACACTTTTCAATAATTAATATTATTGATTATTAATTACTAGTAAGAATTATTAACATTAATAATTCTGAATATTAATAGTCTCACTTCCCCAATCAACAAACCCAGATTTGTAGGCTGAATTAAAAATAAAAATAATAAAAAACAAGCCATCTCCTTGTTTCCTTGGAGAAAGGGACCACGCTGCCAAAGAAAGGCATTTCTTTATGGTGAGGCAGTGAAGAGATGGTATTCCACACAAATGGCTCTAGTAGATGCCATTGTTCTCATAACTGGCAAAGCAGACATGAGAAAACAGGTAAAGATGCTCACTTCATACTGATTTAAGGAACATGACATCGGCAGATGTTATACTCCAAACGGAGGCATACCAATTTCATAAAACAGGTACTACTCGATGTAAAATTACAATTAACCTTGACATAGTAGTGGGAAATGACTTTAATGCTCCACTCTCAATAATTTCAGTTCTTCCAAAAGGAAGAGAAAGCAGAGAAATAGTGAATTAAATGATATCCCAGATGACATGGACCCTAATGGACATCTACAGACCACTCTATGCAAACATGACAAAATATTCGTTCTTCTCGGAAGGCCATGGAATTTTCTCCAAGACGGATCATGTATTTAGTATTTTTATCCTGAAGTGATATCTAGTTTACAAGGATTTTCTGCATCTATGGAGAAATTTTTGTTCTTGTATCCATATGTGTAATTTATACACTTTATTGATTCATAAATATTAAGTTATCCCTCCATACCTAGACAAAATCCAACTTGATCATGATGAACTTTTTGATATGTTGCTTAATTCAATATGCAAGTATATCGTTGAAGATCTTTGAAACTATGTTCATCCGGAAGATTGATCTGTATTTTCTTTTTCTTTCCTTTTTTTGTTATCCCATCTTTAACTACTTTCGGTACCAGAGTAACACTTGCTTTATAAAAAAGTTTAGTAATGCCCTTTCTAGATAGTTTATGAAATATTGTGGTTTGAGTAAGAAAGGTCTCCCACAGTCCTGGGATTTGAACATTTGGCTCCCAGTTTGGGGGAGGGGGCTAAGAGATTTTACCTTGTTGAAGGGAATATGTCATGGAGAGGGCTTTGAGAGTGAAGGTATTAGCCTACTTTCAGGTCGTCCTCTCTGCTTCATGTCTACTCCTGAAGATATAAGCTCTCTGCTTCCTGCTACCATGCCTGTATTGATGCTCTGCCTCCCGCCATTGTGAAGCCTCATCTCTCTGGAACCATAAGCCCCCCAAAACCTCTCCTTTCTGTAACTTGTCTTGCTCGTGGTGTTTCATCCCAGCAACAGAAAAGTAGCAAACACCAAAATTGCTGTGTGTGACTTCTCGGAGTAACAGAAAGAGTTGACTTTTTCATTCCAGGACTTTCAAACTAGCATCTACCCCCATGTGGTCCCTGTTAGATAAGTTAATGCAAATCTAGTGCTCACAGCTGTGAGGCAGTTAGCCTTCCAGATTCCTGTTCCCAATCATCATTACTGCTGTCATCTCCATCACTGGGACATCAGCGACTTTCTTTGGCAACCCGTATGAGGCTCCTGTGTCCGTTTGAAATGACCGATCATGAGAAGCAAGCTCAGCTCAGCCTGGATTTGCCTCGCTTTCCTCCCAGGTTAAGAGCGTGGGTGTGAGCAAGTTCATTTTCAGTTTTAGGCTATTCCAGAGTTGTCATAGTTAGAAAACACCCACTTAAGTGATGGGCATTAAATGGGATTCAGCATATGGCTTGTTAAAAATAAGCTACTAAAATATTTTAAAAATAAATCACTAACACATAGATCTTTATAAAAATAAAAATACTTGGGGTTTTGTTTTAATCTTTAATTTTAAAAAATGTAACAAGGATTAAAGCAGAAAAGCTTTAGCTGGTGGCTTCTGATTCTATTTCTGTTTCTTCTGCTGTTAAAAAATAAATCCAGAGCTGGGTGTAGAGGTGCATACTTTTAATCTGAACACTTAGAAGGTGAGAGCAGGCAGATCTCTAAGAGATCAAGACCAGCCTGGTTTGAACAGTAAGTTCCAGGACAGTCAGAAGAACATAGTGAGACTCTCTCCCTTGGAAATATATACGTACATACACTCATACATACATACATACACTCATACATACATAATACACTCATACATACATACACTCATACATACATACATACATACATACACTTATACATACATACACACATACATACACTCATACATACACTCATACATACATATACTCATACATACATACATACACTCATACATACATACACTCATATATACATACATACACACATACATACATACATGCATACACTCATACATGCATACACTCATACATACACACATACATACATACACTCATACATACATACACACATAATACACTCATACATACATACACTTGTAGCGGCGTAAACGAATGCAGGCAGTTTGTAAAAATATATATAGTTTTAATGTAGAAATAGACTTACAGAACCACCGTTCCCGCGGAGACCAGGAGAGTAGAAGAGGAAGCTCTGAGCACGCTCGCCAAATTTATAGGCAGACATTAGCCCGAGGCGAACACGCCCCCTAAGGGGCGGGACTTATCCCTACATCTCCCCTTTTTGTCTAAATAAGACAGAACTAAACCAAATACAACTACATACAATAACAACAAATAATAAATATAACAAACAATATTGAGAACAAAAGCTTTGCTAAACATTCTATCTCAAGGAGTCCAAATAATGTAAAGAGTAACTACAATTATATAATCTTCAACTCTGTCAAAGATCTGAGAAGGGAATAAACACTACTCAACAAACGAGATATATCCAAAATGTGCAACAATTGACAGAGACAACTGACTACCTGGGCAATCACCCAAAGTCTCGTTTGCAATGTTGAGTCAACCAATTTTGGCTAAGGCCTAACATAACTGACATACCATTATTAAAGGCAAGGAACTTTTCAAAACTATCTTACCCTGTCTTGGCAGGATATGACAGTCCTGTTTTATCCATTGATGCACGCTCTGTATCTGTGTCAGTGGTTGAGGTATAGGCATTTCTTTGCCCAAAGGCCAGTTCTGCCAAATAGAAAGGCTCCAGGTGGAGTGTCTTTGGTGCTCAACATTCTCTCGGGAATGGAGTGGTGTTGCCAGGAGCAATCTCACTATCACGAAACTCTGAGTTAGATTAAAGGCCATTTTCTACAGCTCTTTGAAGAGGTTGAAGATTATCTATCTATACTGAGTATAATCTCTATATATCTAAAGAACCTGATTAGTCTGATTATAAATGACAAACTTAGATGACTATTTATCTATATAATTCTCAATATCTATCTAACTTAAAGACTAAGACAATAAACAACTGTGTAACAAATGAGGATAATGACCTCCAAATATAAACACTGTACAAATATACATTGCAATATGGTAAATATATATCAATGCACAAACATTATATAAGTATCTTAATCAGAGGTAGAAATGTACATTGCAATATGGTAAATGTATACAATATATATATCAATACAATATATGTCAATACATAAAAATGTTTTAAACAGACATAGAAACATGCATGCATACAATAGTCAATATAATTTAACTTTGTTTCAATATACAAGAATTGATACCAATATATTTGTCTAAAAGCAGTAACTCACAATTATAAATCTATAATCCCATCATTCCCTCTCTTTTTTTTTTTTTTCAAAATGATCCCTGAGCTTATAAAATTCCTCCCCCAACCTCCCAACCCCTAAATGATGTCCCTAAACCCAGGGGTAAACTTTACTGGGAGAGGGGACGTCGTCCTCTAGAATTACTTCCAGCTGTCATGGGGGCGACGTTCTTTCTGGGGGATCCTGTGAAAGTAAAATGATGGTTAAATTTCAAGATCAATGTCTTTTAAAATTGCAAATAGTCTCTGAGTATTTTGTGGAGGTCTGGCCAGAATGTTGTACAAGATGTGCACCATTTCAGCTAACCAAGTTGGGATCGTCTTGTGCAGCTGGTATCCAAAACAGGTCTTGTAGTAGCGCTATCAGTATCATGACGTCATCTCAACCAGGTAGAGTTGTTGTTGTGGGGCCCCATCTTCTTCCTGGAAACTTCAAATGTCACTTCGGGAAAAACTCATTATTCATTGTGAAAAACTTAAACATTAATCATATAGACATATATATTCATACATATATATATTCAATAAAAGGCATGATATATATATTCAATGAAAAGTATGATAGATATGAAGAAAAGCAAGGATGTTTTCTAAACTCATATTTCTTTCTGTCCCATATCATGGCTCTTGACATGAGACAGAAACTCCAGAAACTCTGGGTTTTTCTCTTACTAACAGGCTTGGAATAGGAGAAGGACTGAGCCAGAGTCCAACTTCAAAACCAGCTCTATATATTTATAAAGAAATGTTTAATAAGATATATAAATAAAAATTAATACTTACAAAATGTGTCCATCCACCAGTAATTAAATATTCAGGGTCCCTCAATTTCTTTGAAGATGAGTATTTTCCTGTGGAGATAAGAAAAGAACCCTGCCTCCAAACCTATCTGTATTTCTTACCATCAGTATGTTCGCCATCCTTATGAAAGAATTGTTATTTATCTTTTCCAAGTGGCTTCTCTTCTTCAAACCGAACCTTTATTAATTTTGATGGTATCCATAATTTTTCCTCACCTGTGGAGATAAGAGCAAAACCCCTTCCCCAACGTAGCACATATCCTGGCTTCCATTGTGAGGTCAGCACATCCTTGAAATAAACTGGTTGATTTAGTTCAGTAGACTTTTCCATTATCCAATGTCTTTCTGCAGCCGTTGTTCCCTTCTCATTAGCGTTGAGAAAATTCAAGGTTAACAAAGCATTATGTAGCCTATTTCTGGGGGTGTTTTCCACCCCTTTCTGTTTGTTCAACATATCTTTTATAGTTCGATTTGATCTTTCTATGACTGCTTGACCTGTAGGATTGTATGGTATACCTGTAACATGCTTGATATTGTAATAATCAAAAAACCGTTTCATTTTCCTAGAAACATAAGCAGGACCATTGTCTGTTTTTATTTGTGTAGGTATACCCATGATAGCCATGACTTCTAATAAATGAGTGATTACTGAATCAGCTTTTTCTGAACTTAAAGCAGTTGCCCACTGAAAGCCTGAATAAGTGTCAATGGTGTGATGAACATATTTTAATTTGCCAAATTCTGCAAAGTGGAACACATCCATCTGCCAGATTTCATTCCTTTGGGTGCCCTTTGGATTAGCCCCTGCAGGCAGTGGCGTTTGGTTATAGAAAGAGCAAGTAGGGCATTTCTTTACAATCTCCTTAGCTTGTTGCCATGTAATTGAAAACTCTTTCTTCAAACCTTTGCTATTAACATGATGTTTTTTATGAAATTCAGAGGCTTGTAGCACACTACCAATCAGTAATTGATCAATTTCTGCATTATCTTGTGCTAGAGGACCTGGCAGACCCGTATGGGATCGGATGTGTGTTATGTACATAGGGCAAAGCCTGTTCCTGATCAAATCTTGAACCTGGAGAAACAATGAGGTTAGTTCAGTATCATCAGGTATAAATTCAGCAGTTTCAATATGTAAAATAACTCTTTCTGCGTATTGTGAATCTGTAACTATATTAATAGGTTCTTTAAAATCCCTTAGCACCATAAGAATGGCATATAATTCTGCCTTCTGGACAGAATTATACGGACTTTGTTCCACCTTATCCAAGTCTTCTGATTTGTAACCTGCCTTCCCTGATTTATTGGCATCAGTATAGAATGTACGGGCTCCAGTTATTGGAGCATCACGGACTATTCGAGGAAGGATCCAAGAAGTTCTCTTTATGAAGTTAAGCCGCTTGCTTTTTGGATAGTTGTTATTAATGTCTCCCAAAAAATTAGCACAAGCTCTTTGCCATGGTTCATTATCTTCCCATAATTTCTTTAGTTCATCAGCAGTGAAGGGCACTATAATTTCTGCTGGGTCTATGCCTGCTAGTTGACGAAGTCTCAGCTTGCCTTTTATGATTAACTCAGAGACTTTTTCCACATAAGTTTTCAGTTTCTTACTTGGTTTATGTGGTAAAAAGATCCATTCCAAAATAATATCATCTCTCTGCATTAAAATTCCTGTAGGAGAAATTTTTGATGGTAGTATGACAAGAATACAATCGAGCTCTGGATTCACCCTGTCCACATGTGCCTGTTGTAATTTTTCCTCAATCATTGTCAGTTCCTTTTCTGCTTCAGCTGTTAATTCTCTGGGACTGTTTAAATCTTTATCACCATCCAAGGTTTTGTTCAAATGAATTATTAGATCAGGTGTTATTCCAATAGCTGGTCGTAGACTGGAAATGTCTCCTAACAGTCTTTGAAAGTCATTAAGAGTCCGTAGGCGATCTCTCCTAATTTGTGCTTTTTGTGTCTTAATTTTTTGCAAACCTATTTTATAACCTAAATAATTAACAGAATCTCCCTTCTGAATCTTTTCAGGAGCGATTTGCAATCCCCATTTAGGTAAAAGTATCTTTATTTCTTCAAACAGTCTGTTCAAGGTATCCATGTTTGAATCGGATAACAAGATGTCGTCCATGTAATGGTATACTATAGATTTGGGAAATTTCTTGCGTATTATTTGCAATGGTTGGTTCACAAAATATTGGCACAGGGAGGGGCTATTTAACATACCCTGGGGGAGAACGGTCCAGTGGTACCTCCTCGAAGGTTGAGAATTGTTATAAGTAGGCACTGTGAAGGCAAATTTTTCTCTATCTTCTTTTTGCAAAGGTATAGTGAAAAAACAATCCTTTAAATCAATAACTATGAGAGGCCATCCTTTTGGTAATAAAGAGGGCAAAGGAATTCCAGATTGCAGAGGGCCCATAGGTTGAATAACCTTGTTGATGGCCCTGAGATCTGTCACCATTCTCCATTTACCTGATTTTTTCTTAACCACAAATACAGGAGAATTCCAAGGGCTGGTAGATTCTTCTATATGTCCAGCATCTAATTGTTCTTGTACCAGCTGTTCTAAAGCCTGTAACTTTTCCTCAGCTAAAGGCCATTGCTTTGTCCATATTGGTTTCTCAGTCAACCATTTTAGAGGCAAGGCTGTTGGTATCTCTGAAGGGACATCAATTGCTTGTTCTTGTACAGCCCGAATGGCCGGTTTTCTCCATTTGTAATATCTTTTAATATTATTCTCAGAACTATAGGCTCTAGAAGTAGCAGGAATGTTAATTTCGGTATTCCATTGTTGTAATAGGTCACGACCCCATAAATTCATTGCGATATTGGCTACATATGGCTTTAATTTTCCTATTTGTCCCTCTGGCCCTATACATTCAACCCATCTCGTGCTCTGCCTTACTCGAGATAGGGTTCCAATTCCCAGGAGCTGAACATTTACATTCTGAAGAGGCCAATACGGATGCCAAGATTCCGGGGTAATGATACTTACATCAGCACCTGTGTCCAGCAGGCCAGTAATAAAAATGCCATTTACACACACTCTCAGTTTAGGTCTTTGATCATTTATAGAAGTTTGCCAAAACACACGTAACTTATCTTTCTGATCATTATTGCTTGTAACAGTAGGCATGGGGCTTCCTAATTGTCCTGATGAGGCACGTTCTCTGCAGAAACTGGATATGACTGAACCATGTTTGCCATGGGGGCCTGTGAGGCCCCCCCTCTCACGTTTCCCGACTGTATCAGGTTGCCTTGTCTATCTCTTGTAGACCTGCATTCATTCGTCCAATGTCTGCCTTTTCCACATCTTCTACATAAACCTGAAGGCTGAGTCCTCCTATTTCTGTTATTTCTAGAAGACGCATTATTATTATTATTTCTGAAAGATGCATTATTATTATTATTATTTCTGAAAATCCGTTGTCTACAATTCCTTTTCATATGACCCATTTTGCCACAATTAAAACATTTGGTATTCTGGTGTCTCCTTTTACCATTGGAAATTGCTTCTTCTACCCATGCTTCAGTGCCATAATCAAATGTATCAACATTGAGTGTATGCAAGACCCATTCTTCCAAAGGAGCTGATCTGAGCTTTAAAGGCCCCAAAATCCTTTTGCATTCCACATTTGCATTTTCATAAGCCAAAGACTCAATCATTATACGTCTTGCTTCTGGGTCAGATATCCCTATTTGTACAGCCTTAGTTAATCTTTGTAAAAAGTCACTAAAGGGTTCTCTCTGACCCTGTTTAACTCTGACAAATGATTCCATTCTCTGTCCTGGGTCTTGTACCCTGTCCCAAGCCCTTAAGGCTGCTGTAGTACACATGGAGAGTGTGTTTTCATCCAAATTAGCTTGTTCCTGAGGGTCGGAAAAGAGCCCTTCACCTAGAAATTTATCTAGGGAAATGTCAATTCCCTTTGCTTTTTCCTGCTGTTCTAAGAGTCTAGCCTCTTGCCTGAATAAGCATTGCCATTTCAATTGCGGTCCACTCTCAAGTACTGCAGAGCTCAGCTGGAGCCAGTCCAAGGGGGTTGCTCTGTTTGTCGTGGCCCAAGATCTTAGCATCTCTTTAACAAAAGAGGCTTGCATCCCAAAAGTCATGACAGCCTGTTTAATTTCCTTGAGGTCATTCATACGGACAGGCTCCCATGTATCCTCCTTGATGACCCTAGGGTTTCTGGAACCAACCACCTTCTCTGTTGTTATTACTGGAAAGGCAGGTAGAGCTGTCGGTAGAGCTTTGTGGAAATTGTCCCGGAGAGATTTACCCACAGATGTAGTTAAAATTTGCCCTTCTACCCTTTGCTCTTCTTCATCAGAATTCAGAAATTCCTCAATCTTTTCAATTCTATTCACTATTGCCTTCTGCAATGTCTGAATCTCCTGTCCAGAATTATGTTCCAAAGCCTTCATTGAGGATTCTAAAGTATGAAGTT
The DNA here is from genome assembly GCF_037038515.1 of Microtus pennsylvanicus. NCBI lineage: Eukaryota > Metazoa > Chordata > Mammalia > Rodentia > Cricetidae > Microtus > Microtus pennsylvanicus. The sequence goes on along the minus strand of NC_134587.1, from coordinate 67,150,243 downwards.
TGTCCGTTAGAGATAACATCTTATCTTTGGACATAATTTTTATGGCATAAACTGTGCCTTCTTGTATTGACACTCTTTCCATCAATTTGTCATAAGCTTTAGACAAAATCCAATTGTCACATTCAGCAGTTTTGATTCTCTCAGTTAATGTTTCATTTCCTACAGAAAGGGACTGAATCTTATTGTCCAAATCAGCTGTTCCCTCTTCCATAGTAATGAATTTCTCCTTAATATCAGCCACTAATGTTTCAGTTCCTACAGAGAGGGACTGAACCTTACGATCCAGATCAGCTGTTCCCTCTTCCATAGTAATGAATTTCTCCTTAACATCAGCCTGGAGAGCCTCAAACTGATTCTTGAGAAGATTGTTATCAGCCTGGAGAACTTCAAACCGATTCTCGAGAAGATTGTTATCAGTCTGGAGAACTCCAAACTGATTCTTGAGAAGATTGTTATCAGTCTGGAGAACTTCAAACTGATTTTTGAGAAGATTGTTATCAGTCTGGAGAACTTCAAACTGATTCTTGAGAAGATTGTTATCAGTCTGGAGAACTTCAAACTGATTCTTGAGAAGATTGTTATCATTCTCAATTGTTTTTAAGCGTTCTATTTCTGCCTTAAGAATCCTGGATTCATCTCGTAAAGACTTTATCATATTTCTATTATCAAACCATTTGGTGCCAATGAAAACTACGAATCCCAGAAGGATCCATAGAGGTGGCGTGATAGACACCTCTTGTAAAATCTCCCACATGGTACAATTAAAAAAACTGTTAAATTCTTGAACAGTAATGTGTTCAGACATTTTATTTATAAAAGAAAAAAAATTTTTTACCTGCAATGATCGGTTCCTGCCAGTTGTTGGTCTCTGTGTTTTTGGAGCCTGTCCTAGAACTAGCTCTTGTAGACCAGGCTGGCCTCGAACTCACAGAGATCCGCCTGTCTCTGCCTCCCAAGTGCTGGGATTAAAGGCGTGTGCTACCACTGCCTGGCAGGCCTCAAACTCACAGAGATCTGTCTGCCTCTGCCTCCCAAGCGCTGGGATCAAAGGCGTGTGCTACCTGCCTGGCCGGCCTCAAACTCACAGAGATCCGCCTGCCCTTGCCTCCCAAGTGCTGGTATCAAAAGCGTGCGCCACCACTGCCCTGCCAAGTCACTTTGTGTCAGACCAAATCTGCCGCTGTGGCAGCTTTTGTTGCAAAACCTCAGGTACTTAAGCTTCAGCTAATTCAGGCAGTGGTGTTCCGCTGTAAAACTTAGCCAAGGCAGGCAGAATGGGCCTGTGTGGCCGAGTATGTCTCGGACTCGGCACTGGGGCCGGAGTCACGAACTGAAAAACAGCACCCAGGAGGGTGCTGTGTTAGCTAGCAGGCTACCCGCTTGAGTCGAGGGCAAAATAGCCCGACGTTGGACGCCAAAATGTAGCGGCGTAAACGAATGCAGGCAGTTTGTAAAAATATATATAGTTTTAATGTAGAAATAGACTTACAGAACCACCGTTCCCGCGGAGACCAGGAGAGTAGAAGAGGAAGCTCTGAGCACGCTCGCCAAATTTATAGGCAGACATTAGCCCGAGGCGAACACGCCCCCTAAGGGGCGGGACTTATCCCTACATACACTCATACATACATACACACATACATACACTCATACATACATACACTCATACATACATACACTCATACATACAGACATACACTCATACATACACACATACATACACACATACATACATACATACATACACTCATACATACACACACACATACATACACTCATACATACATACACTCATACACACATACACTCATACATACATACATACAAGATAAATCCAAATTGTGTGTAATGGGAGATTAGTAAGGGGCAATGATAGAAAAGTGGGTATTGCCTCCTAATGTAGGATCTGCCATTTTTACCCATTTCCCCCTCAAAAGCACGTTATTGCAGAATAGAAATGACACCTTTTCATTCACTGACCAGAAGCTTGAGGGGCTGCCTCTTAGTGAATCCTCTGACCAGAGTGTCAGCCATGCTCCAGCTCTCGGTGGCTCCTCCTGTGTGGTGGCTGAGTCGTGACAATTTAGCGCCACCATACTGAAAGTCCCTCGGGAGAAAGGCCACTTTCCCTTTCCAGCTCCAGACAACAGCCCCGTGTTCTCTACAGCATCACTGGGCTCGCATCACTACGCTGATGATTAAAAGGATAGGATGGGTGTCCCCCAGCAGCATTGTGCTGGTGTGACATTGTGTATGAGGGGGGTCCCACTCTAGAGAGCAGCTGAAAGGGTAGACACGGGTTGCCTCACTCCAGGAAGGGTGGGCCATCTTGCCTGCTCCCCTGCTAGAATCTGCAATCTAGCATGTTTGCCTCTGGGTAGCGCGTATCCGTATAGTATTTGTGGCTTGAATTAATGAAGATAGTATACATTTGAACATGCCCCCGAGGCTCAGGAAGGTTACTCTCTGAGATTTACAGACGAGAGTTGACTTTAGCAGGGTTCTCTCTCTCAGACCATCCTCTGCAGTCCTCATTCCATGCGTATCATTAATCTTCGTTGTCATCTTGCGAGATCTGGAATTAATTAAGAGATGAGCGTGGTCCATTTTCAGTATGAGGTGTGCTTAGGGTTCACCAGAGATCTAGACAGGCAAGAGGCACTGGACCCCTCTCCCCTAGAAGGGAGCTGAAGAGGAGTTATGGGTAGCATGCTAAATAGCTGAATCCACAATCAGAAAGGGGGGCAGTCTCAGGCCCCAAATTATTTATTAGATAAGGCTTTGCATCCTAACCAACAGGAATTGGAGAAGGGGGACATCCCAGCCTATGGGGCAGGCAGGAATGTCTGATGATGGGGAGACTAAAAGCCCTTGTCTTGTACCCAGCACACCCACCATTCCTGCCCTTTCTTTATACTGATGTCCCGTTCTGCACAACGGTCTGGTAAAAGCTGCTTCACTTTCACTGGGCTATTGAAATAATTGGCCACAAATAATATCCGGACACGCGCTTCCTGTAGGCAAATGTGCTAGATTGCAGGTTCTAGCACGGGAGCAGGCAAGATGGCCACCCTTCCTGGAGTGAGGCAACCCGTGTCTACCCTGCTCTCTAGAGTAGAGTTATAATACAGCAAGGGTCAGACAGAAAGCCATCAGAAGGGGAAAGACTTCTGCCTCTAGCATGCTTGCCTGCACACCTTGGTGATGAATTCATTGGCCCTACTGCTCCCGCTGTAAGCGTTCCTTTGCTGGTATCAGAATCCCAATGCTCCCAACTTTCAGCACAGACTGGAGACCACTGGCTCTCCAGGAATCCCCTCCATCTTCAGCACCAGCTCTGGGCTGCTGGGGTATCATTTAGCATGAACTACTGTGATTTCAGCCTCTCCAGTGTGAAGACAGCCTTTGCTTACTACCCAGAATGCACCATGTAAGCCAATGTAATAAATCTCATTTAAATATGTGTCCATTCTATCCGTTCTCTTCCTCTAGAAAACCTTAACTAATACACCCGGTCATATCTCACCCTTCTGGCTAAATCTGCTGACTCCATCCAAAGTGACCTTTGATCTTATGCTTGCTTTCCTCCCTCCCTCCCTCCCTCCCTCCCTCTCTCCCTCCCTTTTTTCTTCTTCCCTCCTTCGCTTCCCTTCTTTCTTCCTTCCTCTCTTCCTCCCTCCCTCTCTCGCTTCCTTCCTCCATTCTTCTCCCCTCCCTCTCTCTCTTGCTTTCTCCCTCCCTCCCTTTCATCTTTCCTTTCTTCTTTCCCTCCCTTCCCCTCCTCTCTCTTCTTCCTTTCCTTCCTTCTTTTTGTATTCAATTTGATTATTACACACTGCGCATAATATTCACTTCAAATCTCTCCAATAAAAAAATTCTAAGATAAAATACAGAAAAAAATTAATAAAACATAAAGTCAAATATTCACTATCCAGATTAGTTAACTAATTCTCACGTTTTAATACATTCATCTGTTTACTCAAAAATATGCAGTAACATCCAAGCAGTGGTGGTTCATGCCTTAATCCCGATACTTGTAAGGCAGAGGCAGGTGAATCTCTGAGTTCAAGGCCAACCTGGTCTACAGAGTGAGTTCTAGGACAGCCAGGGCTGTTGCACAGAGAAGCCCTGTCTCAAACTCTGTCCCCCAAAGGCAGTAACAATATGAATATTTCCCCAGGAGAACACTTTCCAATTACAGCATAGAAGTGGGGCAAGGAAATGAGGTGAAGACTAAGATTTAGCTGTGAACTATTGTATAAAAATTGGTAACGACAAAAGCATGGTGGACATTAGTTTCTGGGCCCCACCTCCCCTCTCTCCTATGGCTTTTCTGGCGTTACAATGCTGCCTGCTGTGTTCTGATCCAGACTGCATGCCTCTGGAGGGCAGCAGCCATGTTCTTAGAACCATTTTTCTTCCACTTAGCACAGAGGAAGCTCCGCAGTTGGAGCACATCAGGGGCTTGTTTCATTTTATTAAACCACGCAGTTCCAGTGAATGTAGTATATGAAGCACTTTTTATTATATTATTTTAATAAGGACTTCTTCCTCGGATTATTAATTTCTCTTAATGCCTTCATTTATCATCGCACTCTGAGTCTCTCTAAGAACAGTGGGAATTTAGCAGGTTAAATTTACATATGATCCCTGACTTGTTTCCAAGGGATTCCTATTGGAAAGAGGATGAAGAATTGCTAAGTCTGCTCCCAACCCATCTGCACACACGATGCTTTGGGGATTCATTAGACACATTTTCTTTTCCTATTCTGAAGATAAACTATGGCAATGTCTCCGTAGTGGGGCAAATGCAATCTTCCCTGGCCCGATGCACTACAGATGCTGCGCTGCGGAGTGGAATTGAAGTATCCCAAAGGTCAATAACTCTTTCTATCATTTTTCATTACAGGGCTTGCAGAAGGCAGATCCTAAAGGAATAAGCACTTGGAATTTGGCATACACTTCTCATTCATCCCCAGCAAGTTAACCTTGAGAATTCTACTCCAAAGTCAGCCCTTGACAGGTTTTGGGGGGGCATTTCATCTCACACCTTGGACCGACTGAAATGTCTTGGGAAAATCGGCATTTCCTCAAAGCCAGAGTTCCTAGGCTGGGAGTTCAGAAAAACAGCAGAGTCCAGCAGACACAAGAGGGTGTTGGTTTGCAAGAGGGGAGGGAGAGACGACAGGGAAGAGGAGTCGTCACACTCTCCTAAGTGGCTCACAACCATATCACACTGTGACAGTGACGGGCCTCTTTGGCAGAAATGTAAAATCAACTGTAACTATCCAGGGACACTTTAGCCAAGGTCCTTTGGATTGCTGTCTGTCACAGTACTATGGCTAATGTAACACAAAAGAATGGAAGAAAGCCGGGATGGCTCAAGGAACTCTAGGGGGAGCCACCCAGACTCAGGGCCTGTCCTACACAGCAGATTAAACACTAGTTGGTAGGGCGTGAAGCATTTCATTAGGCACTGGTCTAACTTTTCCATGTTCAATGGCATATATAAATGATGTCCTCAGCAATAGGGTTTTGCTATCAGGTTGCGGAGAGTCGCCAATAGCCTTGTTGATGTCCTGTGGTATTTGGGCTTGCCATGGTCAATGACTCACCAAGATACAACCCGTTCTTGGCACTTGTGGTTTTACTTGGTGGCACAAGATGTCTAGTTGGGGCTTTGTCTCAACTATTATTTGGCAGCTGCTTTTAGATTCCTCTTGTGTGCGTATAACGATGCTAGTTGTTGGTTTCATCTTGTGGAATGGGCCTTAACTTCAAGCAGAAAGTGGTTAGTTACTCCCATGAAATTCGACACTATTATCTCAGTGGGCAAATCTTGCCAGGCCAGTCCCTATTTCAGCTCACAGTTAGGTCAGTTGGTGACTATTTTTCTCCCCTATAGTGAGCATAGTGCTTTCTTTTGATATGAATGCTAGCCAGTAGGAATGAAGCTTCCAGATAAGTATCAGCTGGACTTTTCATCGTTCTGTGGCTCATCTAGATGATATCTTACTGTGAAGTTCTGGAGCACAACCAGTAGCATTGACAGCAGCCTGTGATGTTGGGGGAACGGGGAAGAAGGTCTGTGGGACCTCAGTGGTTATCAGCTAAGATGTAAGCCATTCTTGGTCCTTTGCTGCTTATTTGCTGTCCTATGATATCTAGTACAGACATTGCCTCCATCCATCATTACAGGGTGAATCTACCTTAACTCTTCATGTGTGCATATCAGCTTCTACAGCAGTAAACAGGCTTTTATATGACTTTTCCAAAGGTCTTCAGTGTTATTCATCTTTCTCTATATCCCCTTTCTACCCCGGCCTCCTGTTCCCCATCCCATTTAATACTTCCTATTCCATTATTTCCTTTAAATCTTGATACTATTATATTTTATCTCCCCTCCCTTGAAAACCACTACCCACATCATCTGGCTTCTATGGATATTCCAAATGAAATATACACATTTGAAGTTCCAAAGTTCATGTCTACAAATGGGAGGAAACATATGTGTTTGACTTTCGTGGTGTTAGGAGCCAATTTCCTCCTAAAATCATTACAGGAACCATCACCCTGGGGAGTCTGCAGAGAACCCCACACCCCTAATTGTGTTAGGAATCGTTCTATTGACAGAGCCTACCCCACACCCAAATTGGCTGTTAATGAGAGCTATCTGTTAGCGGAACCCATCCCACATTCCAAGCGATCTAGAGAACTAGGTGTGTCAACTCCTAGTTGTGACTTCCTGGCCTAGGTGACCTGACCGAAGGTAACCTCCTGGACCATGTGACCAACGTGAACCATGAGGCAAGAGTCCAGGCCCCTGTGCCCACCCCCCAACTCCTTACCCTATATAAGCTGTACCCCATCTCTAATAAACGGAGGCTCTGACAAACCTAGCATGGCCTCCTTCCTCTCTCTCAGCTCATATCTTCCAGATAGTGCCTCTCCGGGACCCTGGAATAACTGAACTGTCAGGCCGGTTACAAACCCCTAGACTAAGTAACCTGCCAAGGCAATCAACATCATGGTCTGGGTTGTCTCACTCAGAATGATCATTCCTAGTTTCATTGCTACACAGGCAAATTTCATAATTTCATTTTTCTTGACAGTTGAATAATATTCCATTGTGTAAATGTGTCATATTTTCATTGTCCATTCATGAGTTGATAGCCATCTACACCATTTTCATGCCCCTCCCTATGCTGTGAATACCATTGGTTAATAAAGAAGCTGCTTTGGGCCTATTGAAATGCAGAATAAGGCAAGGCAGGAATTCCAAGCAGATAGAGGAGGAGAGAGTAGGCAGAGCCAGAGAGAAGCCATGTAGCCACTGCTACAAGTCTAGGTGTGAATTTAACAGAGGAGGTAAAACATTTATATACTAAAAATTATAAAACGCTAAAGAGGAATTCAAGAAAACATAAAAAGGATATGAGCTAGTGATCAGGTCTATCTATAAGCCCTTTTGAAGGAACACATCACATCCAGATCACAATAGGTACAAGGACTACATCGTGGGGAAGAATTAGAGCAGCATTAGAAAGATATTTCATGCAGAAAAATGACAATATACCCTATCTTGTCAAATCATAGGAAACAGTTCAAAATGAGCAAAGATGCAAACATGAGACCTGAAGCCATAGAACAGCTAGAAGATGGGAAAAGGTCCAAGGCACTGATCTGGGAAACCAGGGCCAGAACTGACCACAAAAGTATCAGAAACTAAGCAAAAATAGACCAATGAGATTGCATCAATTTAAAAGCTGCCCAGTAACAGAAAAAAAAAAATTAACCAAGTAAAGAACCAACCATAGAATGGAAGAAAAAATGTAAGTCACATATTTGATAGTTAATATCCAAATACACACAGACCTCTAACTAGTCAATGCCATGAGAATCAACAACTCTATCTGAACAAAGTTAAAGAAATTAATTGAACATTTTCCAGCAGAAGACAAATTGTCAACAGGTCCATGAAAATTATGAGTAGCACTAATAATTAGGAAATCCAAACTAGAACCATCATGAGATATTGCCTTATATCCATATGATGGAATTTTAAAATTATGAAAGATAGTAAGTGTTGAAAAAGAGAATTCTTAAACCTTATTGAGGGCAATGCAAATTATTAAAGCCATTATGAAAAATATTGTGGATGTTCAGTATCTCTAAGTTCAGTTATCTTTAGTATGCTCAAGGAATATCTATATCCCATTACTCACAATGATGAGATATGCAAATAGCCTCACAGTCTGTCCCCCCCCCATACACACACACACACACACACACACACACACGAGAGAGAGAGAGAGAGAGAGAGAGAGAGAGAGAGAGAGAGAGAGAAGAGAGAGAGAAGACTGCTATGCAGCCTTAAAAAGGGGGAAATTCTGTCATTTCAGGTTACATAGATAAGTCTGGAAGATGCTCTACTAAGCAAAATTAGCCATATGGGAAAAGATTCTATAATATTGTTAAGAGGAAGAAGTCATATGAGGGCAGAATGTTGCCCTGGTCTGTATCAGCTGGGAATGAGTTCCTAAACAACTCTGTAAGTACCACAGTTACTAATTTTGGGTATGATACAAATAAATTTTGCAAAGAAGAGAATTTGTGAATGCAAAATATTGTTTTTATTTTGCAGAATAAGCATAAACTCTTCCCCAGGTGGAGTGGAGGAGTTGGTGTCACTGCTTGCAGGAACAGAAGAGCCCGGGCTCCTCCCTTTCTAGCTGTTACAATTCCCATGCAGAAGTCACATCAACTTTGGAATTAAAATAATCAGTTTTAGCTTGAGGGCTGGGGTCCACTGGGGACAATGTAAAGAGATGTTTTACTTATAAGTCCCATATTTTAATATCTTCCCTATGGCACAAAAAATGGTATTTTCTCACAATACGTCCGGAAGTTCACATCTTCCATAAAGTCTCAAATTGTTCTCATCCCTACCTCCTGGTTTGAACCTCTCTGTTTACTCTAGGGTAGCCTGCTGGAGACTGAAGCATGAAAGTAAAACCAGCCCACTTCAGTTAAGTCAGAGGAGACCTTCAGTGGATGCTGTGCTACTTAATCATGGTTGCCAGCCTGATGGAATTTAGAATCTCCCTGGAAACAAGTCTTAGGGCATGTCTGTGAGATCACATGTTAGGTTAACTGAGATGGGGAGATCTACCCTAAATGTAAGCAGCGTGATTCTATGGACTGGGGAGTTCCAGGCTGCAGAGAAACAGAAGGAAGGAAGGAAAGCAAGGAAGGAAGGAAGGAAGGAAGGAAGGAAGGAAGGAAGGAAGGAAGGAAGGAAGGAAGGAAGGAAGGAAGGAAGGAAGAAATGTGAGCCAAGCACAAGGATTTGTTGCTCTCTGCTTCCCAACTGGGGATGATGTAATATGACCATTCTCCTCCTGCTCTCCTCTATGCCTTCCCTGCCAAGATGGCTGCATTCTCTGGAACTGTAAGCCTGAGATAAAACTTTCCAAGTTTGTTCTGTAGGCATTTTATCCCAGCAACAAGACAAACAGCTAATACAAGCCACCAGTGCATGAATTTTGCTATCCAGCGTGTCACCCTAACCATGCAGATAGACAGCCTTTGGAATTGGTTTTCAAACAGAAAATGAAATAGTGTTAATCAGAGGCCTGGGCAGCAGCAGAGAATACTCTAGCAGGAAAAACGACAAAGCCACAGGAAAGTGGTACCATGTTGTAGTTAGATCCAAGGAGGCCCACTGTGGTCAGCACCAGGAACTACAGGTCAGGCTTTGAGGAAGGCAGGGCCCCCAGACACAGGGTGCTGTCCAGCATGCTAAGGCTGTTGATTTTGTTTAGAATAGAATGAAAACCAATATAAATTCAGGAAGTAAAAGGAGAAGAAAAATATAATGAAGAAAATGGGTTACATCTTCTTGATAACTATAATTATATTCTTGGTTTGGTATATTGTTTCTTGAGACAGCATCTCCAGGATGGCCTTGAACTCGCCGTGTGACAGCTTCAGTCTCCAACTGCTGTAAGTACAGTACCACCAAGCTTAGCTCTCCACACCTCTAATTCTAATCTTGAAAAATGACTTTAAATGTCAATACTTGCTTTACCATATTGAGACTAAGGAATAAAATGATCTCCTCTCCAAAATACCTAAGAGCAGGGGCAAGAAGACGGTGCTCCTACTGCTGAGATGTGTAATCCCCCCAGAGTCTCCTGACCCACTGAGTACTTGACTTAGTTGCCAGATCTAGCTGGTCCCCCCCTACTTTCTCTACCTGGCCATATAGCCAATCGTAAGAGGGCAAGTGGCAGCTGGCAAAGGCTCTGATGAGATCCAGAGGCTTTGAAAGTATATTTGGTATATATACTCAGAACAGAAAGGAGCCAACTATTCACCAGCACCCAGTCTCCCTTACCACCCTTTCCAGATGCCCACAGAGAGAGCCTAAGACGTTCGCACTGCCTGTCACTTGTCAGTGTGAAGTTCTGAGCAACCCAGCTCTTGGACATTCCAGCAGAGTCTGGTCCTTGATGCCTTGGGGGAGCCTGGCACTGGAGGAGTTTAGCAAAGAAACAAACATCCAAGAGAAAAAAAAAAACTCTTTTACTTGGAAGAAAAAAATTCTGAAGCATTTTATAAACTCAAAGAAAGTGCCAGAATACTTTTAGATTCCGGGTTCAAGTGTGGTTTGTGAGAGACGCTTCACTGGCTTATGGGAACTTTAAGCTAGAGTTTTACATGCCAAGAGCTTGTGGGAAGAGGGCAGCTCAACACCCCTCCCATGGAAGCCACACGGGGTTCTAGAAGACACGCCTGTGTACTGCATAGATAACCCTACACCAAGGCTTTTCCAGGCTGCTCAGGCATCACAAGTCCATAGGGAACGAGGTTTCTCCTCACCTTAGCTGGCTTACTGTGTGCCCCTCATCCCCATCTTGCAGTCCTCACGTGGGGACCAAAAGAAGGGACTGAGAACCCAAACTATCACTGCTTGTTGATTAAATACAGATGTTTTGTTTATTTTGACATTTAAAAATAAAATAACCAGAGATATTGTCTGTGTTTTCTGTCCTGCCCGATTTCCACAGTCAAGTCCCAAAGAAATCACACAGAAGTTTAAAACTTATATTAGGGACAGGCCCCATTGTCTGCAGCTCGAGGACCAAGACATGTCTCCTCTCAAAGGGAGACTTGTGCCAATGGAAAGACCTCTTCTACATGCTTGCCCTGGGCCCATCAAGGTTCTGATGGCCGTAAATCATGGGTTTCAGGAGCAGATGGTTTCAACTTGATCCCAGCCATACTATCTCAAAAGAGACAGGCCTTAGAAATGACCCATTAAAATCCCCCTAAAGACATGTTCCAAACACACAGCAAGATGGTGGTGCCAAATGGTCAAAGAGAAGAACTGGGGAAGAGAGTGATCCCGAGGGCAGAACCAGCCTCACTAAATCTGCCTTCCAATGTGTGTTGAGACTGAGATTGGAGGGACCTTGTGAAGGGGCTTCTTGAGCCTTGCATACTGGGGGGGCTCGCCCTCCTCATAAACACGCCCCTCCCACCCCTCTCCTCCCCCTGCCACTGCCCCTCTTTGAATCAATAGCTGAGAGATTATTTTAGAAAGCCAGAGCTTGTTAGTTCTGTCCCTCCTGACATCCCCTTTATGTTTTTGATGATGATACAGGTGTTGTCCTTCAGGTCTCTCTTCCCGTAGCCTTCATAGCCAAAGTGTGCAGCAAACATTAGACATTCAGGCGGTTTCACAAGATCACGTGCACACTGGAGTCCTAGCAACAGGAATCAAGTATTGCTGGGTGCGGTGAACCTTATGTGTAATTTTCTTTTGTTTTGTCTTGTTTTGTTGAAGTGGAGTTTCTCTGTATAGACCTAACTGTTCTAGAACTCACTCTATAGACTTGGCTGGCCTTGAACCAGGGGATTCGCCTACCTCAGCCTCCCAAGTGCAGTGATTAAAGGCTTGCACCACCACTGCCTAGCCCATATGTGTAATTTCAGTAACAGCTGGTTAAGAGGCCAGAGGATCACAAAGTTGAAACCGTTCCGGCTACATGAGACACTATCTCAAGAAACCAAAAGAAAAATAGAGGAAGGGGAGGAAGGAGATAAATGAAGAAAGGGAGGGAGATAAAGGAAAGAGAAATAGAAAGAAATGAAAAAAAAACCAAGTACCACAAAAGTATTAGCCTGTGAAACCCCAGTATTCCCAACAAGGACACTCCTGTTCTCAAGCAGGCTGGAAAGGGCAGCTGAAGTCCTTCCGTGTGGTCTTCAGTGTGTCAGTGTGACATCAGGACAAGGACAGCATGGATAGCCCTCTAGAACTCTGTCTGGGTGCAGGACATCTTTGTTCAATGAGGCCACATGCCTTTGGTCTGCACTCTGTTTTACATGTCAACAAAGGATACAAATGATAGAAGAAAGGAGCATAGAGGCCTCTACTTATCATGACATCCACTGCAGGCCTCTAGTTACCATGGTGCAACCACAAACCTAGCCCCCAGCCATATCTAACTGAGCCTTTAGGGTTAGACCTTCCAAAGACTTCCTGAAGGATCTCACCTCTGTCCAACACACTTCTTTTAGAGTAGTTTTCTTGTTCAGAACCTGTCTAGCCAAACACTTTTAAAACTGAGCACCACCTCCATGGTCCATCCCCATCGGTCCTGCTCTTGTCTCCTGTTCATTCCCTTCCATGGCCATCAGATGGCACCACGGTTCCACAGGCCACCCAGGAAGGTCAGCCAAGTGTCTGGGATCTCTTCACACCTACTTTTGCTGCCCCTTCGAAGCCTGTGTGAAGGGAGCCTAACCGCGCTTTGGAGCAAGTCCTGTGTGTCTGAACCTCTTAAAGCTGAGCTGAACTGGCCCCTCCACTGCATGGTGCATGCTTGCAGTACCTGGAACAGAACACAGCCCCTGTAGGACATAAACAACTGCTCTGGGACATGGTGGGGCCCTAGGATCACTGTCTACTAGGGAGGTTCAGGGTCTCTGGCATTATCATACTAAGGCTGTTTCTAGATCCCCCAGATCCATTTCCCTTAACCGCCGTTGGCTCTCCTCACCACCTCACTTTTCTGACTTAAGTAGGGAACCAAGATACTTGAGTTTCTTCTTAAAGCCACTTTCTATGAACTTGTCTTCCTGGTAACTCCCAACAATTTGATCACTTTAAAACGTTATTTTGCCCAGAAAACCTGTTTTTGCCAGCTGGCCTTTGTTCCCTGCAGCACCAATCAGATGATGGTAAAGTATCTTGGTTTCCCAGTTTATTCCATGCTGTGCTCACATGGCCCAGAGTTTCCTCATGATCTGGTAGGAGCATCTTTGACCATAGGGAGTATGTGTGTGTGTGTATGTGTGTTGTGTGTTTGTACACATGCCTTGTTGCAAACAAAGCTGTAAACAATCCAGAGCCTCTAAGGACAGAGGAAGAGCAAGGGAACACAACTTTGGAAAATTCACCACTTGCAGGAAAAGGCACAGGATAAATACCAGCCATCGATAACCACGCAATGATGCACACAACACACAACTGCTCAGAAAGCCAAGCTTCACGTCCATATAATCCCCCCAAACAGATGTTCAGTCTTAGAATTCTCTCCTTTCCCCTCCCCTCCCTCCTCTCTCTCTTCCCTACCTGAGATGTCTTTCTTCAAAGCTGCCAGGCTGCAGAGACACAGGGCCAATGTAGACACAGGCCATTAAAACCATTTCCACTTCAAGTTGATCCCTGCAGACGGGGGCTTAGGTTTAGACACTACCACCTTGGTACTTAATAAGCCCGTGTCAATCAGAAACTAATTTATAAAAGCTGTATGAAAACTCTTTTCCTCAGGTTATCACAAACACTACTCCTGACAGCCCTCAGGCTAATGTCTCCACCTGCCTCAGTCCCGGGAATGCTAGGAAAAATCCCTGAGCAGATGAGACATGACAAGCAAAATCTTGTCACTTCTTGGCCCAAGGCAGAACCAGGTTAGTAAAGCACACCTCTGGTCTCCAAAGACTAGAGGGCTCTGATCTCATGAATGGTTTAACCCAGTGGTTCTCAACCTGGGGATCAAAAGACCCTTCACAGGGGTCACCCAAGACCACCAGAAAACACAGATACTCATAGTGTGATTCCTAACAGTAGCAAAATTACAGTTATGAAATTAAAAAAAATCAGTTTATGGTTGGGGTTACCACAACATGAGGAACTGTCTTTATTAAAGGGTTGCAACATTAGGAAGGTTGAGAACCTCTGGTCTAACTCAGTGACGGATTCAAGACTTGAACCCTGGGAAGTGGTGAAGCTGCAGAGGGTGGGACCTGAAGGTGGTGGGAGGAAGAAGTAGGTCACTGGAGCTTGACTTTAGGGCCTATCTCCTGCTCTAGATCCTTGCTGTGAAGGCCTCACTCAGCTCTCTGTTGACCATGAGGTAAATAAATTCCTGCACCGCTCCCTTCTGCCATCGTAATATTATGTTATCTTCTTCATTGTTAATTAAATTTAACTACTTTTGAAATAGTCGTATTGTAGATTAAGACACGTTTTAGGGATATAAATATTTACTGTAATGTTAATTTTGAAAGATTGCAATAAAACTGCTTCAGCTTAAACACACACACACACAAACACACACACACATATATATATATATTCTGCTCAACCTTGTGGTCCCAAATAACATGGACTGAGCCCTCCGCAGTCAAGAGCTAAATTAAAGCCATCTTCAAGTTTCCTTGATTATCCAGGTGTTCTGCTCACAGCCACATAGAAGAAACATGGTGCCACCTGAGTTACTATCTGGCTCTAGACAACCAACAGAAACTGTCTTAGTCAGGGTCACTATAACTGTGGGAAAACACCATGACCAAAAGCAACTTGGGAAGGAAAGGGCTTATCTCATTCACATTGTCTTATAGCAGATCATTATGAAAAGGACAGGAACTCAAGCAGGGCAGGAACCTGGTGGCAGGAGCTGGTGCAGAGGCCATGGAGGGGTGCTGCTTACTAACTTGCTCCTCATGACTTGCTCAGCCTGCTTTCTTATAGAACCCAGGACAACCAGGCCAGGGTGGCACCACCAACTATGGGCTGGGCCCTCCCCCATCAATAATTAATTAAGAAAACACCCTACAGGCTTGTTTACAGTCAAATCTTATGGAAGCAGTTTCTTAATGGCGGTTCCTGCCTCTCCGATGTCTTTAGCTTGTGTCAAGTTGACATAAAATTAGCCAACACAACTGACCCCTTGTCAACTTGACATTAAAACACATCACTGTTAAACCACAACCTTTGCTTTCTCACTCATCCCCCAAGGTCTTACATTAAAAATATAAATAACTTTAAAAGTCCCACAGCCTTTACAAATTCAAACACATTAAAAGTTCAGTGCGTTCAAACAATCCGGTCTCTTTCAAAATCCAAAATCTCTTTAAAAAGTTCAAAATCTCTCAACTGTGGGTTTCTGTTCAAATAAAAGTTAAGTTAAATTCTTACTTCAAGAAGGAAATCCAGGGTACAGTCACAAACAGATTAAAGCAAAAAGCGAAGTCCAACAGCACAAATAAATCAATGTCCAATTATCTGAGATATATTCACCATCTTCTGGGCTCCTCTAAGGAGCTTGGGTCACTTCTCCAGCTCTGCCCTCTGCAGCACACACAGCTTGTCTTCTAGGCTCAATTCCACCATTACTGCTGTTCTTGGTGGTCATTCCATGGTACTGTCATCTCCAAAATTCTGGGGTCTCTTGCTACAAGTGGGCTGTCCTTTTACCAGTAGCCTCTCCTGGGCTTTCTTCTGGGCACAGTGCCAAGCCCCAGTTGTTCTCCATGACTCCTCATGCCTTCAAAACCAGTACCACCTGAGTGACTCTTATAGCACCAAATTCAACTGCTAATGCCAGGTACAGCCTTGGATGCTTTGGGGACAAAGCTTCTGTGTGCTGACCCTGAGGAAACACTTCTAAGAAGACTTCGCCTTAGTGATGCTGGTCTCTTAATCACAGCCAATTCTTCATTTCTGACTGACCAGACACCACAGGTTCCTCACATAAATGGTCCAGTAAAGTCGTTCCTCCCCTCTAAAATAGACACAAGACAGCTCAAAATTCTTATTGTCCAAGCTTCTACAGATCAGCTCATCAAGCACTGAACATTCAGTGGCTTTTCTCACCCAATGTCCCAAGGTCCTTCCACAATCCTCCCCAAAACAACATGGTCAGGTCTGCCACAGCAACACTCTGCTCTCCTGGTACCGACTTGTCTTAGCTAGGGCTACCATTGCTGTGATGAAACAGCAGACCAAAAGCAACGTGGACAGGAAAGGGTTTATTCAGCTTACACTTCTATATCACATTTCATCATCAAAAGCAGTGAGGGCAGGAACTCAAGCAGGACAGGAACCTGGCGGCAGGAACTGATGCAGGGGCCATAGAGGAGTGCTGCTTCCTGGCTTGCTCCTCATGACTTGCTCGGTCTGCTTTCTTATAGAACCCAGGACCACCAGCCCAGATATAACCCTACCCACAATGGGCTGGGCCCTACCCCATCAATCACCAATTAAGCAAATGACCTACAGGCTTGGCCACAGCCTAGACTTATAGAGGCATTTTCTTATTTGAGGTTCCCTCCTTTTGGTGACTCTAGCTTGTATCAAATTGGCATGAAACTATCCAATACAGAAACCAAAGCCTGTCTCTTCTCCCATCACAATCCATTAGAACTCCGCCCTTGTCATCACAAGGTCTGTCTGGAATAAGTGTCTCAAACCTGTTCTGTTTAGCGTTTCCTTCTCAACATGGTCCTATGATTCCTTTCTTTCTTCTTTCCTTCCTTCCTTTCTTCTTTTTTTAAGCCTACTTAATTTTATTAGCACACAACTAGAGAATTTAAAATAACATTTAAAGTTTTGTATTGTATTTCTCTTGGATCATACTGATAAAGGTCATTTTGAGCAACATGGCTGCATACTGGAGCTGTAAGAGGACTGCTTACACTTTTCACTTGAGAAAGTGGGTCAAGGCTGCGGTTGCACAGGATGGAGATGGGCACTGGAGCTCACAGGCTTATATTTAGATCCTGGCATCGCTACCCTCCACTCTTATGATTGTGGTTGTGCTCATGTTTGCCCAGAGTCTTAGCCTCCTGCCCTATAGAAGGGGCACGACAGCCCTTCTCTCAAGAAAGTAGAGGAAAATAAAATGAGCAAACACCTACATATAAGCTTCAACCAGTTCTTATTTGGACCCAGATCACCTGACCCTTCCACAGAGTAAAGCCCAAGGCTACAGAAAAGCAGCAGGACCAGGCAGCAACAGTTAGAAAAATTCTTACCCTCCCATGGATGTGGACCACAAGAAGAAAATAAAGCTGATCTGGGCCAGGTACAGCTTGTCCATCATCCTGATCTGTCACTGCCTCTGGTGAATTTGCTGTAGTCCTTCAGATGGACTCCAGTGAGGTGTGCAGAGGACAAGATGTTTCTAGAGTCAATCAAGAGCCTTCCCAAACATGTACAGGCTAACAGATCCAGGTTGCGCGTCCAGCTCCTGTCTGTTCCTGACCTTGCTCGTTCTTTGAAGTCTGGTGCATCCTGAACCAACGCTTACGTTCTTCCCACCAAGGTTCAGCCTGTAGACTGCTCTTTGTCCAAGGCTCTCACACGTACAATGTTTGTAAAGAAACACCACTTGGTTCTGAGGTCTAAGACAGTCTGGAAGCTCCTCTACCATAGGTTGTTTCTATATAAGCTGCTGCTAGCCTTCTACGACCCGTCCGTCACACACTCTGGCATGTCTGAGGGCACTCCACAGCAACCAGGAAGCAGTGGTGGGAGCAGTTTGCAGTGCTGGAAATATTGTCAATGAGAAAGAGTCAAGATCGACACTAAAACTGTCATGTCCCGGGTTCTGTGATGTGTTTGACTCACGCTTTGTAGCTACTTCCTTCTTTTGTACTGCTATTGATTTTATGACTAATATGTCATGGCTTTAATTCTTTTTTCTCATAATGCAGTCTGAGCTCAAAAAATGCCCAGTGTGCCTTTGTCCTTTAACTCAGTGGTTCTTGACCTTGATGCAGAGACCTTTACTACAGCTCCTCATGCTGTGGTGACCCCCCAGCCATAAAATTATTTTCATTGCTACTTTATAACTGTAATTTTGCTACTGATATGAATCATAATATAAGTTATCTGTGTTTTCGAACGGACTAAGGCAACCCCTGTGCAAGGGTTGTTCAGCTCCCAAAGGGGTCGTGACCCACAGGTTGAGAAGAGCTGCTTTAGCTGCTCCCCTCTCTTACCCTTCCTTGCTCACTGTCCCTGCTCTTCTGGGATCACTCACCCTTTCTCAAATCTGTTGAAAGTGTTCTGGCCCTTTAAGGGCTGCTTACAACAGCTCTGCAAAACCATGCATTCCTGGACTTTTCTAGGTTAAAGCCTTGGTCCCTCTTCTTCAGACAGATCCTCAGAGATGCAGGATGACTCCTACACTAACAGCCCAAGACAAGTCACTCTGCAAAGGGTGTGAGTGCAGAGTTTGTATGGATAGTTCTAGGATGGCTTCTCCTGGTAGCTTCTCCTGGTGGCTTCTCCATGGTGGCTGTCTCTATGGTAGCTTCTCTATGATGGCTTCTCCATGGTGATTTTCTCTGTGATGGCTTCGCCATGGTGACTTCTCTATGGTGGCTTCTCCATTGTGGCTTCTCCAAGGTGGCTTCTCCAAGGTGGCTTCTCCATGGTGGCTTCTCCATGGTGGCTTCTCTATAATGGTTTCACCATGGTTACTTCTCTATGGTGGCTTCTCCATGATGACTTGATGACATAAGCATTTTGTCCTTACAGATACTGGGAAGGAGACTCTGGGATGCTATCAAGGCCCCACTGGGCACATGGAGGACATGATTCTAATTCAGCCTGAATAACTCACAGCCCCGTGTTTCTTACTTATTTAAGCTGAAATACCAATCAGTATCCTGGACAATGGTAGGGACTTGCAAGTTGAATGGAGACAGGATCAAAGGAGTTGGTCATGGGAGAGCACCTGGAATCTGTATGATTGGAAGGAAGAACACTGAGGATTGGGTCACATCTGAGAGGCTTCTGGAGTGATGGTAGATCTAGACCTTCTTCTAAGGTAGAGGTCAGCTTTCTCAATGAGTGCCTGCCACCCACTCTCACAACTCTAATGCGTTCCATACAATACCGCATGAGAAGCTTCACAAATGTTTTCAAATGAAAACTCGGTACGGGCTGGCCTCACTCAAGCCCTGTGGTCTGCAGAGCATAGCCGCAGTGCAGACCGTTGTCCTTCAAGCAGGTTGGAACTGCATGGATAGCAGGACGTCGTCGGTCCTTCCACTCTGTGGCTACCCAGCTCCAGATTTTCCCCAGCAGGGCCCAGCCCCAGGGATTTCCATGGTGCAGAGAAGATGTTTCTGGTTCAGGGAAAACAAAGACAGTTTGTCCTTATGGGGTCATGAGGAGGAGGAATCGTTCTCGGCTCCCAGTCCGAAGCTATTACAATTGACAAGGCCACCATGGCCCAGTCTGTGCTGGTCACAAAGTAATGACTCCCTGATGTCTCCGGGTTTGACCCCCTCTCTGTGTGGATTTGCCCTCGTAGAACCATATGGATGCAGTTCAAGGGTAGCTTGTCCACTTATACCTTCAGCTCCCGACTCTTTTTGGTGTCTGCCACAAGATCTTGTCTTGAACTCTGAGTTTGGTGTGCAGAATTCCTATCTCATGTGATAGCTATCACAAGGCAAGTGCATCATTCTCACTTCCAGAGGAGAACCTAAAATCCAGAAAACATCATCTGACCATAGATCCTAAACACCAAACCAGGACTTTACCCCAGGGATGTTCTTCCTCCAGTTTTCCTCATCCTCACAACCAGAACATCAGCTACTCTGTGAATCACACCAGAAGCCTGCAAGACTGACGATGCTGACACCATGCCTTTCCCAACTTTGGCTCATTGGTTACAAGTTCTGCATCCCAATCCACCATCTCCATCCATTTTCACTGAGTGGGAATTCATTCAGCCAACAGTGTTTTGGGTACCGGCCCATTAGGACGTGGTCTGATAAAGCAGATGTGCTAACTCTCTTCAGTGGTGGTCAGAGTTCTGTTCACAGTTTCCAGCACCCACAGAGGACGGCGACTCTCTACCCTTATTCTGAGTTTTTCCCCAAATAAATATTTATTATTCTTTATTCCGGGATCTCACAGACTCTCTTGCATCTACCCTCCACCACCAGGCTTTCATCTGAGCCACTCTTGTCTCCTCCCAGAACTGACAAAAGACCACATGTGTCCTGTTTTCCAACATCAATCTTACCCAGTTTGTCTGTCTTAGTTACTGCTCTGTTGCTATGAAGAGACACCATGAGCAAGGCAACTTACAAAGGAAAGCATTTAATTGGGAGCTGGCTTACAGTTTCAGAGGGTTAGCATATGATCATCATGGCAGGAAGCATGGCAGCAAGCATGCAGGCAAGCATGGTGGAGAAGCAATAGTTAAGGGATTACATCCTGGTCTGCAAGCAGGAGGCAGAGAGAGAGAAAGAGAGAGAGACAGAGACACAGAGACAGAGGCACAGAAAGAGAGACAGAGAGAGAGAGGCAGAGACTGAGTCTGGCATGAATTTTTGAAACCTCAAAACCCACAAACAGTGACACAGTCCTCCAGTGAGATTGGCCACACCTCTTAATCCTTCTCAAACAGTTCTACCAACTGGGGACCAAGTGTTCAAATACATGAACTCATGGGGGCCATTCTCCTTCAAGCCACCACAATGTCCATTCTTTTCACCATGACCCGTGCTGTTTCTGTAATGAAGTTTCTCCCGTGTCATTCACTAATTGAAAACCACTTACAGAAGCCCCATTGCAACCATATAAGCGAAGAACATGCTTAGTATGCCTCCAGGTACTTTATAGTATCTCTTAACTGACTGTTCATCTTCATATTATTCTCCCTTTTCTTTCTTCAGTCACATTGGCCTCTCTGTAAATTTTCAAATGTGCTAAGCACTTTTTCTTACCCAGGGACCTAGTGTTGCTTTCTCCTCTGCATGACATAGTCCTTTTTTCTGTGGTGGCTAATCTTGGTTGTCAACTTGACCAGATCTGAAATCAACTAAAAAGCAAGTTACTGGGCCCACTTATGAAGGATTTTCTTTATGTAGCTATTTGACATGGGACAACCTACCCTAAATATGGGCATCACCTTACCTTGAAAGCTTTGGTTTTTGCCTCTTTGCCTTTATATCTTGATGGTGAGTTCACCTACTCTGTTGCTGCTGCTACATTTTTTGCTGATGTCCAAAGTAGCTCTGTTGGCCACCCAATGAGGACAGAAGACGAGCCACGACTCTCCAGTCATCTTCTGGACTTCAGTTCCTGGTTGGGACTGCTGAGGCATTCAGTCTCATGGATTGAGAAGCTCCCATACTCGAAGCCTCTCTGGTGTGAAGACGGCCACTGTTGGACCCACCGCTCTGATGGCCGTAAGCCAATCAAACGATTGTTCCTTTAATTTATTCATCATCAGTCCTGCTCTCTACAGCAGCCAGATGTGTTCTCGTTCTAACATGGCTCAGTGAGTTAGCTCCTACCATTTGATTCCTGTGAAGATTTGGGATCTCGGCTTAAGTGTTAGCTTCTTCTTTTGCTTTTCCTAGATTTCGTTATTTTTACGTGTACATGTGTTTGCCTACAAGCATGCATGTGTACTACATGTGTATCTGGTGCCCACAAGGATCAGAAAAGTGTGCTAAATATCCAAGAATTGGTCATTGCCCAGGGTGTGCAAAGAATAAAACTTGTGTCTTCTAGAGCAGTAACAAGTGTTCTTAACCACAGAATTGTCATCTCTTAAGCCCCTAAAATATTATTTTCATTTTATCATGTGTGGAGGGGAGGGAGGATACACTTATATGTAAATATATATATACATGCCTCAGTGCTCATGTAGAAGTCAGAGGAAATCTTGTAAGAATCCGTTTTCTCCTACCATATGGGTTCTAAGAACCTAACTCAGGTTGTCAAACTTGGTAGCAGGTGTCTTTATCCACTGGCCCTCAAATTTTTAGAAAAACCTTTTCACCGTGCCTAGATAAAGTCAGCTTATTTAATTATTATATTCATATTTCTCCTTCATGGAAAAAATGACATTTGTAATTTGGTTATTATTTACATAATTATAACCATCGCCACAAAAAATGTTGCCAATAAACAGCCTTAAAACTTGAAACATAAGTATATTTTGTACTGGAGATGGATCGGCATGTCTGTTCCTGCCCAGGCTCAGCTGGTGCACCCTGCTTCCAGCTACTGTGCTGTGCTCGTGGCTCTGGCTCCAGCTGGGGTCTATGGGCCATCAAAGCCATCCTCTGCCTTACAGCTCCTGTCCATGTCAGAACAACTCACCACGGCCCATCCTTGTGGTGATAGAGAGGCTGAAGAAGGCAGAGACATTCTGTCTAGGCTGTTAATAGGCTCTCTGCAATGGCCGTCCTGTCCCACTGCCCTCAAGCTAAATCAAAGATGGGAAAATGCAACCCATGCCTCTTGCAGGAGAAACTATGAAGTCACGTGGTGAATGCCTAGAAGAAGGAAAGAGACAACAAGAAAAAGAATGTTATCCACCACAGCATGCGTCCGTGGAACTCCATTTTCTATTATAAACTGTAAAATCTATGCCTGTGTAGCTTTTTACACTGCAAGATAAGCTGCAAATGCCATGACTTTAAAACAACATTTATTTACTATCCTGAGGTTTCTGGCACAGCTCGGCTGGATCTTTGGCTCACAATCTCCCAAAGCCACAGTCAAATGTTGACAGGACTGTGCCCTTATCAGATGGCTCCACTGTGGAAAAGAACTTTTTCTGTAGAGTGGCGGCAAAATCCATCTCCTTACAGCAAGCAGTAGGAACAGGGTTGTTTTTTCCTCCCGGCTGGTGGCTGTTTTCATCACTTAAAGAGGTGTCACAGTTTACCAACACTTGATAAAGGTGTTTACTTCCTGAAAGCCAATTAAGAGAGCAGATGAAGCTAGCCACGGTAATCACAGGAGGGAGACTAAAAAAAAAAAAAAAAAATGGGCTGGTGATAGAAAGAGAGCATTCTCAGGAGATGAAGTCAGAACGGCTAAGAAACACCTGGAAAGGGCCTCGTCATCCTTAGAAATTAGAGCAATTCAAGTTAAAACAATTGAGATTTCATCGTACCCCAGTCAGAAAGGCTCAAGTCAACAAAGCGATGAGTGCTGTCGGGGCCGTGGAGAAAGGGGGGACCCTCATTCGCTGTTGGTGGGAAGGCAAATTGGTGCAGCCACTCTGAAAATCAGTGTGGGGAATTCTCAAAGAAAACTAAAGCTACCAGGTGGCCCACCTGTGCCATTCCTCGGCATCTGCGCAAAGGACACGGTATTCCCGTCACTCTAGAAGGTCATGGTGTTTCTTCGTAGCAATAGTGAAGGCTTTGTTTCCTCCAGTCTTTCTATCTCTAGTACTTTTATCAAGAAGACATGATGGATTTTGTCAAAGGTCTTTTCTACATTGATTGAGAGTATGTCTTCTATTTATATAATTTATTGCATATATATTGACTTGCATACTTTTAACCATCCCTGCCTCTCCAGAATTAAAGCCAACTTGGTCACGATGGGTGATCCTATATTTGTGTTCCTATATTTGGTTTGCAAGCGTTGTGTTGAGAATTCTCGCGTTTATTTTCGTCAGAGATTTAATCTATAGTCCTTTTTTGTTGTGTCTTTACCTTACTTGGCTTAGGTATTAGAGTAAAATTGTTCTCGGAAATGCTTCTTTTCCTCCGTCCTTCCTTCCTTCCTTCCTTCCTTCCTTCCTTCCTTCCTTCCTTCCCTCCTTCCTTCCTTCCATTCCTTTTGAAATAACATGAGAAGCAATGGCTATAGTTCTTTGAAAGTCATGTAGAATTCTTCTGTGAATCCATCTAAATCTGGAATTTTTTTTATTTGGAAAATTTTTATTACTGTTCCCTTCTCTTTATTTGTTATGAGTTTGTTTATGTTGTTGGTCTCTTCTTGGTCTAACTTTGGTGGTTTGGATAGATCTAGAAATTCTTCCACTTCTTTTAGGTTTTCCTGCTTAATGGAGTACAGGTTTTTTTTTTTTAATATTCCCTTATGATTCCTGAAAACATCTCTTCCCTGTTGTAATGTTTTCCTGTTCATCTCTAATTTTATTAATTTGAGTCTTCTTTCTTTCACTTGGTTAATTTAGTTAAAAGTTTGTCAGTCTTATTCATCTTCCCAAGAAGTCTGTCCTTAGTTTAATTATTTGTATTTTTGTTTGTCTGTTTCAATTTCATTAATTTCTGTCCCACTTTTTATTGCCTCTTTCTGTCTACTGACTTGGGGTTTGCTTTGTTATGGCTTTTACAGACTCTTGAGCGCATCTTCAAGCTATTTATTTGCCCCTTTTCTGAATTTTCCAGTGGATGCATGCAGGGCCATAATTTCTTGGGACAGTTTTCATTGTGTCCCAGAGGCTTTGGTATGTTCTGTTTTCATTTTCATTTAGTTCTAGGAATTTTTAAATTTCTTTCTTGATTTCTTTGACACACACATCAGTCAGTAGTGGGTCCTTTAATCTCCACAAGTTTGTTTAATCAATAAGGTTATTTTGTTGTTAATTTTTTTTTAGCTTTGTTGCATCGTGGTCATATAGGATGCATGCAGTAATTTCACCTTTGAGATTTATTTGGGACCCAATATGTGGTCAATTTTAGAGAAACTGCCATGTTCTGCTGTAAAGAGTGTGTATGCTGTGGTGTTGGGTAGACTGTTCTGTACGTGTCTGTTAGGTCCGTTTTTCTAGGATGTCAGTTCATCGCAGTGTTTCCATTTGTTTTGGGTCAGGATGACCTTTCCATTGGAAAGAAGGTGTTAAAATAACTTAATATTGTTATGTTTGGATAAATCTATCGTTTAAAGTCCTTGGGTATAATTTTTATGAAATTGGGTATGCCTGTATTTGGTGCATAGATGTTTAAGACTGTGGTCTCTTTTAGGTTGACTGTTCCCTTAATCACAACGAAGCGTCATTTTTTTTTTATCTCTTCTGATTAATTTTGGTCTGAAGTCTAGTTTGTCAGATACTAGAACAACCCCCACCTAATTGCTCCCTGATACCATTTACTTAGCCTCTTTTCCCCATCCATTTGCTCTAAGGATGCCTAGAGCATCCTTATCCTTGAAGTTAAGCTGTTATTTCTTCTAGCCAACAAGCCAATTCATCATTTTTCTTAATCCATACAATTACCCTGTGCCTTTTAATTAAGATGTCAAAGGCACTGATATGTAAAGTTAGTATAGAAAGGTGTGTGTTACGTGTTGTTATTTTGTGTTCTTAGCCTTACTTTGCAATTCAGTTGTTGTGGAAATATTTATTTCCTTTCTGTAGCTCCCCCCCCCTCCAACCGCTTTTCAGCACAAATTTTGTTTCTTGCCTTCTCTATAAGGTTGTTTGGTGACTGACCCAGAGACAGAAGCTGCATTTCCACGTGCCTTGGGGAATGACACCTTTCCCCAAAGTCTGTCCTTGGTCCACTCCTGCATCCCAACACTAGAACCTACTCTTTGTGCTGTTTCCTTTGGATTGTCAAGGCTTCCCTGTCTTCCAGAACTTTCTTACTTGTCAAGCCTTGTATTTTGCACAACCACAGAAAATATGGGGACATGGAAGCTACCGGCATAGCCTCCCAGTAGCCTTTACTCCCTGCCAGTGGTGGGTACCCCTGTTGTCACATTCCCCAATGAAAGACCCTCGACGAGGACCTCTTTTCGGGAGGAGACCTCCCCAATGCCAAGGAACAAGCCGAGACCACACGGATGCAAATCGCAAGAGGTTTATTGAGTAGACACAGGTACCTGTGGGCATCAAGTCTTTCGGAGGACTTGTGCACCTGCCAACTGGAGGGAAGGCTTTTTATAGGGAAGAGTAAAAAGCAAGTTTACCGAAGCAAAAGCATGGTTATCGGTCGACCGGAATGAGGCGGGGGCATGAATGGTTTCCTCTCTCAGCATGGATGCCTGGCAACAATCATCCTGTTCCTATCTTACAGCTAACCTGCTTTGTTGATATCCTATCTTATTGACATCTTGCCTTGCAGTCTTCCTATCTCTATCTCATAGATCTCCTGCCCTCTCAGGCACATGGGATGTTCTTACGGGAGCAGGCTGGCTGCTGATCCGGAGAGTTTTTTTAAAGCAAACAGGACGTTCCCCCGGGAGCGGGTTTTGAGGAGGGGGTCTGTAGGGTCTTTCACCCAACAGCAGGAAAAACAGTTCCAGAGAGCCAGATTTGTGACTTAATCCACCCTCCCTCTCACTAAGGCTATGACCAATCTAGCATTCATCTCACGTATTTTATACATTCTAAACTCTGAATCACCTCAAACTTAGGAAGCCATTGCATTACTCAGGATGCTCCAGAAAAACAGAACCATTAAGATTTATGCAGAAAGAATGGAAGCAATTTCATTATAAGGGATCAACTCATGTGATATAGAAATCTTCACTTGGCAAGGTGGAGAATCAAGAGAGCAGATGGTGATGTTCTAACACCCAGGTAAACTCAATATCCAGACAGCGGTCACCTTCTCCCACAAGGCCTGGTTAAAAGCCCTACTTTGGGGCTTTCTTGGTAACTCTGCTCAGTTGCTCACTTCATGTTGTTCTTATCCTGCCCAGGGCCAGCAAGGAGCTGTGCTTGCAGGCTTTCTAAATGAGCCCTTTCAGCCTTCCATGCTGAGATGCTCTTCCTGGGACCATGAGCCAGCATCCAGCAATATGGCTCTTTGGTAATCTCCATTGGGCATTCTTCCTGACCTCTTCCACCAGCCAGAGAACCTTGTCTAAGCACTGGGCCTCACATCCTTTGAGGTTTTTACACCACATGCCCCCCTAGTCAGACCTCACCCAGGCAATCACATATACCACCACCAAGACCCCAGTAACACCCTGGTACCCAGGAATAAATCCCTGATTGAAGTCCAGGAAAACACAGTTGAATGAAATAATGACGACAGTTCAGGACTTGAAAAGTGAGTTCAATAAAGAGATAATAAAAAAATACTGGAGAAAATGCAATCAGGAATGAAAATGGAAATGAAAAATGTAATAACCCAGTGGGAGCATAGTAGAAAATCATACTAGCAGAATGAATCAAATACAGGACAGGATATCAGGACTGGAAGACAAAGCAGAGGAACTGGGCCAATCACAGAAATGGTAAATGTAAGCAAATACATGAAAAGAATATGCAGGAACCCTGAGAACCATGGAAGATAAAATCTATGAGCTACAGACATTGAACAAAGAATCCCAGGCAAAGGTTAAAGCAGGACTTCAATAGAAGAATAGAAGAAAACACCCCCAAATTGAGGAAAGGCATACTCATACACAGAGGTACACAAGACACCAAGTAGAAAGGGCTGGAAAAGAAACTTCCTCATGGCATATTATACTTAACACACTAAATATACAGAACAAAGAAACTGTATTGAAAACTGCAAGAGAAAATCCACAAGTCACATAGCAAAGCAGGCCAAGCAGAATAACAGCTGACTTCTCAAAGCCAGAAGAGTTAAAAGAACACATATGCCAGCCGTGAGTTCTATACCCAGCAAAACTATACACCTGGCTGCAATGGAAAGGAAAGTGATCCAATCCATGATGAGAGAGAGAGAGAGAGAGAGAGAGAGAGAGAGAGAGAGAGAGAGAGAGAGAAAGAGAGAGAGGCTAAAAGAATTCGTGTCCTCTGGGGTGTGCTTGGCCCTGAGCCACTTAGTAGCACACTCAACCTTACATGTTATCTCAGCATCCTGATCTTATTAAAATTTTGCTCATGCTCTGTAGAAGAAAGGATCTCTCAGAAGCTGTTGTCGTGAGAAAAGGTCAACTTCTTTGTACCCTGGATTCCTGATTTACTTGAGCTTCAGACCAAATATGTAACAACTCAGATACCAAAATCCATCCAAAATGAACTTAGTATTTTCCTACCTTTAACTCCACTTCCTGTTATTCCCAGTGTATATTTTTTTTTCAGTAGTGGGAAAGATGAGCTAATTGGAGCTTGACTGGGTGTGCAGTGGAGTCAGATGGAGGGATAGAAAGATGTCCCTTAGTGCCAACAGCACACCCAGGCTCCAGGTAACATCTTGACCTTTGTAATACATCTAAACTTTCTCAGTTTATTCTGCAAAACACAAACCTTAACACTCATGATGGTTTATTAGAAGAGAAGTTGTAACAAGGGCACCCCAAAGCACAACTGCTTAAACCATTACAAATACATGCGTTTGTCATAAGATCTAAGGGCAAGGAGTTTGGGGTTATAGGTCAGCTCCACAGGGAGCAAGACTAAGTGTCAGCATGTAGCTCCCACTTCTAGATCCCAGCCACAGACGTGGACAGAGGAAAGCCAACATTTTTCCCCTTAAAGAGAGCTACAATATTACCTAGAATCGTATACCTTATTTGCTCATGCCCCAAGGGCCTGAAACATAGCCATGTTGTCATTGAACTGCAAAAGTAATAATAAAATGAAGTTGAGAAATCCAGCTTATAATTGGATAGCCATATATCCAGCTGCGGCGGGGCATGGGGCAAGAGAATGCTGATAGTAAACAAGAAAAGAGAAGACGAAAGTGGTGACATTCTAATTACCGACAAGATGATCCCAGAAGTCCTTGTGGTTTAGGCGGAGGCTAGTTTCCTCATCCGTTACACAATCTTTCCTAAGTGCTGGCTCCCACTTCTCGCCATTCCTCTATTCCAACTGGTGCGTTTTGTTGTTTTGCACATTTCACAATCCACAGCTGACTGTCATCCTGTTCTCTGACACCCTTCAGAGGGTTGGCCTGTTCCTGCTTTGTGTCTCATCGAATCCATCTCCAAACCTGAGCTCGCGAGTGGGCCGTGCAGGCAGGTACTCCTTCTGGAGATGCTGCCTTTCAGGGTTTGCTGAATCTCCTAGGTGTGTGTTGTTCTTCTTTCCTAATAATTCTGGTCTTTATCTTGCAATGCCCAACATATCTTTCTTACTCTCTCCCAAGGTTTTTAGAGCACTCAGAGCTTAGCCTAGTGGACAGAACCAAGGACAAGCCATCAGCTCCCTGCATCATTTTTCTTGCCCTCACAAAGGTAAAAGAAACGAAGGCAAATCACGTCTGATGTTCCGTAGAATATCTGCTGCCCCATCGCTTCCCTCTGTACCTAGAATGGAATTTTCAATACTTCGCCGTGCTGAGTTCTGCTTACCCCAGCTTTTGCCAGGTGTTTCTCTCACTAATCTCAGAGCTCTGTGAACTGCTCTGCCTCACTTGGCAAGCACTGGAGGCCCAGAACCAATAATGCTCCAGACAACAGTTCTGCCTTACGCTCCCCTTGACTCTTCAGCCACTTTCTCTTCATTTTTTTTTCTGGGATTCTGTTGTTCATGAGGACACTCCCTGTCCAGAGAAGAGGAGGCTTGCCTGGATGAAAGAGGAGAGGGAACAAAATGTGCAGAGCTGGGGTTGAAAGGGAGGTAGCCAAGAAGTAAACTTTAAAAAAAAGATCAGCATTTTGGCTGAAGCTGAAGATCCTGGGGCCATGGCGAAGAAATTTCCAGAACCCACAAATGATGGTGGCAAGGAAATGGCACAGCCAGCAGTTGACTTAATGTCTAGGGAACACAATAGGTCCTCCACAGTGTCCTCTGGCTATAGGACAGAGAATGGATCCCATCACCCAGGCTAGATGAGAAGAGCCGCAGTCCCTGGGGAACAGAGAAAGGAGAAGGCCTGGTGAGTAGACACTGGCTTCCAGAATACCTCAGAGGACACAGCCAGTCCTGGGGTACCAAGGTCAGGAATCACAGCCTATGTGCACACAGCTTTGGAATGCTGCTTTTGGGGAGAGAGGACCTAAGGAGGCCCAGGAAGCCTTGCCCGACTTCACAGAAGCCAATGATACACCCATTGGCCCTAAGAAGTTCGCTCCAGGCCATTTCCAAGTGAGACAAGAAAAAGAGAAATGGGTATTAAAACACAAGAAACTAGAAGAGACTCTTCCGGGTTTTTGATTTTGTTTTTTGATTTTTATTTTTTATTCTTGTTGTTTTTGTTTTGCCTCAGTCTCAGACAAAGCAAGAACAAAGGTTAGACTAAGCCTGCTGCTACCCTGGTTGGAGTTTTTGCTCAGCCCCCAACACATGTTTGCAACAATCCACAAGAGAACACAGAACTGGAAACATTTCTGACCACTTTAAATTTTTAAAAAGCCACCCACGGAATCAGTTCCAGGTTTTGCAAGGGAAGGACGGGGTCAGGACAGTAATAATTCAGATCAAATGCAGCCTTGACCTCTGCAGGGAGAATAATCTCCTCCTTTCCAATGTCATCCATTTAAGATGGCCTCCAAGGTCAGATGGGAATCAATGCCACATTTTAGCCTCCTATTGAACTCTCTCCCCTTCCTCAGCCGAGACAGGGGACTAGGGGAGCCAGGAAGCTTGCTGTAGACATCAGGGACTGTGGATAGGGCAGGAGGACAAGGCGAGCATATGCCTTTTCTCTCAGCGAGGCTGTCTCCTAGGCACTGACTCCCCAGACTGTCAAGAGTACATCAAGTTCAGCTCTCCGAGTATTCTAGCATCCCTGGTAACTCAGAAACCTATGGCCAGATCATCCTGGGGAGTTATGGTGTACCAGCTGTGCCCCAGACTATCCTGGGCAGTCAGGGAATATCAGCTATGCCCAAACTGTCCTAGGTAGTTAGGGAATACCAGTTGTGCCCCAAACTGTACTGGGTAGTTAGGAGGCATCAGCTATGCTCCAGATTGTCCTGAGTAGTCAGGAATTACCAGCTATGCCCCCAGACCATCCTGGGTAGTCAGGTATTACCAGATATGCCCCAGATTGTCGTGGGTAGTCAGGGATTACCAGTCATGTCCCAGACCGTCCTGGGTAGTTAGGTATTACCAGCTATGCCTTCAGACTGTCCTGGGTAGTCAGAGAATACCAGCTACGTCCCAGACCATCCTGGGTAGTTAGGGATTACCAGATATGCCCCAGCCTGTCCTGGGTAGTTAGGAGTTACCAGCTATGTCCCAAACCGTCCTGGGTAATCAGGGATGACCAGCTTTCCCAGGGGTCAAGCCAGACCTAAAGAAAAACAATAAAACCTCTGTCAGTTCTCCTACATCCACTACAAGCATTTTATAAGTAAAATCGGATTCCGTTTTTTTTTCCTTAATTGGCTGCAGTAAAAAGTATCTTCCAAAGGGACGATCTCATGCTGCGTTTTGAAGAACTATGGATCAGGTCAGACGCTATCCTACGTAGGGATCCGGGTCAGGAAGGTCAGGGGCTGGGGGAGGGGTAGCAGACTGGATGAATGTGAACTTGAAGCTCTTCTTAGTGCTTATCAACAGTATGAATTTATTTCACAAATCTTTGGCACAAAAATCCAACTGTCTCTTTATTTTTCCAGTGAATTTAAGCTTGGCTCAGCCCCTACATCAGTTTCTGTTCTTTGGAGACATTAAAAAAAAATATCAGGAATTTATACAATAAGAAAATGTGGGGAAGAGCCTTGAGTCTTCATCGCCTCTTGCGGTCTCCAATGGGATGGTGGTTAGTGTCGGGCCTCTGCTGCTTCAAAGAGGTAGAGAGTGTTGTTTATGTACCCCATAGGCCGGCCCATGCTCCATCCAGAGGCAGATAAAATGCAGGCCCAACTCCCAAGGAGCTCAAGCCCCGTCCATCCCTCCATTTTCAAGGCACCCACTTACACCAATAAAAACCCTCTGCTTTGGGGCATAGAGTTTGTCTCCTGGTGACCCTACTCTTGTTTCTTCCTAGGGTAGGGGAACCTTAGCTCTCCTGAGCAGAGCCTAGCTGTCTTTGAAAGGAGGTAGCAGATACTGCTCCTTCTCTGGGGAAACTTAGAGGACAGAGAGAACGGGTCCCTCATTCAGGCTGGTTATGGGGAAGAACCATTTCCCCTCTTCCCATGGGCGATTTCTCTGGCTCTCTACAGAATGATGGGATCCGTGCTTCATCCTCTTATGGTCTCCATACTATAGCGCCTGAGCAGTGGAGTATGCCCAGGGCTCCTCCCTCTAGTTGTGATATGTGCCCATGGCACTGTTTGCCTGAAGGAGGTGCCACTGGCTAATTCACACAAGGTGCAGCGTGTGCTTGGGCAGTCCTGTACTAGTAAATCTGTATGCCCCCTGGGGCTTCATGTCACCACAGAAGCATAGCCCCCACCCAAGACATAGGGAGAACATGGGAATAGTAACCATGTTCCGCAAGAGGGAAGATATCTGGGTTGCTGAAGGATGTGGCCCAACTGTGCTGGTCCCTAAGGTAGGTCAAGCTAGGCCAAGGCTGGGATCTTCTTCCTCTAGACAGGCTTTTCCTAGAATTCCTCTCCTCCAGCTGGGCCAGCCTGCTTGCACTTACTGGAAAGAACGCACTGCAGTCAAAGCTGGGAAAAAGTCTGCTAGCCATTTCAACAGCTTGGGAAAGCGACTTAAGCTGTCTGGCTATTGGTTTCCTCAGCACCACTGTGCTCAGGCCTGCTCTGGTGAATAGAGGACCCCACTGAATGAAGGCGCAAAGTGGACATGCAAGACCAGGACCGTTCACACACGGCTGAGAAGAGGAGGTGTTCTGTTTGTAGGCCTGGCCTCTCCAACCAAGTCTTGCCGCTGTAGGAAGCCATCTTGTAAACAGAGATCGAAGGTGTCCATGCAAGTGCAAGGAAAAGTTCGTGTAGCTGGGTTTTGTTCTCCTTTAATGCCGAACAAGGTACATCCTGTCTCAGCCAGACAGGAGACGGCAAAGCCTCCCCCATCTCTCCGAATTCCTGGCTGCGGGTTTCAGACACTGTAAATTTTTTTCTACTTGGGTTATGGTCTTGTGATAGACAGTCCCTGATCTCAGCCCCCTAGAACCACCCTGAGGCGGAACCTATACCCCAGGTGGCCTTCGTGAGGCCTTCACTTCTCTCTGGTCATGCCGGCCATGAACTCATCTCTGGGAAGAAGAGCAGTGGACCAGGGGCACAAAGGCTCTGGAGTTAGGAGGCAGAAGGGGAAAGGCCCCTAGAGCAGACTTGGCCTCTAAAAATAGCCCCATGATGTAATCCCCAGAACAAAGGATTCTTTGGCTCCAGGAGTCAAAACTCTCAGCTTGGAATTCAAGGAAAAGCTTTGTTACCAATATTTCACATGACAGATTCCATTAATATCTCCAGCTAATTGCGCCCATTTTGTAATCCGTGTTGTCAAAAATTCTAGCCAGGTCAGTTAAGGGGAGAGGCTTGGATTTATCAGGGGCCTCCCAAGTTCCTGTAAACGAAGTCACATTTGGCATCTAATCCGGCTCAGAGCCATGTCGCCAAGATTTGCTCTAAATCTCTGCTCCACAGACAGACCCTATTGTATTCTTCAGGCTGGTCCTCTTAAGATGTGATGAGAAGGAAAGTCAACTGGAAAGAGGGGAAATGAGCTTTATCACACCTTAAAATGAGGGCTAATCTCAGACAGCAAGGGGGGCAGGGCGTGGCGGGAGTTGCTTTTGAATGGATGCAATCTATGTCTCAGAATACCTTTGCTCCTGCTCGGTAAACTCTCTCTACTCATCCAATTCTCTCTGCCTTTTATTTGTGAAGCTCAGATCCTATGGGGACAATCAGGCTGTCCTGCCACAGGGGACAATCAGGCTGTCCTGCCACAGGAGACCAGAGACCACCATGGACATAAATGATGGAAATTGACCATTTCGACAATGGTGGCCCAGTCCTCTGACCAGACAGAAGACCATCAAGAAAAACAAAACAAAGTAGCAACAGCAGAAGGAGATTCGTGCTGGCATCTTTAAGATCCTTCCAAATGCAAAACTCTAAGGAGGGGTGTGGTGGCTGGGCATCACTGAGCACTTGTCCCCTGATAACCAGACAAAACGGCTGGGATGGGAAGGCAGATGATAGTCCAATTTCGGTGTATTCCCAGAATGGAGGGGAAGCAGGCCTTCTCAACTCGTACGCTGGGAGATCACAGACACAAGAGAAGAACAAAGGCTCAAGTTGGCCAAGAACTTAAGCTAATTTGGTTGGACGTTATTTCAGAACTTATTTTCTGATATGCTTTACTTGATTTATTTAAATTATTGCTGCTGTTGTTGAGATAAGATCTTACTCGGTAGCTCAGGCTAGCCTAGAAACTCTGGAGTTCAGTCCGGCCTGAAACTCATGACAAGCCTCCTGCCCCAGCTTCTTAACTGCTGGAATTACAGGCAGGAACCACTGTGTCCAGCTAATTAATTAGCTCCTAATACATTAATTTACTCATTCATCAAGTGGGTTTTGAGGGACTGTGCTAGATGTTCATGATTTAGTGAGCTGCAAAGCTGATAAAAATTCTTGTCATAGTGAATTTGGCAGGATTAGGAACTAAAAAGATGGACTGGTATATGTATAATAGGTATAGATATATGTGTGTAGCACACATATAGCAATACACATAGCAACAATGAAGAAAAAGAGGCCGTGAATTTGACAGGAGCCAGAGGGGTATATGGAAAGGCTTGAAGGAAAGAAAGGTGAGAGGAAAATGATGTAGTTCTATTATAATCTCAAAAACATATCTAATTAAAAAAATAAGATGAACCCAAGAAGGCTCTCTGGACTGGTCTACCACAGGGACATGTTGGGAGTACACAATACCTATGAAAAGGGGGTCCTCCCCACACAGTGAGTTGATGACACTTTGACCTTGGGTTTCTCAGCCTCCAAAATTATAAGCCACTTATTGCAGGTATGTTTTCACTGTAGCCTAAATGATGTAAGGAGGAAGACAGGGATGAGGTAAGGCCTGAATGGGTCCCAGGACACACCATGCTGGTTCGCAGTAGCTTGTTTTGTTTTCATCTTCTGCTTTGTTTGGCTTTGTTTTGGGGACTGGCATCTGAACACAGGGACCGGGGCAGAGTTCTCGATAATGTCATTCTTACATGTTTTGCCCTGAACTAATCGCATCCTGGACTTGAAGTTTGGGTTGATGCTATCATGATCTTCCCCGACTTGTTGGGAAATTTCTGGAGAAGAATGAGTGCCCAAGCTGCTGTCACCAGCTCGGAGCCGAGAGTCATCAGTGGGTGGTCTTGGCAGCTGCGCTTCCTCGAATCTCTGAGTTGCCTGCATTGCAGGTTCTGCTGTGGTCTTGGGTGCATGGGCTCTTGGGCCAGGGCCACAGAGAGATGTTTCCTGTAGGTGATGACAGCTGCCTGGGGCTAGAGCTGTGTCGTGGCACCTCATACCCCGACTTCAGATCTAGAATGAGCGTCACTTGGAGAGAGGACATGCTTCTGAGTTGCTTGGTTACCGAAGAACAGCAGGGCGTATTGGAAGGCACGTCAACTTCAATCCACTAGAACATTTGTCTCCAGGGACAAGTGTAGGAACGGAAGCTTCCTAGGTGGCCCTGCTGGCACATATCCCACAGCTATGGACAAGGAGCTGGTCATATGCTCGTTGTGCCTAGCGGACCCGCTGTAGATACCAGTCATCTTCCATTCACCCACCATAAACTTTCTTGGGCCCGTCTCATTATGTGTCCCTTTTGGGTCTAGGATCCCAACTTCGAAGTGAGGTACTGAGCCTGGATGGTGGCTACCTTAAGGTAATACAATGTGGGGACCATTGGTGGCTAAAGAAAAAGTCAGAGTCCTGATCACATTCCAGCCAAGATGCCATCTACTCTCCCATCTCTTGGGTTTCTGATGAAAATCAATTCCAAGCATATTTAACGCTGTCCTTGAGACTTTAAAGCCTTTCCCTTTGATAACCCTGTCTCCTCCCTACCAAAGGTAAGGGGGGGCAGCCTTCACGCCCCTTTCCCCTTCCCTTCCAGTGTCTCTTCTTTCCCTGGCCTCCCAGTAGGGGGCGTGTGAGGGCCACGTGGCCGTCCACTTCGATTACACTCAGGAATGATCCTCAAGGCAACAATTTCACCAGCACCGAAGTAATTATGAAGTAACACCCAAACACACTAGGTATTATTAAATGTGCCACTCTGGATCCCGGCCAAGGACTTTGACTGAAATAGGACTTACAGGGAGAAAAATTAAGAACATACTCCCCAGCACCACCGCCTCCCGCCCCAGCCCGGTATTGCTGTGGGATGGAATTAAGACACACGTTGAGTTCTCTGGAAGAGAAGGCTCTGGGGTACACGGCAGAGAGGAGGTCCTGCTTGGGGAGGGGGACGCTGAAAATTAGCAGCTGAAACAACCCTACATGGAGGGAAGGACCATGTGGAAGTGATTAAGTAGAGTAGGACTTATTACCCTGCACCTTCATGTTGGCTTCTTGCAGACAGGATTTGGGTAAACAGAACTGTGTCGGATGGTTAAACAAGGGTGGCGAGGACTCCTCGTCAGAGAAACGTTTCTCCTTGGAAAAGAGCTGGGGCTTGACGGCATGACACATTCCTCGGCAGCGCAGAGCCCTTGGGAGAGGAGCGCAGAGACCTCATCTGTAAGGCTGCAATTATCTACGCCCAGGCTAAGGAAAGCCACACCGGCTCTTCTTCCTGCCTCCCCTCCTACATCACAAAAGACACAACCCCAAAGCTGGTTTGCTCTTCGGCTAAATTACAGTCATTCGCTTATTTGCTCATTTGTAAACTTATTTGCAAATGTACTTGTGTTATTTTCTTTTCCTGCGGATGTATTAAATATCTGGACCAAAGTAACTTAATGAAGGGAGGGTTTGTTCTAACTTCTAGTTCAAGGGTGCAGTTCATCTTGGTGGGGAACTCAATGTAGCAAGAGCTTGAAGGAAGCTGGTCGCATTGCAAACATAATCAGCAAAGAGAACAGTGAACACATGCTACTGTTAATCCCACAGACGCGAGGAAGAAGACCACTGAACTAAATCCTCATTGCCAAATTAATTAAAGCAAGCTTTTTTATTCTTGAACATCAGCTTTCTCTCCCTGAAGAAGAGGGTCAAGAGATCAGCCTTGGACATGTGTAAGATAAGGGATTTTATAGTTCAGGAGCAGGAGTTTTCCAAACAGGGGATTTGGCAAGTAAGTGAGGTTACTGAAGCAGAATATAAGCACAGCAAGTTGATTATAACAATCTCCTGAAACAAAGGCATGGTTGCAAGGTGGTCCTAACGGGGTAGTCATAGGTGGTCATGACAAGCTTTTAAAACAAAGGCATTGTTGCCGTCTCCTGGAACAGGCAGTACTGAGCCATTTGTAGTTAAAGTTACAGGGGGGACATAGCCCGATCTTTAAGAGACAGAGGTTTAACCAGGAACGAACATAGTATGTCTTTAGTATAGGATGGCTTTCAAACCTAAGACAGAGACAGACTGGTTTATCCAGTACTGCTACCTTCCTTTTCTGCATTCATACAGTCCTTGTTTAGGGAAATGGTACAACATATAGTAAAATGTATCAGTTTAACTTCCAAAGGCTCCACGGTAATCCACAATTCTAGCACTCTAAATGCCTTCAAAGTCTCTGAAACGTGAGCTTCTCAAACACCAAAACCAAGTTATATACTTCCAATATATAACGGCAGGATTAAACATTCCTATTCCAAAATGAAAGAATTGACGTATAGCAAGAGACAAGCACACAAAAGCAAACTGAAACCCAGCAGGGCTAACACCAAATCCTGCAGATTCATGGCCAGCATCTGGAACTTATAATGTAATTAATTGGTGTAGTCAGACTTTCTTTGGGTTTCCAGCTCTCAAATAATGACAAGGAGGTTTATTATTAAATATGAAAGATTGGCTTTAGCCTAGGCTTGTTCCCAACTAGATCTTATAACTTAAATTAACTCATTTATATTAATCTATGTTCTGCCACGTGGCTCATTACTTCTCCGCATTGCACGTCTGGCTCCCTCAGCATCTTACTGGTGAATCCCCATGCCTCTGATTCTTCCCAGAATTCCTCTCTCTCCCCATAAGTCCCACCCATCCTTTCCTGCCTAGATATTGGTCATTCCATTTTTTAATTAAACAAATCAGAAGGTGCCTTGACAGAGACAACTCTTCACAGGGTACAAAAAGATTATCCCACAACAAACTGAGCCCCCTAAAACTGCATATCACAGACAGTCCCTTCAGGGATGGCTCCATCCCAAGCTCACACCTTCTTCAGTGCATACACTATGGTCCCAGCATCTCCCACACTTCAGGGTCTCCACTGCAACCTTGGTCTTACCTTCCCACCTTTACAAAATGCGCAGACCCTGTCACTTGCCTCAGAAGCACATTGGAATTGTGGGACAAGACGCCATGATCCCCAAGCCTAGAGAGATTGTTCAGCAGATAAAGATGCTTGACATACCAAGCCTAGTAACCTGAGATTGATCCTAAAGACACACATGGCAGAAGAAGAGAACCAGCTCCTACAACTTGTCTTCTGATCTGGTTCACAGCATGAGTGTGCTCATACACACACACACACACACACACACACACACACACACACACACACACATACGATAATAAAAACAGAGTCCACGACTCCCTCAGTTATACCTGTTTCCTAGTGCCCAAGCCAGCATCATGTGGATGATGCTGCTAAGTCTGCAGCCGGCACAGGATGGAGTCTCACTTGGGTTCCCAACACACAGACAGAATGCAGATAGGTTCTCAATGATGTCCTCCTTCAGTTTTGAAACCTGATGTACCATGCCTCCCCTGTCAGCTTTTCTCTTGTTGTTTTTTCATTCCGCGCCCCTGTGGAATGACCTGTTAAGCTGTGCTTTCAACACTCAATGGCTGTTCTAACCTAAACTTTCGAGCCCTTCCACATCCCTCCTGTCAACAGTCCCACGGGCCTTTGGATTGTATGGGCCGGTTGACCACAGCAATGACCCTACTTCTCAGCCCAAGTCTCTATCTTAGTTTCTTTCCCTATTTCTGTGATAAAATATCCTGATAAATATAACATAAGAGAGAAAGGTTTCTTTTGTCTACAAGGTCCACCACAGTAGGCAAGGCGCAGCTTTAGGAAAGTTGAGAACCACTGATCTAGATTAAGGTTAACCTCTGGAAACATCTGTGGTGAATCAGCTTCACTATGCTAATTTATGCAGGAAGACTCATCTTAATTGTCGGTAGGGTTGTACTCTGCTGGGATCCTGGACTGTAGAGGCTCAGAAAGGGAGCTGGGCAGCAGGGAGCACCCTCCTTCTCCCCCACCTGCCCCGTCCTGTTTCTTTCTCTCTCTGCTTTCTAATGGAGTGCAATGTGCAGAGTTACTTTAATCTTTTGCTGTCTTTGCTTTCTTATCATAATGGACTGTGCCCTTGAACTGTGAGACAGGATAAATCCCTTCTCCCTGAAGTTGCCTTTATCAGACTATTTTACCATAGCAACAGTAAAAGAAACCAAGACACCACCCCAGACAGATATACACCATTTCTCTTCCTTAAACTTCCTTTCTGTTCCAAGATAGTGTCTGCTCTCCTCTTTTTCCCCCTCCTCCTCCTCTTTTACTTCTTCCTCCTTTTTCTTCCTCTTCTTTTCTTTCTTATCTTGTTAGTATTTCCCTATGTAGCTCAGGCTCTCCTGGAACTACGTAGCTTGGGCTGATATCAAACTCTCAATCTTTCTGCCTCAGCCTCCTGAGACCTGAGACTGGAGGTGTGTACCACCAGGCCCAGTTCCTGGTACTCTTTTAACTCTCTCTTCAGTTTCTCAGGCAGCTCTTTACCTCCTCAAAATTTAGCCAGTTCCATAGGTGACTGTAAGCAAGACCTTAGTTAAATGTTTTCTCTTACAAACATTGCCTTAGTCATGGTGTCTCTTCACAGCAATTGAACGGTGACTAAGACAAGGCTCAACAACCGGAGATGTTCTTGTTGAACCACTCAAAAGAAAACATCTTGAGATCTTGACTCTTAAGTAACAGTCAGGAGTCTATTCTGAATGTTTCTTAATGATACTTTTTAAAACTAGTTTGTTCTCATTTTTTCCCACCAAAGTAAGCATCGTAGGAACTAAAACATTAAAGATAGCAGCTCCTTCTCCTAAAATTAGGTCAAAGATACTAAAATGTAAAATTCAAAAACATCAAAATCAATTCACAAAGCCATCGTAAAGCTACCTATGGAGCATGTGATTTACTCATTATTCATTACCTACTTTAGGCCATTCATCTTTGAGCCACATGTCACTATGGAATGGCATCTTCACCCTCATTTTTACAGAAAAGGAAGTGAAGTAAAAAGTATTAGGCACTGTCCCCATTGTCATACAACAAGAAAAGCAATATTTAGATTTAAAACAAATGAGCAAACAGACTCAGGGAGTTTGAAGTGACACCCAAGGTCACTGCGGGCAGCAGCTGGTTGGCAGCTAGGGAAGTACAAAGCAGTTTGCGTGAGCGTAGGTATGCACCACATTTGCCCGCCTGGGGCTAAGTTTAAAACTTTGTTCCTACATAGTTTTGGCATTCCCCTAGAGTAAAAGATTTCCCAATATTAATTTAAACCACGGGCCACTTCTTCG
This sequence comes from Microtus pennsylvanicus, assembly GCF_037038515.1. NCBI lineage: Eukaryota > Metazoa > Chordata > Mammalia > Rodentia > Cricetidae > Microtus > Microtus pennsylvanicus. Next base: position 67,109,652 of record NC_134587.1, on the reverse strand, counting down.
GTTTAAATTTCTTCTCTTAAGTAGCAGCTTGACCTTCATTCGTGACACAGGCAGTGACCCAGCCTCTGAACAGCGTAAATAAGCACACTCCTCAAGTAGAGTTCTTTATGACCAGTCACCTGTGCCGGCCCAGAATTCCCAGCCTTAGACTTTTAGGACCTCTGTAACATTTTATGACACCTTTACACTATACTTTCAGTGTAGTGTAGAGAGATCCGATTCCTCTCCCACCCCCAGTTGCTGTCATATTGAGTGGGGGTCAAAAGTTGGATTCCAAGTCAGAAGCATGTTAATCCTGAAGCCCCTCTCCAGATCCAAGCCGAGCCAGACAGAACTGAGATAAGAGAATTAGACTGAGAGCAGCCAGCACGGTCTTCTACCAGTGCTCTCTCCCGTTTCCTGTTTTTGCTTCCCTCCTTCTTGTTTGTGGGGAGCATGTTTTGTTTTGTTTTGTTTCACTTTGTTTGGGGCCAGGGTGAGTTACCAAACACATAGTTATGAAAGAGAAAGTCCTTGAAGTCTTTCAGCTCAAGAACTCCCACCTAGGGTTGGACATCTTCCCTTCCGGACAAGAAGATCTCTTCCACCAGGAGAAGGATGCCAGCCATCATCAGACTTGGGAGATAGAGCAGATTGCATCCCAAGCTCTTCTGGCTCCCTGGGCTGTTAAACGGCAGAACTAAGGGATGTGGCTTAAAAATAGAATGTCAGCATTGTCTCAGGGCAAAGATTAAACACCCAAGGATCCTGTGTGGCGGTACCCAGTGGTTGACCATGATTTCCTCCAGGTCTTTGAAAGACTGTGTTGGTTTTCAAGGTCTCTGCATCATGAATGGTGACTTAAAACAGCAGAAGTCTTGTGCATTCTGTCCACAGTCTCTGTGACTTCATATGGACGTCTGCCCTGTTGTGTCTAGAACATGTATTTATTTACAAGTGTCTACCACTCTTGCTCTTGCAATCCTCCTGTCCCCTATTCTGCATAGATCCCTGAGTTTTGGGGCAGGAGTGTGATAAAGACATCCCATTCAGGGCTGAGCAATCCCAAGTCTCTCACTCTCTGCACATTGTCCACTTGCTGTGTTAATTTCCATCCACTACCAGAAGAAGCTTCTCTGCTGAAAGGTGAGTGACGCAATGATCTATAAGCATAGCAATGTGTAATTAGGAGTCATTTTAATTGCTCTGTTCCTTTAGCAAAATATTGTCAGATTTTCCCCTGAGCCTATGATCCATCTAGTCTCAGGTTCTTGACTTCATTAACAAGGTCAGAAATGGGTTCCATCTCATGGAGTCAACCTTAAATCCAGTTTTAAAAGTGACTGGTTACTGCCTTAACGTTAGTGGCACTATTGCACCAGTGGGTAGCTTGCAGATATTTGTTATTAAGGTTCTCAGGTTTGACAGCTGAATGAGACTGATGTTTACTTTTCTCCTTTGGTGGCATATATAGCATTTTTTAGCACTATAAATAAATGCTAGCCAGTAGGGGCTGAAGCTACCAGTTGAGTACCAGTGAGATTTCCCCATGTTCTCTGCCATAAGGTTATGGTGTCTTCAGCAATAGAGTCTCACTGTCAGTCTATAGATGATAACCAATAGCCTTGACAATAGCCCATAGTGTTTGTGGGTGGAGGGGTCTATGGGATCCTTTTGGCTAGTAACTCAAAAGTATATAGCCCATTTCCAGTCCTAGGGATTATATTTGGTGGCACATGATATCTAATTAAGGCATTGTTTTTCTCATTAAATGATGACTTCCTTAAAATTATATATATATGTATGTGTGTGTATTCCTTATATATTCCATATATGTATATGGAATATATATATATTTATATATAGATAGATTCTACAGTAGGTTTTCATGTGACTTTTTTTTAAAAAAATATTTATTTATTTAGCACGTATAAAATATTCTGTCTGTGTGTGTGCCTGCAGGTCAGAAGAGGGCACCAGACCCCATTACAGATGGTTGTGAGCCACCATGTGGTTGCTGGGAATTGAACTCAGGACCTTTGGAAGAGCAGACAATGCTCTTAACCTCTGAGCCATCTCTCCAGCCCCTCATGTGACTTTTCAAAAGGCTTTTAGTGTTAGTTGTCTCTCCCTTTTTCCCTTCCCTACCTCATCTTCCCCTTCCTTAGAAGATCCCTTCCTTACCACTTGGGGTCCCTTACTAGATCAATACCTGACCTCTGTGGGTATTCTAAATGAAACACACATATCTAAATCTTAAATGCTAATGTCCACATATAAGAGGAAGCATGATCTCAGCATGAAGGAAGGGAATCAGGCACAAGGTCCCACGCCAAAGACAAGAAGCTAATCACAAACAACAGGTGCTGGGAGAACCAAAATCAGTCTCCTTCAATGGAGTAAGAGTTGCTCATCAACCACACTGCGTGGTAGGCCTTGTGCTCTAGAGTGATTGGCTAACGCAAGTCAGATTCCGTATTTTTGGCGGCTGTTTTCTTTTCTTCTTCTTTAAGAGAGATAAAGAACATGAAGTTGGGTATGTTTGGAGCTGGGGAGGATCTGGGAGGAGTTAAGGGATGGGAAATAATACTATATAAAATTCTCAAATATGAAATAAAAATAAAATTTAAGCAACAGTAGCAAACAGCAGAAGTGTGTTTTCTTAGTTTTGGAGGTAGCAAGTCTAAAATTAAGCTGTCAGCAGGGCCCTGCTCACTTTGTAAGTTTAGGGGAGATGGGTCTCTTGCCCTTCGAACTTCTGGTAGCTTCTGACAATTCTGGGTTCACAGATGCATTACCCCAGCATCCTCTACATGCCTTTCTCTATGTGTCCTCCATTTTCTCCCCCTCTCTCATTTTCCCTTCCTCTTATTATTGAGACAAGGTCTCAACCCTCTAGCCCAGGCTGACCTGAAACTCCCACACAGCCCACACTGGATTCAAATTCAAGCAATCTTCCTGCCTCAGCCTCCCCAATCATGAGATTGCCAGTACCTTCTTTTTCTTAAGAGGACACTGGTCATTGGGTTTCAAACCCCTCCTTGGTACAGCATGTCCTCACCTTAACTGATGTGAATACATAGTTCTATTTCCAAATGAGGTGACAGCCGGGCGGTGGTGGCGCACGCCTTTAATCCCAGCACTTGGGAGGCAGAGGCAGGCGGATCTCTGTGAGTTCAAGACCAGCCTGGTCTACAAGAGCTAGTTCCAGGACAGGCTCGAAAACCACAGAGAAACCCTGTCTCGAAAAACCAAAAAAAAAAAAAAAAAAAAAAAAAAAAAAAAAAAAAAAACAAATGAGGTGACAGGCAGAGGTTCCAAGTGACAATGTTTGACCCAGTCTTCGCCCCTGTCACCTGGTAGTCTCAGGCCAGACCTCTAAGTTGCCCTGAAGTCTCCACTATTGTGTCTCCCTACCCCCGTTTTAGGGTTCCTTTGTTCCGATGTCCTCTCTAGGGCCTGAATCCGTGGCAGTAAACGAAAAGAAGGAGTAAGCAAAGCAAATGCAGCCACTGAGAATCTCTAAAAACATTTCCCCTGGCAACTCTACACAAAAAGGCCCAACCTCATTAGCAATAATCCCGAGTTCTCTGTGACCCACGGGCACATTCCAAGGGATACCAATGGTCTGAGCCTTAGAATTACACCTGGAATAAACCCGGTTAGATATTAATGACTCCCCTTTAGCCACATCATTTCCCATGGAATCAAAAGAGCAAGGCTTTGTGACAAAGCATAGCTATTGACCCATTCTCTGCTTCAGAACTGTAACCCTCACACCAAAGCCAGTCACCCCGGTGCGCTCGGGGTCTACATACAGAGAATACGGGGACCCTCCAGCTAAACTCCTTGATAAGAACTTCATAGTTAAACCATGATTAAACCTGCCACCTTGTATATTAATAACCAAATAAAGCTTACTCCCTAAGCTTTTTCAGTTAAGATCTTTCTCTTCCCGTTTCCCCAGGCACTGCAGGTCAAACACTTCTTTGATGCCAGGTGGACGTGTGAATTAAGCCTGGCCAGTTAGAGTACCAAGTTCTCCCTAGCAGCATAGTTGGACGGAAGATAGTTGTTAGGAACAGTCAGGACTAATGAAAAACAATGGGACCGTGTTGGCAGTCATGCCGCCATCATGGAACTGGGCAGAGACGCTGCCGACAAAGAGAACGGTAGTGCTGAGAGAATTATGCAGACAGAGTCTTGATGACATCAGCTGAGTTCTGGATTAAGCCAGCTGGAGATGGAACAAAAAGCTCCCAGACTTTTAGTTCCCTGAAAAAGTCAATTCTCTGTTCAGCTTGTCTGGACCAGATTTTCCATCACTCACCACACTGTGCCCTGATATGCACGGTACAAACAGCCCTGAGGGACATAGGCAATGACTCACCTAGGAGGAGGCTCTGCAGAAGGCACCCTATTCCCTTCCCAAGAACAGAGAAGGTCATTCTGAGATAGTGTTACCACCACAGTTAGTTGGCCATGTTTCTACCCCTGGATCTCAAGTTGTTCTTGACCCTCTTGGTATGATCATCCTTTGCCCCTGGTTCTCAGTCAGCCACAGTTCTCAGTCTTTGATTATTTATCTAGTTTGAACATTCAACTTCTGCCAACCCCTGGATCAGTGGTTCTCAACCTATGAGTCGCTTTGGGGGACAAATGATGCTTTCATAGGGGTCACATATCAGATACCCTGCATATCAAATATTTACATTATGATGATAATAGTATAAAACTACAGTTATGAAGCAGCAATGAAATAATTTTATGGTTGGGGTTCACCACGATGTGAGGAGCTCTATTAAAGGGTTACAGCATTAGGAAGGTTGAGAACCAAAGCCTTAGATAGACATGGAAGATGAAGTGGTTTGGATAGCTTGTAATTATGTCAGTCTTTTCTGTCTTGACTCCCTATGCTCTGATTAGCAATCGTAATGCAACCCTGTCTAACTCATTCCCATCCAATCATGTAAACAGCTTTTTAAGGGAATACACCGACTCACTCAGTTGCTTAGACTTCCCTCTCCTGGCTTTTTCATAAAATGGTCTGGGGCTAATAGAAGAAAAACTGCTTGCTGATCCTGGGTCAATGAAATCTAGGTGCCTTGAGTTAGGCATTTTCTGTCTTTCCCCAGCTGGATATCATCTCTATGCATCAGAGCAACGGCTGAAGTATGGATCTCTCCCAGGACGGCCCTGCTCATCTATGTTGACTAGACCTAGGCTGCTCTTAGCAACACTGCATCCTTGCCAACCCACCGGCCTGGTGCTGACTAGGAAGTTCAACACCAACACTGGTTGGTCACCGCTACCTGCTGTGATTGAATGTCACAGTAAGCCTTCAGCTACCAGCTCAGCATCTACCCACACAGTGACAAAAGGAAAGACCCAAGACCTTCCAGGGATACTGTGTGCTCCTGACAAACATGGCTGTCCCTAGCATGATGTATGACTAACTTTATAACGTGGTGCTCACCTTCCCCTTGCATTTATTGTAAATCAGACTGAACCATTGAGGGGGTGAGTGAGCAGACCTCTGAGCATGTCTGTGGGAGTGTTTCCAAGGGTAATTACAGTATAAGAACTCTGACTTCATCAATGAATGGCGCTATCAAGAGATGGTTACAAGTAGGAGGTAGGAAGTAGACCTATCTGGAGGAAGTAGAACTCTGAAGGGATGCCTAGAGTGGTTTATCTTATCCTGTCCTCTTCTGGCAATTCCTCTCTGCTTTCTGGTCAGCCATGTCATGATCAACTCTCCTTCATCTCCAGTTCTTGCTGTCTGGCTGGATAAGCAGTGAATGGCTGTCCAGCTATTGCCCTGCAGTTCTGTCCCAGAAACAATGGCCTGGGCCCCCTCAGACCATGAACCAAAATAAATCTTTTTAAAAGCTGCTTCTTCTATCAGGCATTTTGTCCTGATACCATAAAAGTAACTATTATATTATTGGTTTTTTGAAACAGGGTTTCTCTGTAACTTTTGGTGTCTGGCCTGGAACTAGCTCTTGTAGACCAGGCTGGCCTCGAACTCACAGAGATCCACCTGCCTCTGCCTCCCAAGTGCTGGGATTAAAGGCATGCACCACCACCACCCGGCATAGAACATTATTTTAAGATGGGTTACACTTGTTTATGCTGTGAACATTTAATGATGCAAAGATGGGTTGTATTCTTTTCTTTGTTGTTTTTTGAGACAGGATTTCTCTCTCTCTGTAACAGCCCTGGTTGTCCTGGAACTAGCTCTTGAGGACCAGGCTGGCCTCGAACTCACAAAGATCCACTTGTCTCTGCCTCCTGAGTGCTGGGATTAAAGGCGCGCACCACCATCGCCCGCCTGTGTTATATTCTTTTATGTTACATTTGTTTAACTCTGTGAAGCTGTGTTACTTTGCCTATCTAAACCACCTGATTTGTCTAATAAAGAACTGAACGGCCAATAGCTAGGCTGGAGAAAGGATAGGTGGGGCTTTCAGGCAGAGAGAATAAATAGGAGGAGAAATCTTGAGAGAGAGAAATCAAGGAGCGAGAAAAGAAGGGACCAACCATCAGCAACACAACCAACCATGGAGTAAGAAGGAAAGAAAAGGTACACAAAACAGAGAAAGGCAAAAGCCCAGAGGCAAAATGTAGATGGGATAATTTAAGAAAAGTTGGTATTAAATTTAAGAATTTAATACCAAGCTAAGGCCAGGTATTTATAAATAATAAAACTCTGTGTGCATTCATTTGGGAGCTGGGTAGCAATTACACGAATACCCTAGCCATGGCCTAGAAAGGACGACTCAACGAGCCGGCTGCCTACCAGCCCCCATCCTTCCTCCTTACTACCTCCATTCTGAATAGAAAAGGATCTGCTTGTGTTCTGCTTCCTCTGCCCCACAAGTTCTTTCGCTCCAATGCCATCCAATCAAACCTTTCTCCTATGCTACGGCAGAGATCTTTGAGATAGGCCATTCAGGCTCAGTTGCTGAGATGCGGAGATTTATGTTCAAGACAACAGTCTGACTGCACAGCTCCCTTCTTGCTGGAAGATCAGATCTGAATCCCAAGGACTAAGTATCAAGTTGTGCTTCCTCTGCATTTCAAAAATAACTTTCACAACCCCTGTCGCATTCGAATAGAAAGAATGCTAGAGACAGAGCCATCGAGGGCTGTCAAAAGGAATTTAATGCGACGGTGCACACGCTCTGTGTCTGTGCTCTGCTGTGCAGTAGCTGCTGCCGTGTGTGACCACTGAACATCTGAAATATGTGGACTGTGCTGGAGGCCGACTCCCAGAGACCTAATGACAACCCAGGAGGCCTCACTTCTTGAACTTCTCACCCCGTTCTAGTAAAACAGAGCTGGCGAGAGAGCCTTTAACGCTTGAGCATTTGGGAGATGTTCCAGATCCAACCTCGAAGCCATAGCTATAGAAAGCAGTCTAAAGCATGACTGAAAGAAGGGACCACTTTGCCAGTGTCAGGCTCATTGTGAAGATTACTTGTTGTCCAGAGCAAGAAGAAGAATGATGCTTGAACAGGGTGATGGTTAATGTCTATTGTCAACCTGACTGGACGTAGAATCCCCTAGGACGCACACCTCCGGGTACATCAGAGGCATTGAACTGGAGTGGGGAGACTCACCCTGAGTGTGAGCATCAGCACCCCATGAGCTGGAGTAAAAAGAATAAAGCTCATAGTGCATCAACATAAATCTCTGCTTTCTGACCATGGATGCAATGTGACTTGATATTCCAGCTGCCACACCTTCCCCGCCATGACAGTCTATATCCTCAAGCTGTAAACCGGAAAAAAACAAAACATCTGCACTCTGTTAAGTCATTTTGGTCAGATTTTTGTCACAGCAAGAGAAAAGTAACTAACACATCTATTTTTTTAGCGCTTTTTTTTTTTTTTACCTGGCTTGAGAGCAGAGAGCTTCGGTAACGCCCTCTGGGGCTTGGAAGAATTGAATGTATTACTTGAAGTCATATGCCAGGAACTGTCTAGAATCTGGGTTGGCATAGAGTCAGGATAGGAATGAAGAAGGTGCCAGAAATGATATGGCGGAGTGGAGAAAGGTGTGATTATTTGGGGAAACTGATGACAGAAAGAGCATAGCACAGGTTAGCTCATGACAGCATCAAACTGGACATTCCTCAAAGCACTGATACACTGAGCCCTCATGCCGTTCTCCTCCAGCCTTAGGTAGGAGCCTTGCAGCCTCACATTTATGGTCTTTATCCTTAGACTTGTTTCAGCTTGCCGAGTTGTTTGTATGCACACAATCTTCTCGGACCCCCTGTAACCGCGTGGCAATAGCAAAGAACTCAGAGATCAGTCTCAAGAGAAAGGTGTCTTGACTCCCAGTCCGTGGCAGTTTTCTTTCCTGTAAAGGGTTGACTGCCTGTCCCAAAGATCAGCATTTATATCTCTGCTGCATAAGCTGCCTCCTCTCTGGTCACTGCAGTAGAAGGAATAAAAACCTGGGCTGTCCTTCATCTACTGCCGGCACGTGTGCTGAGCCTCACCTTGCGAATGTGTCGGAAGAGACCAGAGTCCCACCAACAGGAATCTATGTGCCTTTGTGGCAGGGGTGGGGCCAGCTGAGATGGGAACCTGTGATTGTTTTCTGTTTTGTTTTGTTTTTTAGCGAAAGGCCAATAAAGGGAATTTATTTTATGTGCCCACAGACAAATACAGTGCAGTGATCTCTGGGAGTAATGACATGATGTTTAGGGGTTTTATCTCTTTTTTTCATTGACTTTTATTGAGCTCTACATTTTTCTCTGCTCCCCTCCCTGCTTCTCCTCTCCCAAGATCCCCATGCTCCCAGTTCACTCAGAAGATCTTCCCACATAGATTAGATCCATGTAAGTCTCTCTTAGAGTCCTCATTGTTGTCTAGGGGATTGTGATTTGTAGGCTGGTTTTCTTTGCTTTATGTTTAAAAAACCACTTATGAGTGACTACATATGATAATTGTCTTTCTGGGTCTGGGTTACCTCACTCAAAATGATGTTTTCTAGCTCCATCCATTTGCCTGCAAATGTTTTTTTCTGCTGTGAAGTACTCCATTGTGTAAATGTACCACATTTTCCTTATCCATTCTTTGGGCAAGGTGCATTTAGGTTGCTTCCAGGTTCTGGCTATGACAAAAAATGCTGCTATGAACATAATTGAGCACATGTTTTTGTGGCACGATTGAGCATCCTTTGGAAATATACCCCAAAGTGGTATTGCTGGGTCTTGAGGAAGGTTGTTTCCTAATTTTCTGAGAAATTGCCACACTGATATCCAAAGGGTCTGTGCCAGCTTGCACTCCCACCAGGGAACCTGTGATGTTAATAGGAAGCCCGGTGTAGGCCAGACATGCCAGGCCATCTGCCAGAACATGCCTCTGTTAGTCATCACCTTTCCTCCCTCAGGACGGCTCTGCAGAGCTCACACCGGAGGACTGCTGACTCAGACAGTTCTGCAGCTGACTGATGCGCCGAAGTTCCTGCATGAGTATTTGTGGGAACATGCTCTGTGCACAATCCCTTTTCTGTACCCCGAAGACACTTACCTTCCAGTGTTTCCTCCTTACTCTCTCCTATGACCTAGGATCCTGGAATGGTAGGCAGCTTACTCTTCCTCAGCTGAGTTGACAGCAGATCCTCAGGCCCAGGTAGCTCCAGCTTCCTTCCCCATATACTCTTTCAGACCATATTCTAGGAAGAGGCGCTGCTTTCCTTGGAGCACAGTTGACTTTCCTGTGCAGAAGCAACTAGACCTAAGTGCTCTAAAGCCATCCATGGGGAGCCTAATTCTCCAAGCATTCATAGAGGATGCGCAAAGGGAGGGGGAGCGATGGGGTTTGTGACTGGAAAAATGGCCCATTCTTTCCTGGATGTGTGACTGTAAGCAAGTCACCCCAGTCCTCTCCTCTGGTCTCCCTCTGGCCCAGTTTCCACCAGTGCCAGGAAAGCAGGCAGGCTGGCATCACAGAGAGCATTCATTCACACACACCGTTATTAAACACTGACTGGATGCCAGGTGCTCTCCTGAGGAGCTGGAGGGTTGCTGGAGGGCACGGGCAGGCCCTGCTGCCTGTGAGCTTCCTGGAGAGGTCTCAGAGGAAACTAGTCCCCCAGTTGGGGATGGCACCTGGAACCCACGAAGTCACTTCTTACCAATGTCTGTGGACTCAACCTGTTCCCTGCTATAAGAGGTTAACAGAAGGGACAGAAAAAGCATTTTGTAGAGAATATTGGAAGGTGAGAGAAATGTCAGGGCTAGGGGGATTTGATTGTGGCCTGGATGGAGATTGAACTCTGCTGGGCAGTTCCCAAGCAGAAATGTAGAGTATCCCCAGCCTCAAGACCACGGAGGTGTGACAGCGAGAAGGTGCTTGCTGAGGAGAGCCCAGAAGCAAGGTGAGACCATTCCAGGCCCTCAACCTTGTGCAATCCTGGCCCTGAGCCAGACTGACCAGGCTAACTGCAGTGGCATACCACAGGGGGTATCCCGGGGCATGTAGGCCTGTCATAAAGGACCCGGGGCTGTGAGATGGCTCAGTAGGTGAAAATGCTTGCATTGCAAGTCTGATGACCACCAGTTGGCTACCTCGCTCCCACAGTGGGAGGAGAGAGTCAGCTCCCAAAATTTTTCCTCTGACCTCCATGAATGCACCGTGGTGCCTAAGCGCACACACTACAGCTGGAATAAAACAAAATTCTTGGGAAGGAAACAAAGCTAACCAGATCCCCACCCCCAAAGGAACAGCACACCCCAAAACAGCAACCTTCAGTCTTCCTGCCCACGCGTTTTCTGCTATAGACACAGGGGTCATTGGGAGCATGGTTGTCATTTCTTGGAACCCAAAGCCTGTCAGCTTGCCATCATCCACTTCCCCAAGGACACAAGCATTTCTCATTTTCTACAAGGTCAATGTTTCTGACCTTGGCTATTGTGCAAGCTCTGTAATTCTCCTGACCCTCTCCCTGGAGCCCCTCCACTGGGGACTTGCACTCTTTCATGCTGAATTCCTTCTGTTCTGGAGCGTCTCCTGGAATTTAAGTAAATTGCTATCGTTTCATGTACCATGCAAACCTCCATGACAAACCCTGGATGGCTGGATGATCAGTGGAACTGACTTGAACTCGTTTGGAACACGCTGCTCCCAATAATGAGACCACTGCTCCGAGAGCCCTAACCTGTTCTGAACGGCCAAGATCAGGAAGGCAGGCCTTGGTGCAGGTCTCAGGGCTGCCTAAGAAAGCACTTACAGGCACACGCACAGGCAGAGCTGGTTCTGATGAGAGGCAGAGCTGGACATGCCAACTTTTCTAGAAACACGCAGAAAGCAATTGGTGAGTTGGCAAGAATTCTGGGCGGGATCTCAGACAATCAGGTCCCTACTAAGTCCATCTGGTCTTCGTGAGTCTTGAATATATCACTAGCCTCCTTGGGCTCATCACTCAGGTAGAAATCCCAGTGGAGATGCACAAAGACAGTCAAGAATCATTTCCATCCTAGCTTTGAAAGCCTATGGCATAGATACAAAGGACTCAGGCCTCTCAAGTGGAAAGAATTACTGACTGCCCCGTGCTCGGGCTGGAAGCTCAAAAGGGAGAATTAAAATTCCATTCTCCGAGGCATAGAAAGGTCAGAGGTCTCCTAACCAAGCCTCTCTTTCCAAACCTTTTTCACATACAATAAGGCCACAGACTCCTGCTAGTACCGGAAGGCCACTCCTCTAGCCTGGAACTCTGAAGTTTGGCTTCGCTGGAATTTCTTAATGCATAAGTTACAGGAAACAATGATTAATACTAGTTATTTTTTTTAACCATGGACTCACCAGTTCAAGAGTGAGCCTCCCAAGGCTTATCTGAAAACCACTAGAGTAGATAAAATGGGTAAATTCTGCTCTTCCTCCACAAGGCCGGGTCCTACCAAGTGAGAGCCACCGAGCAAGGTCACTGGGAGCAGAAGAACTTGATTTAGCTCACACGGAATGATATGATGGTTTGCGAGAGAGGTATGGGCAGAGGGGGTGCCCCTGTCAGCTCAGGAAGTCAGCCCTGTCAATCCAGTGCTCGGCTCCAAGATCCATAATCAGGAGCAGATGGTTCATTCTTTGACATGCTGGTAGAAGCAGGGCGGGCCAGGCCCTCTTGTCCATCACCACTTTACTCTTGAGATGAGGAGACAAGTTGAACAGAGTTCAGTCTATCCCTAGCGGAACCCCAGCCTGGCCCAGGGAGAGGCACACTTTCCGAAGACTGACACTGGGGAGCACGGATCTTGAGCTAAGCTGCCTAGGGTGGAGGTCTCACACTCACAGCTAGCTGAGGTCTTGGGTCAGAAGCAGCACACTCCCATAGCTGACTCCCGCGGCACCGCAGCACGGGTTTGTCACATCTGGATGGAACAACACGGGTGTGCAAGAGGCGGTCTTTATATAGGGTGTCTTGTGGGGGCTGGGTGGCAGCGGTGCTTTGCAGGTTGGCCTGGGATTGGTGGGATCTGTGGCCTGATCTTGGGTCAGGCTTAGGGACTGGTGGGTTTGGATGTCATCTGGCGAGGGAAGAGTTCCTCAGAAGCCTGATTACTCAAGCTCTTCTAGAAATTACTGAGATTCCTCTACCTGGATGCAACCTTGGCAAAACAGAAAATGGCAGGATTTTTCAACACTACCCATTGGCAATGAAAGGGGGTACAAGGGGCTACTGGCCTTTTTCTCTTATTGTTGGAGACTTAGTTGTGCTTCCGGTGAAGACAGTTGCTCTGTGTCCCCATGATGGTCCAGAAGAGGAAGAATTTTTATAAACCCTAAGATCACTAACTCTCAGACGAGGTTTTCAAAGCTAAGAGGGGCTTCAGTGGAGAAAGCGAAGCAGGGAAACCTCTGGAAACCTTCTCCTCTCATGGTGTTGCCTTGCAATGAAGCCTTGTGTGACTTTCCAACAAAATGTTTTCCACCTGTACCCCCATATCAAAGCCTCTTTAGTGTTCTTCTGCCACCAGGCGTGAGAACAATTCTGACTTGCGTGCTTTGGAAGCCCCACACATTCCCAAATCCAGGCCGACGTCACAGGCTTGCAGCCCCTTCTCTCTACCCCTACATAACACAAGTAGGAACTGTTTGGCCTCCTCCTCCACACTTACCCTCTCTGATCCTCTAATTAGTCCACGAAGACCCACATCTCCAGAGAAAACGCCTGCTGACCTTGCTCGCTCTCTCTTTACTCTGATTCTTGATATCAGCTGGGATTAAGAAAACTAAAAATCCCGCAGCAGTGACGTGAAATGTCCTTCTGTATATGTATTGTTCTTTATTGGTTGATGAATAAAGCTTTTTCGGTCAATGGCTTAGCAGAGCAAAGCCAGGCGGGAAATAGGAACAGAGATAGAGAGAAAGAGTAGGCAGAGTCAGAGAGATGCCATGTAGCTGCCGAAGGAGTCAAATGCCAGAGAACCTTACCTAGTAAGCCACAGCCCCGTGGCAATATACAGATTAACAGAAATGGGTTGATTTAAGATATAAGAGTTAGCCAGAAATATGCCAAAGCTGTTGGCCAGGCAGTGCTGTAATTAATATAGTTTCTGTGTGATTATTCAGGTCTAAGCATCCAGGAAACAAAAGAGCAGTCTCTACCTACACAGCAGTCCATAATTGAGTTTCACAATACCTAAAAAAACATAGGCTCTGAAGGGGGACGGTCAGTACACCCTGTGAATTTTCCAGGATAGACTTCATAGAAGTCAACAGATTCCTTAGGAGTCTTAATAGACTTAGGAGTCAAGGGTTGGGCAGCTTTCCAGACAGGAATTGCCACCTGGGTGGGTTACAGTAGGGTGGACATTGCTTTATGCTGAGGCTCCTACCTCAAAGTTCTTGCCTTGACTTGGAGAACCTGGCCTTAGCCTTATCCAGTTCTCTAAAAGGAGTCACCCACTTGTTTCTGGGTCTGGAGCTGATTTGCCTCCCTGTAAAGTCCAGTGTACCACTCATGTGGACTGTAAAGTGACAGTCATTCATCCAGTGTGTCCAGTACAAAGTCTCCCCAACGCCCATACAATGCCATCTAACTTCTAGACATCTATCTTTATTTTTTTTTTTTTTTTTTGGTTTTTCGAGACAGGGTTTCTCTGTGGTTTTGGAGCCTGTCCTGGAACTAGCTCTTGTAGACCAGGCTGGTCTCGAACTCACAGAGATCCGCTTGCCTCTGCCTCCCAAGTGCTAGGATTAAAGGCGTGCGCCACCACCGCCCGGCTAGACATCTATCTTTTGAAGACACCCATCTATGTCCACCAGAGGATGGGTTGAACTTCATATTCAGATGAAATTTCAGCCTGTGGCCTGGGAACGAGCCAGCTATGTTCCTTTCCATTATGAAGCTGAAGCCCTCCCTGGCATCTTGCTCTCACCTCATGACGAAGAAACCCTGGGCAAGACTTTGCACCAAGCCAAAGGATGAGCCTTTTGTTCTCTTGCCTGGGATTCTGACAAGCATCCTCATCCAATTTGGCCACAAGTCTCAGAAGCTCAGGAATGCCAAATGGCTTCCCAACATCAGCCCTCTTTTTTTTTCTCTGACCCAAAGTGTACCCTGACCTCATGGGCTACCCACACACTTGCGGGGAGCCCATCATTGAGGAACTGAGCCCTTACTCATTCCATTACGAGTTTCCAGACAGTGTGTAAGCATGGGTAATCCTGCAGCAAGCAGGAAAGCCTCAGGAGGAGTGGAAGTGACAGGGTGTTTAGCAAACGCTAAATGAAGGAAGCTTAAAAGGTCTCTGAGCATCGTTAAGTAAACATGGAGGATGATTGAGAGGGTTGGGAATGAGATGGAAAGTGTAAGTGTGCTCTGTGGGTGGGAGAGGCTTTGTCAGCCTGCCCTCTTCTGGTCACAGGCTCCGAGTCTCCAAAGCAGCAATCCTGTACTGGCAGCCATCATCAACCCTTCCCACAGCCAGGTGCTAAGAAGGAACCTGTTCTCTGTCCAACTCAGCAGTCGGATTGGCTCTGGTGCTCTTCCCTCAGACAGTGAGTAGCACCTGTAGTTATTTTTCCATCGCTGGGATAAAGCACCATGACCAGGAGCAACTTATCCAAGAGAAGTTTATTTGGACTTAGAGTTCATCGTGGCAGGAAGGCATAGCAGCAAGAAGTAGGCATGGTGGCAGGAGCAGAAGCTAAGAGAGCGCATCCTTAACCTTGCATACTAAGCAGAAAGGATGAATTGGATATGGTGTAATGGTTTTAATCTCACAGCCCGTCTCCAGTGACATACTTCCTCCATCAAGACTGTATCCCCTAACCCTCTCAAAACAGTGCCATCAACTGAGGAATAAATGTTCAAATGCCAGGCCCTGTGGAGGACATAGCTCCCTCAAACAACTGCAGCACCAGTCCAAGACGGCTGCGGGACACACTTGACCCAAGTCAAGCTTCCAAGACTCCCAAGCTGGACTAAAGATGGGCAAACCAACATGGAGACCGCAAAACCCCAAGTGAGCACCAAACTCCTTAATGACACCACGAAAGAGCCTGCATGCCTCACACACTCTTACCAGAAAGGGACATTGAGGCCGAGGAAGAATAAAGTCACAGAGTAGGTGGCAGAGCCAGAGTGAGAGTTCCACTTTCTGTGTCCCAGCATCCTCCTTCTATACCGCCGTTCGCACTTCTAGGAAAGGCAAGAGATTTTTACCAAGCCTTCTCAGGATTGACTCACATGGGGAGGAAGAATGGGAGGAAAAGATAAGTCTACAGTGCAAAGAACCTTGGGAAGACCACAGCCTTGTGGCCTTACTAATCCCAGCATCTACGGCCTCCTCGCCTCTGCAAGCTTCCCTGTCACACATCTGCAGCAGGCTAATGTCCATGTGGCTCCTCTGCAGCCAGGGGAAAGGAGAGGAGTGAGCCTTTCTCCAAGGAAGCCAACCTGCCTGTTTGGAGCTAACCCTGGCAGAGTTACCTCAGCCTGAGCATTTGGAAGCCTTCCTTCATACTCTGCGTGGAGATGTGAGTTGGCTAATGAGCTTGTCAATGCTTTCTTTATTCCTGACTTCCACAGGCAGAAGGCTACCCCAAACATCACACCACACACACACACACACACACACACACTACCGTTTCTCCAACAGCTGGACGGTCAAATACCAGGGCTTGCCCCAGGCCCACCTCCCCACAAAGGACCTTGAGCTGTTCCTTCTAGCCCTGACAACTAGAACTCCAAGCCAAGTCAGCCAAGCAAGGAAAGTAAATAAATAACTGCTTGATAAATGTACGGAAAACAAGAGAGCCAGATGTAACCGCACCAGTGTTCCGGCCACAGCAGCAGGCTGTGCCATTGCCTCTGCTCGTGCGTGCATTCGAATTCCTGGCCTTTTTTTGCCACCTCCATCCCAGGAGTCACCCTGAGGCTCCCCATTAAGCAAGTCAGAAGTGGCTGCCAGCACCCACACTGCCCTTCTGCTGGACTTTAGAGCTAGCCAGCATCCTGCACTTTGCTCCCTCGCCATCATGCCCTGCCAAGCTCGAAGTTTCCTCCCCAAGTTGGCCTCTGCAAACCATCCCACCCTTTCACGCTCCATTCCACTCCTCTCTTGCCCTCTCCAGGCCCAAGGCGATTCTGTCCCCTGACTCCTTCCAGCATTTTCAAGCTCATAGCTCGGCTTTACCCTCTTGTGCCAGGTCAGATTCATCACATAGACCCTCAGTCCCAGAGACAGAGAGCGCAGCTGCTCTTCCTTGCCACCTAGCCACACAGTGAGTTAGCTTGCCAGGAAAGGGACATGTGTCCTTTGACAACAAAGTCAGACAAGCAGAAATCACAACCAGTGTGCTGGCAGCGGGTGGCTCTTTCTGCAAGAGCTATTCCGAAGCTACAGCGAACGTATTCCAGAGACCCAGAGACCCCAAGCAGACCCGGCACCTGCAAGAGTCGGCAACAGAGTCCAATCAACCTATTTGTGCTGTGCTGAGGTGAATTACAGCGACACAGGAAAGGGGGATAAGAATCAGAAAGTGGGCTTTGCCGTTACATACTGAACTAGTTAGGAACTTCCACAAACACGCCCCAATCGTCTCCACATTGAGGTTATTTTTATTAGTATAGTACACGACTCCAAAGAGAAAAAAAAAAGTCTTCACCATTTGTGTGAGTTCAATTGCTGGCAGGGCCTGTCTGAAGCTTCCAGCATGTGGCTTTGCTTACATGAGCTCAGATTTTTAACTCTGTTTTGCTGTAATCTTACATTCTCTGAGGATACCTTCTTTCATAGGACTATTTTTCAACACTCAGAAGCTCCTGCCTGGGAAGTTGAGTTTCCAAAAGGCACCAGAGAGGGAAAAGTAGGAGGAGGGCGTAAGCATCTGAGGGTCTGAAGTGCCCACATCCCTCCCCTTCTCCCCTCACCCCCTCCCCACGCTCTGCAGGTGGCAAGTGGAGAGGTGGGCTGAAGCTCTGGGCCACCACGTTAAGTCAGCTCAGTGTTACTATGAGACAATACCAGAGATAATTAACTTCAAAAAAAGACTGCCTTAGGTTTCTACTGCTGCTATGAGACACCATGACCAAAAAGCGAGTTGTAGCGAGAAAAGGTTTATTTGGTTTACACCTCCACATCACTGTTTATGACTGAAGGAAATCGGAACAGGAACTCAAACAGGGCAAGAATCTGGAGGCGGAGCTGATGCAGAGGCCATGGAGGGGTGCTGCTTACTGACTTACTCCTCCTGGCTTGCTTAGACTGCTTTCTTATAAAACCCAGGACTACCAGCCCAGGCATAACCCACCCACAATGGGCTGGGCCCTCCCCCATCAATTACTAATTAAGAAAATGTCCTACTGCTGGATCTTAGGAAGCATTTTCTCAGTTGGGGGTCCCTCCTCTCAGATGACTCTAGCTTGTGTCCGGTTGACATAGAGCTATCCAGGACAACAAGCAACCATGGACTGAAGAGTTCAAAACCAGGAACCAGAGCAAAGCTTTCTTGGGTGATTCCTGCAATGTTTGTTGTAGAAGTAAGAAAAGAAAGTAATGGACAACAGAATCAGGACTCACAGCTCTACCCTACACTGATTGGAATCTTTTTTTTTTTTTTTTTTTGCTGGAAGTGTACAGAGCATCACACCCTCTGGCCGGGTTCAGGGAATAGTATCTTCACTAAGGTTGGTAGAAACACATTTCTTAGCAAAGCTCCTCAGCATTTTGAATTTTCAAAACAACTATTGCATGTATACCTCCCCCCCAAAAGTAATGGGAATTGCTGAATTGTTTCAGTCAAACTGGGCTCCTTAAACCCAGTAGAGTGATGAGAATCTTGATAGGTTAAATGGTAGCACTTAGTCCCTTTAGACACAATGCCTGACCTTAGCAAGGGACAGCTGTTGGACAGCAGCTTGTAAAGTCCTCCTTGATCTCCACAGACTAACACCCTCCCCCTCGCCAAGGCCAGCTCACAGTCCTAGGTACCTGTGAAAAGAGAGACCAGGTCTCCTTCAGGAAGGACCCTGCTACACAATCCCAAGGATATAGCAGAAATTTAGCCTCATCTTCCAAAAGCTCTTTGCAGCCAGCTACCAGTTGACTGTGGACCGGAAGCAGGAAATACCTAGAATCTGGGGATCTTGCTGGGCAGCAACTCTAAAGTGACAGTCACTTCTGGCTACCTTAATCTCCAAGCTATATACTGTGCAGAGCTCATGATGATTGGAAGATCAACAGAATTTTAGGCCAAGACTTCCGTGCACTGGACCAGTTGGGTATCGGAGCCCAGAAGCACTGTGTAGCTATCTCCCCATTTAGGAACTAGAATACACGTGTTTGTCTGTATTTGTCTACACAGGTAGAGGTGGCACCACATTTCCAGAGGGCACAAAGAGATCGCGCCATAGCAAACACCTGAAAATGGAAAGATGTGGCTGGCACACACTCCTCTGAATTCACCTATTCAATCCGTACGGGAGGAGGATAGGTCTTGGAAAATGGTAGTAGATTATCATGAACCTAATTAAATGGAAATTCTAATATTTGTTCATCAGTAGAATAAAATTAACATGCCCACAGAGTCTTATATGGCCAATTTTGTATATGTGTAGTACAGAGGCTTGAACCTAGGGCCCTTTGCATGCTAGGCAAGCAGGATGCCTTAAAACAAAAGGAAGTTCTCTCACAATTCTGGAACCAATGCTGCACCAGCAGCATCACTTTTTCAGAGGCCCATGGGAGGGACACCTTCGCGCCTCCTAGCCAGCCAGCCCTGTTTCGTGGACCACTAGACATATCACTCCAGTCTCTACTGCCATTCTCATCTGTCACTCTCTTCTCTGTCCCCATGGGCCTTATTCATTGTAGGCCCCTGTGGTAAACCATGGTATATGGTAGAACCTGGTTGGAGAAAACAGACCATTGAGACCTTGGTCCCTTCCTCTTTCCCCCCTCTCTTTTGTCTCTTCACCACTGTGAGGAGATAAGCTCTGCTCAGCCACGATGCCTCTCCACAAACCCCAAGCCAATGCAGCCAGCTGGACTGAAATCACTGGAGCCATAGGCTAAAGCAGCTCCTCCCTGTAAGTTAACATCCTCACAAACTGTCACACTTTACACACTTGAGTAAAGTTGCATTCTGACACTAATGGGTCAAGGAGCTGAGTGTGATCGTTAGAATAGTTAGAGATGTGTAAATAACCTTCACTGCCCAAGTGGCGGCAATGTGGTCTGAGAAGAAGAGAGGGACAGGCGCTAGAGCTACCTGGGTAAACACCGAATGTGAAGACTTGTGTCCTTTGTGAAAGTTCTTGACAGGAAAGGGACTGCCTAAAGTTGCTAGAATGGCTCTCCTCTAGATGAAAGGAGTTGGTCTTATTTCCCCAGACCTCAGTCCTTAATGGGCTCAAGAGCAAAGTTCCATTGGAAGCATGGACAGAAGATTCTGACAGCCTTAGTGTGGAACCATGGCAACTGGAAGGCCACCATGGGTAACTGAGTTGTGTTCCCGCTGCCCACAATGGATGCCAGTAGCAAGCTCTCCGTGTAGCGTTACTCCCTGGGGGCTTGGCCACTTGAGTCATGGAAAGAGCAACTAGCTTTCTTTCACTGAATAATCAATTATTCCACAGTTCTGTTGTCCCAACACCAACAGAAAACTCTGCCTTACTGGCTGTCGTGGTATGCCTCCAGCATTGTTTGATGACAAGTGATGACTAATTGTGGCTGTCAACGTGACCGGATTGACTGACATTTACAAAATGGGTAAATAAAGTACACGTTGGGCCTATCTTCTGGGTGTTTCTGGAGAAGACTGGCTTGTGAGTCAGCAAAAAAGTGAGAAAGCATGGCCTAGGAGACAGGAGGCAATGACAGACGGGGCAGAGCTGGCAAGATGGCTCCATGGTTATGAGTACTTGCTTCTCTTGCAGAGGACCACCCGGGTTCAAGTCCCCAGCACCCACATGAAGCCTCAAAAACACCAGTTAACTCCAACTATGGGGGCGTCTGGTGCCTACTTCTGACCCCCATGGGCCTATGTACACCTGTGTAGCACAAGGAGACAAGTAGGCACACATAAAACAGGGAAGGGAAGGGGAGGGGAGGGAAAGGAAGCAGAGGGGAGGTGAAGGAAGGGGAGGAGGGGGGAGGAAGGAAGGTGAGGGGGAGAAGGGGAGATTAGGGGGAGGAGGGGAGGTTAGGGGGAAGAGGGGAGAGGAGGGGGATGGGAGGGAAGGGGAAGGAAGGAGAGGGGAGGGGAGAAGAGGAAAGGGAGGGGAGGGAAGGGGAGAAAAGAGGGGAGGAGAGGTAAGGGGAGGGGAGGAGAGCGGAGCGGAGGGAAAAAGAAAAAGGGAAAGTAGAAGTCTATAGACACAGGCCTGACCCTCGCTGAGCAGCTGAGTTTCTTTGTGGATCTCACCTGTGAACATCAAACTCTAGTCTCATTGGCCTTTGGTTTTGCATCAGCATCTCCCAGTTTCCTTCCAGACTTTCAGCTTTGCAATGGGAACACATCATCCTTCTCTCCTGTTCTGGGGCTTCCAGCTTCTTGAATTGAACAACTGACTGGTTCCTTAGCTCTCCAGCCTGCAGCCACCCAGCTTTCCCACCTCCCCCTCCGGATGGTAAATCAGCAGATGGAGGAAGAGATAACAGCTTGATGTGGAAGCTCAAAAGGGCAGGTGGTCCGTGCAGGCTGCAGCTGACACACACGGCTTCCAGTTTACCTTCCCTCCCCTGCATCATAGACATTGTCTACGTACTGAAGCCTGCATGCTGACTTCCAGCTGCAGCATGAGGTAGAGAAGCAAGCATCTTCCTCAAACCTGCTACCCAATGCTAGTGAGTGCTGAGCACCACAATGCCACAGTACAGAGCCCCGTATGCACCCTGACAATCCTGGCTGTGATGCTCTGACCCTTGGCCTGTCAGTCCAAATAGGTACAACAGGCTCTATTGGCCACTAGTCCTACTAGAAGTTGTGGTTGGCACCAAACCAGCAAACATCAGCAAGTTGGATCTGAAACGGCGTGGTCCACAATGTTTTCACGCCGAAACTTGTTTGCTAATGGTACCTCCTTTGGATAAGATCTTTAGGTGTACCTAAATTGGTTCATTAGGAACCAATTGAATTTCCCCCATGCTTTATGACTAGCAAATAGTCAGAATTGCTCATCAGCCCAAGAAAGCCAACACTCCCATCCTGCCCTGAAACCATAACAACCAAAAGCAAAGACAATTGGCTTATGGTTCAAAGGTCACAAAAGAATAATGGTAGCATTTTTAAATTTCTCTCAGAAGTGACAGGGAATTCTGGGGATCTGCTGCTGAAGATTCGTGACAGCTGAATGGGTGTGACATGAAGCAAGAGGCAGACTCCTTAGGGGGAGGAAGCAGACTACGGAGGGGACACTGTGGGAGGACAGAGAGGGTGGCAGAATGAAGCCAACTAAAACTTATAAAGACTTTGCTATTATGAAGCTCGTGGTTCTAAATAAATGAACTTCACATCTTTGACGTAGTTTCTATCTTTGAGTGAAGGAAAGGGCACTGGGCCCAGAGAGGTTACAAGAGGAGATGTCATGTGTCCATCTAGAATCTAGATGACAAATGGAAGCTCTTGAAGGACAAATAGCCAAAGCCTCATTCATCATTGCCTACATGGTCACCAACAGCACTTGGCTTGAATAAAAAATAACGTTTATTACATCCTACTCATGAAATGATAAGATCTCTCCATCCACTGAGCTAGCACCAATTGTTCACAACTCTCAAGCCCCAGGTTTATCACCAACTTAGTCTTCAATTCCTTTCTTTAAAATTTTCACTTTTGCTTAAATTTGTTTTTTCAAACAATACCATTTTTAGATTAGTTTTTTTTTTTTAGATATTTGTGTTAGATATTTTCCTCATCTTACAAGTGAAGACTGACTTGGAATTTTAAGATGAAAGGAGGGAGGGGAGGAGGGAGAGAGGAAAGGAGGAAGGGAAAGATAGCACACTGGCTGTGACCAAGTACAACTCCTATCAGACTGTTCCAACTGGTCACCACAGCAGTGCCCAGAACTCAAGACTGTTGAACTTGAGAAGATTTGACCCGGGTCACACTAGCTACATTCTAAACCTAGAGTCGTGAAAGTCATGGTTACCATTCTTGACCCATAGAGGAGAGGGGGAGTGCAAGCTGTGGGAGTTCCTCAAGGGGACTCGGTTTACATAGATCTTCACCTTGCTTGTCTTCAACACTATGGCCCAATCCAGGAGTGTGTACAGATCTTGGTGGAACACAAGGAAGCTTCAGCCTTCTACTGGAGACGGCCGACTTCGGAACTTTGTGTCTGGGGTCCCTGTAACACTTCCTGCTCAAATGATCTTTCCAAGCATTGTGTTATAATTGAGTGATCCTTTTTTGGACGTTTGAACCATGTGGACTATCTCATCGCGATAATATCACGATAGACATGTGTAAGTGTCGCTCTTTGGGGCCCAGCTAACTCAGCCTGCAGACCATGAGACTCTTGAACAAACCCTTTGATCACATTTTGGGTTCACTGTTGTGGACATTTTTTATAGTGTCTTTAAATATGAGATCATTGTGATAAATGATATAAGCATTTTAAAGAAAATTCTTATTAATGAATTATTTACAGAAATGTTGAACAAATTTATGATTCTATCCACCAGTGTGCTGGGCAAAGCATTGCAAAAACAAGCCCATGTTTTAAAGCTTTTTTCCGATTAATGGGAGGAAATGGCATCTGGTAATTTTGGCTGAGGTCTCTTGGCTGACAGTTCTGTTGGCCGGTTCTTGGGTTTGTTGGCCACTCAGGTTCCTGGTAATGAGCAGCTTCTCATTTTAGTTGGTCATTTTTCAGTTGAGATATTAGCATTTTTATTAACTTGACACAATTAAGGCTGTGTGTTCTTTGCCATGGTTTAATTTCAGTTTCAGAAGGGGCTTTTAAAATGCAGGTGTTTGGGGTTTGGGTTTGTATTATATAGTGTAGTCTAAGGACAGTTGCCCTTGTAATCTACCATGGCTTCTGGGTTAATAATGCTCTCCTATTGCAAAACTAGCTCAGTACACTCTCATGTTTTTCTTTCTCTTATTCTTTCTTTCTTTTTTTTTCTTTCCTTCTTTTTTTTTTTAGTTTTTCAAGATAGGGTTCCTCTGTATAGCTTTGGAACCTGTCCAGAAACTTACTCTGTAGACCAGGCTGACCTCAGACTCAAAGAGATCCACCTGCCTCTTCCTCCAAAGTGCTGGGATTAAAGGAGTGTGCCAACCACCACCAGTCTTCAAATTTTTCTTTAGAATTAAGAAAATGTATAAAAATCACAATATATCAGAATTGAAGGCTTGTCAAACTCCTTCATTTTATAAAACTTAGGCTTAAAAGAGTAAACCAAAAAGCCAGAATACATAGCAAAACTAAACATTTCTTTGTTTGTTTGTTTGTTTGGGGTTTTCAAGACAAAAGCTTTATTTTTATGAAAGGTATAATTACTATATAATAAAAGTATTTCTTAAGTATTCATTTCATAGGTTTGGGCAATCTCATAGTCTCTTCTAACTGCCTCCTAACCATTAGCAGAGCCACTCCCTGATGCCCCGGACTGTGTACAATTTAAGGTGTGGCCTCAGACTGATGCTGGGGCTCAATCAAGGAACTTTTTCCAACCTCGAACAGTATGCACACCTGTATGTATAACAGTGTTCGAAATATTAAATTCAGGATGGAGGCTGCCTGACTTGGGACCAAATTATGCGGATAAATTGCCTATGGAGGATCTATAACCGGCTTGATCAGGACAGGAATTCGAGGGCTTTTGCCATTCAATATTGACCAGAGCCACTGTGTCAACCCCTATTAGGTGCACGGTGGTTGCACTCGTGCGCAGACAAACCCTGTGTCACTTGAGTTCTTGTTGCTCTGCAGCCCTGAAGCAGAAGAACTCATTTCCCAGCCGTCCAGACACCAGCTGGCCAGGACCCAGGTACAGGGGTACAGGCTGAGACTGTGGGACAGGTTGTGTATGTCAACCAGGCCTGAAGGCTGGGGTCCTCTACCTGGAAATGAGACCTAGGACAAGGGAAAAAAATAATCTTTCTCTCTATCCAATTCCAGGGCACAGCCCAAACTCTGTGAAACGGACAGCATGTTCCCTGCCGCCAAGGAGCTCACAAATGAGCTCTGACAACCATTCATCCAGTGGCTCATTGAGCAAACACTCCCTGAATGGGTGTGTGGAAATCACAGTAGCTAGCTTTTCATCCTAGCAATCTGGTGCAAATGGGATGCCCAGCCTGGGCGGGGGCAGAGCAGGAGGAGGCCTGGTGTGCAGCCAAGACGCCCTGCCTAGGCTGGCCCAGATAAACGGGAGAGTTACGACCACACTTGTCTGGTCTTCAGCACAAGTCTGCACTATCTTTCCTCAAACAGTGCTAATTCCCCAGTTCCTGCCCGCCCCCGCCCCCCCCCCTGCAAACTGGCCCACACCCCAGCCCAGCAGGCCTTAGCCATAACTTTCTGAACTCAAAACATCCACTCAGGGCAGATAAATCTCTGCTGCAGAAACCTGGGGAGAAGTGTTACGGGAGGTACACTTGACTCAGCTTGTGCATGGAGACGGTTTGATGAAGCCGAAAGGGCCTGTCAGTGAGTCAGAAAACTGGGTATCTCAGTATCTCAGCTCTGCCACTAATCACTTGGTGACCTTGGGAGGCCACTTGACCTTGCGTGACTCCCTTTCTTCACTGGCCTGGGTGCAGGATGAGGTCCAGCTGTCCCTACTGTATTCGGTGTCCTAGAGCTGGAAGATTGGGACCCAAAACTTGGAATCTTAGACAACAGGAATTTATTGTGTCATATCTCTGGGGGGTGATGGTCTGAAATCTAAGTGTCCTCTCTAAGGGCCACAGGGAAATCTGGTGCAAGCCTTTCTCTTCCTTCTCCTGGTTTGCTAGCAATTTGTGGCAGTATTTGGCTCACTTGGTTTTCTGCCTTGGTGGTCAGTGGCATACTCAGTGTGTGTGTGTGTGTGTATGTTTGTGCCTGTGTGTCTTTGTATTTGTGTGTGTCTGTGTGTATCTGTGTGTGTGTCTGTGTGTATCTGTCTGTATATGTCTGTTGTGTCTGTATCTGTCTGTGTGACTGTGTATCTATGTGTGTCTGTCTGTGAGACAGTTTATCTGTGAGTGCGTGTATATGTCTATGTGTCTGTGAAACTGTGTATCTCTCTTGGTGTATGTCTGTGCTGTGTCTGTGTAATGGTGTATCTGTGTGTGTATGTCGGTGTGAATGTGTCCGTGTATGTATATCTGTATGACTGTGTATCTATGTGTGTATGACTGTGTATTTGTATGTACATCTGTCTGTGTGTGTATCTATGTGTGTGTATCTGTGTGTATGTCTGTGTGACTGTACATCTGTATATGTGTATCTGTGTGTGTTTCTGTGTGACTGTATATCTCTGTGTGTGTGTCTGTGTGTGCCTGTGTGGTCTCAAGAACTTCCATCTTTCTTTTTCCTCCTTTCTCTCTTTTACTTCCCCCTTTCCTTCCTTTCTCTGTGTAGTTCCAGTTTGTGACAAGGTCCTACAATGTGATCCAGGTGGCCTCTCAGTCATCCTTTATCAGACAGGAAAACTGGGATAAGTGGCATGTGCCAGGGCACTTAACAAGGCCTTCTTTCCATGGGTCATCATTCATGTTGGCTTAGGAGCTCATCCTATTGTAGCACAACATAATCATAAATAATTCTAACTATAACGACCCTATTTCCAATAAGGCCCTATTAAGGAACTAGAGGGTTAGCAATTCAATGTATGAATTTTGGTGAGCTCAGCATAGTATAATATAAAAAGACCTCCAATTTCTCCTTCCGAGGCAGCCATAACATTCATCATCAAACTGGAAACTTCAAAGCAGCAGGACAGAGATAATGGGGCTGACCCAGGCAAACTCGGATTAGGGTCCCCTGAGAGACCCAGAAAGCAGAACAGAGAAACCCAACAAGAGGCCGGGAAGCAGGATGCTAAGGCACTGGCTGCCTCCCAGTAGATCCGTCTGTTACCAGGACTACCAACCTCTTCCTATCTCAAGGGAAGACGTGGGCCGGTGGGAGGTGCAGAGGGGAAGGGAGAAAGGGTACTTAGGAGGCAGAGAAGGGGCTGTAGAGAGGTGGGTTGTGGCGTGTTTGTTGAAGGATGAGTTGAAGAACAGTTAGTCCTGCTACAGTCCAGATGCTTGTTCTAGGGGTGCACGAGGCACTCCTGGCCGTGTGGCAGCCCTCCGTATGGGTCATGTGACAGTTCTTGTGACTAGTCAGTTAGTATCCAGTGCTACAGGGCTCTGAGCAGAAGCCAGAGTTCAGGTAAAGAGCTCAGAGCTCTCCACAGAAAATGGGAGCGAGAGGCAGGCAAAAAGACCTCTGGAGGCCAATAGAGCAAGGCCAACCGCAGTCACACGAGCTCACTAAGCTAACCGAAAGGCCCTTCTGTTTTCCCTAGTTTCACAAGATTGCTATCATTTCTCCCTCAAACGTTGCTTACATTCTTTAGTGAAGCCATGTGAGCCTTGAATATTCTGTATAGAAAGGGTCTGGATTCTAAAATTAAGATTTCATTGCTGTTACTTAGTTTCCTGATTTTAATCTCTGAAATCAGTTTTTGGTAATTTTTGTTACTGAGCGTCACTTTTGGCCTAGCTTTTCCGTGTATTTATAATATACTTTTAATGCTCTATGATTTCTGGTGTCTTTGGTTTTGTTCTAGATACTGGTGATCCTTGTCTTTTTCTTCGTCTGTTCCTGTGTGCCCCAGACAACAGCATATCAACGCTGATTGGGCTGAGCCAAGAACTAGCCTCAGGAATCGCTGGCAGCTCACCAGAGTTTATCCTCCCAGCTCATCAACAACCTGTATCATTTCTCCTTTCTACTTATCTTCATTTTCTCTCTTACAGACTCATAAAGCAGGAATTTAGATTACTGATTTTCTCTCTCTCTCTCTTTATATAAATACTTGAAGCAATAGCCTGACCTCTGAGCTACATCCTTTAGCTACAAAGTCGGAATGCTGGGTTTCCACAGCTGATGAACTCAGTTCTCCCCACCCCCATTACCCCCTGCTTATCATGGGGCATCTTCAGGAGCATCTCTAGTGTACAGCATTGCCGGTTCACACAGGCTGGCCATGGCTGCGTTTCCATCCACGTCTTTAGACAGCTCACACCAACTGTAAGTAAAAGCCTCACTAATGGGCAGTCCTTTGATCTGTTTCTACCTGTCCCACTCAGGGTTTGGGACCTTCCTTCAACCTCATTTCCTACTTTCTTTTTTCCAGACAGCTAGTTACAGTGGTCATCTCTCCTCTTATCTCTGATGGCCTCCCAGATGTGACCGCTGTTTTAAGGTTTAAGCGGTCTACCATCACGTGACACGCCGCATTAGTAAAAGTTAGAGACTTTCCAAGGCAAGCTTGCGTTTTTTGCTGTTGTGGTCATACACGTTTCATTTATCTCATATTGTAAATTTCACAATGCATTATTATGAGAATGCCAACACTTTTTAAGGAAAGTTTGGGATGAAGTCAATGGCCTTGTGCATCACGCAGTTCCACTCCCGGCACCCCATCTCCAAGCTCACTGGCCAGTCTACCACCATATTTCTTCTGCATTTGAAGATCACCCTAAAATTCCCAGCAAGGCACACCTCTTTTAGAAAACTCCTCTTTGGTTTTTGTCTTTTTTTTTTTCTGAAAAGTAAGCTTTCACTTTTCAGGGGAAGATACTTTCACCTGGAGAAGTGTCCTAGGCTGGCACATTCCCTCACACCTCCCACACTTCAAGGATGCCTTCTGATTTGCAGTTTCTGACCACAAAATAGCCTTACATTACTATTTGCTCCTTGGCACATCACAGACCATCCTGCCTTGCCGTATAGAAATAGATTTTGATCATATTCACCCTGTTATGTTCTCTGGTTCTCTTCTGGCTTCCACTAACATTCTTTCTCTCCCCCAACTAGTGTCATGTCTACTGTTATAGCGTGTGCATGTATGAGTGTGTGTGAATATGTGTGAGTGTGTGTGCATGTGGGGGGGAGTATGTGTGAGTGTGTGAGTATATGCGTGTAAGCAAGTATGTATGTTTGTGAGTGTATGTGTGTATGAGCGTATGTGAATGTGAGTTATGTGTGTGAGTGTATGAGTGTGTGGGAGTGTATGTGTGTGAGTATGTGTGTGAGGGTAAGTGTGTGAGTGCATGTAAGCATTGTGATGTGAGAGTGTGAGTTTGTGAGTGCGTGTGAGTGTGAGTGTATTTATGTGTATGTGAGTATATGTATATGAATGAGTATGTGTGAGTGTGTGTGAGTGTGAGTGTATTTATGTGTATGTGAGTATATGTATATGAATGAGTATGTGTGAGTGTGTGTGAGTGTGACTTTGTGAGTGTGCATGTGCGTCTGTGCACGCACACATGCATGTGTGACCCCATGAGTTTAATTAGGATTAAGTTAAAAAAGGATTTATTTAAGGGAGCATGAGTAACTTCACCAGTGCCGACCCCCTGAAGAAACGCCGTTCCCTCTCTTAGCAAACATTAGCTACCTACGTACTCAAGAAAGGGAAGGCATATGCACCACATTTTCATTATTTATGAGTCAACGGACATCTAGGCTGACTTCATGTCGTGTCCTAGCTATGGTGACTGGAACAGCAGTGAACATGCGTGTGCACGTATTTTTGTAGGACAGTGTGGAGTCCTTTGGGGGTACCTGACGCATATGAGAGCTCTAGTTTTAACTTCTTTTTGAGGAACCTTGTTAGGAGTGACTGGCCTCTGAGTCAAGCGACTGCCATCTTGGGTAGTTCAGCTACCCACCTCCTTGCAACAAGCTGAGCTTGTTAACCATTTAAACCACCTCGTAGAAGCAAGAAGTTGGACATCAGAGTTTCACCTGAGCATTCAGCTGCTCCCTACCACCTGGCAACCCCCAAGTGGCCTGGGAGAAGGGCTAAAGCAGACAGAAGTTGGGGAAGACTAAAGCAGGGCTCCATCTATGTGGCTGCTGAGAAGCCCTGGTCCCTGGCTGGTAAGGCTTTCCAGGGGCAGATAATTGGGAGAGGAGCTGCCCACACCCCACTAGGAAGCCCCTCACCTAGGCTCTGTAAGAGAGCCTAATAAATGGATTGGTGACCAAGAGTGAATTTTGGTGGAATCAAGACCTCAGGGGGAATGACAGATGTTGCACTTCTAGATGTGTCTGGGATTGTTTTTTCTGTTCTGTGAAGACTCACTGGGATCTTGATAGAGACGGCACTGGATATATAGGTGCTTCTGGGAAGACAGACATTTTCCCAATGCAATTTTTCCAACCCACGAGCAGAGGAGATCTTTCCCACTGGCTCTTCCATCTCTCTCTCTTGAGTATTTTATCATGCTCTTCAGCTTTCTGAGATATTTTATTTTACTTTCCATGCCAGTTTATTTCTCTGATATTTCTACAGCAGATTTGTCACTAGTAGATAGAAGAGTTACAAATTTTGAATATTAATTTTGTATCTCCTGCTACATTGCTGGAAGTGTCTACCAGTACTAAGAATTTTCCAGTGGAGTCTGTAGGGTCTCTTATGCACAAAATCTGCAAATAAGGACACTTTAACTTCTTCCTATGTATATCCCTTTAATTTGCTTCTCTTGTCTACTGCTGTAATTAAGCCTTCTAGTACTATGTTGAAATAAGAGTGAAGATAGTAGGCAGCCTAGCTTTGTTATGGAATAATGTTTTGTATACTATGAAGATGTGTCATTGTTATTGGTCCAATAAAAAAGCTGAATGGCCAAAAGCTAGGCAGGATTTTCCAGACAGAGAGGATGCTGGGAAGAAGGAGGAGGAGATGCTGGGACTCACCAGCCAGATGAAGAGGAAACAGAATGGGGAGTTCAGAGTAAAGGTAACCAAGCCACACAAAAGAAATGGGTTAATTTAAGTTATAAGAACTAGTTAGGGGGCTGGAGAGATGGCTCAGTGGTTAAGAGCATTGCCTGCTCTTCCAAAGGTCCTGAGTTCAATTCCCAGCAACCACATGGTGGCTCACAACCATCTGTAATGAGGTCTGGTGCCCTCTTCTGGCCTGCAGACATACACACAGACAGAATATTGTATACATAATAAATAAATAAATATTTTTAAAAAAGAACTAGTTAGGAACAAGCCTAAGCTATCGGCTGAGCTTTCACAACTAATAATAAGTCTCCATCTCATTTATTGTGAGCTGGAAGCCCAAAAAGAACAGTCTGTCTATATACTTTTCTTCCCAACTTCAGTGAAGGTGTTCTGAGTTTTTCCCATGCAGTGTACTGTTGGCTGTAGGTTTATAGTATGTAGATTTTATTATGTTGAGGTATTTTCTGTCTATTATCAATTTCTTCAGGTCTTTTATTATCAAGTGATATTGGGTTTTGTCAGAAGTCTTTTCTGTGTCTATTGAGACGATCATGAGACTTCTGTTCCTGAGTCCATTTATGTGATGAATTACAATAACTGATTTACATTTGTTGACCCATCCTGCATCTCTGAAATAAAATTAAATTGATCACAGTGAATAATCATATTGATGCATTTTTAAATTTTAGTTAGAAAGTATTTTGTTGAGGCTTCTTGCTTCTGTGTTTATCAGAGATATTGGTCTAAAATTTTGGGTTATTTTCTTGTATGTTTATCTAGTTTAGGCATCAGTGTAATACTAACTCCATAAAAAACATTTGGTGGTGTTCCCTCCTTTTCTACTTTATGGACTATTTTGAGAAGATCTGGTGTTGGTCCCTTGAAGGTCTAGAAGATCACCAGTGGGTCAATCTGGACCTGGGGATTTTTCAGTCAGGAGTTTATTTTTTATTCAATCTTCCCTGCTTGCCATATATCTCTTAAAAATATTTGTCTTATTTAGTTTTAACTTTGTTAGGTCACATATATCTAGAAACCCATCCATTTCTTTTCTATTTTCAAATTTGCTGGTCTATATATTGTTACTTTATGTCCTACCAATTTTCTGAATTGTATTGGTATCCTTAGTAATATTTCCCTTTCCACTCTAGTTATATTCATGTGCGTCATCTTTCTCTTTTATAGTTAGTTCACCTAAAGTTTGTTACTTTTATTCCTTCAAAGAGCCAGTTGTTTCATCGATTCTTTTATTTTATGTATCCATTTCATTACTTTCTCCTCCTCTTAATTATTTTTCCAACTACTGATTTTGACTTTGACCTCTTCTTGTTTTTCCATGGTCCTAGGTGTATCATTAAATTATTTATTTTATGTCTTTTTTATCTTTTTAAAGGATTTGTTTATTATGTATATAGTGATCTGCATGCATGCACGCAAGCACACTGGAAGAGGACACCAGATCTCATTATACATAGTTGAGAGCCACTATGGGGTTGCTAGGAACTGAACTCAAGACCTCTTGAAGAGCAGCCAATGCTCTTAATCAGTGATCATCTCTCCAGCCCTTGATTTCTTAATGTAAGCACTTAGAGTTATAGACTTCCATATTGAGACTGATTTCATTCTATTTTGTTCATTGTATTTTTGTTTTCATTGGATTCTAGGAATTTGTTTTTCTGTTTGGCTGATTTTCTCAACGACCTTCAATGGTTTTTTTTTTTTCAGTCTACAGTGCTATTCTCCACATTTTTACACACACTTGAGTTTCTCTTGATGTTAATTTATAGTTTTATCTCCTTGTGACCAGACAAGAGGGAAACAAGGAATAATTTCAGCTTTTCTAGAATTGTTAGGACCTGCTTTGTGCCTCAAATACACCATCAACTTAAGAGAATATTCCAGAACATTCCTTGGATTGCTGAGGAGACACATTCTGCAGCATTTGGATGAAGCGTTATGCAGACATCTGTTAGGTCCATCTGATCGATAGTGCCATTTAACCCAGATGTTGCTTTACTTAGTGTTAATGTTGAAAGGTGCATGCCAACTCCTACTAATGTTGATCCATAATGTTTGATGTTTTCTTACTTTCCCCTTGCTTGAGCACTGTCATAGAGAGTTTATGCTTTTCCATAGCCTCGTGGGTGGATTTTTTTTCTTTTCTTCTCAGGCTTGGGAACTCCTTCCAGCATCTCGTGTGGAACTAGATGAGCGGTCACGACATGTGACCCTTTCCTTTCTCCTTCCATTATGGCAGATAGCTTTGTCTGGGCAGAGAGGTCTGGATTGACAGTTGTTGCTCCCGGAGTTTAATCTGCTACTGTTCTGACAGACCTGCCTTTCTGCATGACTGGTGCTCCCCTCCTGCTGCGCCTGGTGCTGCTCTCCATATGCTTTCTTTGTTCTCTGTGTTTAGTGGCTTCATTATAATTTAACCAAAGGGAGAGTCTTTTCTGGTTTTGTGTTTGATCGTCTGAACGGCTCTTGTATCTGGGCTACCATTTTCCCCCTGAACTGGAGGAGATTTCTTCTATGACTTTGTGGGAGATTTGGTTTTCTATACCTGTAGAATACAATTCTACCTCTATTCCTATGCTCATCATTTTGAGAGTACACCCCCAGTGGCCCCTCCCCCCCATATGTCTTGAATGGCCAAGTTATATAGAACAGCAGGAGGTATGTGTCTTTTCTACCCCTCATCTTTTAGATAGTAGAGGAGGGATTGAGGAGTTGGACCTAGAGTTTCCTCCATCCACTGGAAGTACACAACTGCCTGCGGTCAAGTGTTTCCTCTTCTCCAGGTCACATCGGCTCCAATAAAATCCCAGAAGGCAAGTCCGTCCTTCTCAAGTTTCTGCTAAGGAGGAGACCTTGTTAACGGGAGTTGCTCCTTATTTAAGAGGGTTTTCTTCTCTCCTCATTTCTGTCACCTTTTTTATTGCTGTAAACAAAAGACCTGAGAGAAACAAAGAGGGGGACAGACGTGCTCCAGCCCACAGCAGCTGGAGTAGAGTTCACATGGCTCACTTCAGAGCAACGTTTTAGTTTTAGAAGTTGGATTTAGTTCTCTTCTTGGCCTCTGTTTACCTCTTCATTATTGTCACTTTGGCCACTAGGCCTCTGAGAATGTTTAGCACATTGGTCTGGCTTAATTTCGTGTATGTCTTGTACACGTTGTCACAGCCTCTATGAGTTCATCCATGCAACTGCCCTGCCCTGTCCAGAAAATACTGCTTCATTGACAATGGGTTTTCTAATAACTTTTTATTGCAGGCTTGTAGAAAAATTGCCAAGCTGACACAGACTTTCTGGTTGTCATTCTCTCACTGTCCGTGGTGTGGAACTGTGTCACTCTTCCTAAAGTTAAGTGTTGTGGGTTGGATGACGCTTTCCCCCAAAGAGGCGCACTTGAGGCCTAACCATTGGTGCTTGTAAACTTGACCCTGTTTGGAAATGAAATCTCTGCAGTTGTAATTAGGTTACGATGAAGTCATACTGGAATGCAGTGGACTCTTGCTCCAGGATAGCTGGAGTCCTTATAGAAGAAGCACCAGAAAACAATGTCACTTGGGCTTCTGCCTTACGAGGCTTTCTGTTGACAGGAGATTTCTGTCCCGCCATTCAGTCCCAAAGAAATACACAGAGGCCTACATTAATTATAAACTGAATGGCCTATTAGCACAGGGTTCTTATTGACTCTTTTAACTTATATTAGCCCATAATTCTTGTCTGTATTAGCCATGTGGCTTGGTATCTTTTTCAGCAAGGCGGTCACATCTTCCTTTTTCTGTGTCTGGGTGACAACTGCAAACTGAAGCTTCCCTCTTCCTGGAATTCTTGTTTCCCCACCTCTACTTCCTGCCTGTTTGCCCCACCTATACTGCCTGGCTACTGGCCAATCTGCGTTTATTTAAAATTCAAGTGACAGGGTACAGACCATTGTCCCACAGCAGCCTAGGGGTGAGGAGAGCTTCTCCCTTACACATTCCCTAAAAAGCACCTCTCCAGCAGCATCTGCTTTCAAGACTGTTAGCTTTCACAGTCATGAGTCAACGGATTGCTAGTGACGTCAATGGTGTCGCCACCCGGACTCTGGTACTTCCTACCACAGCCTTAGACAATCAGTGCATGCAAGGCTAGGTTCAAACTTTGCTGCTTTTTCCGTTAACTCCCTTTTATTGTTCCAGAATTCAACCTGGGACGTGCCTTGCAGTTAGGCCTTGCATTTCTCGTGACTCTCTCTCTTCTCAAGTCACTCGGTCCAGGTTGTCCCCATTTTTCACAACCTAGAAAGTGCTACTGAGTCTTCCATGAATGTTCTTGAGTTTTTCCTCTACTATGTTCCCTCACTTATTCCTGGACTCATGAGATGTTGGCCATGAAATTGAAATGGGGTCTCATGACACGTTTTTGATAGATGATTGGCATTGACCTTGAGCCCTTGCCAAGGCAGTCCATGAGTCTCTCTCTCCAGGTCTCACTGTACCTTGCGTGTCATATACTCTGGAAGTGAGCAACCCAATCCAGATAGCACCGATGAGGAGAGAAAGAAGGAAATGTTAAGGTTTTCTAATTTGGTCATGTCCGTCATTTCTGGGTACAATTTTCTAAGTTGTGGGTCACATTTCCTTGCTTTGTGAGTCCAATGATATGGTGACATTTACCTTCCCGAGTGGTAAGAG
This sequence comes from Microtus pennsylvanicus, assembly GCF_037038515.1. Lineage (NCBI taxonomy): Eukaryota > Metazoa > Chordata > Mammalia > Rodentia > Cricetidae > Microtus > Microtus pennsylvanicus. Next base: position 67,074,571 of record NC_134587.1, on the reverse strand, counting down.
CTGTGTTACGTTTCTTTAAAGTATTTGATTTTTATTCTGGAAATAGGTAAGATTTTTTTGCTTACCAACAAAGTTTAATCTTTGTGACATTTTTTTTTTAAAATCTCTTTTTCTGGGATGGTTTGGCGACCTTAACTGCCATTGTTCATGTCAATACATGCTGGGGCCTTCACAACATGGAGCAGGGCTTCTCCATGGTGTCTGCAGTAGTGGCGGACCAATTGCTTTCCTGTGGCTGAGACAAAACACCACGACCAAGCCAGCTTAAGGGAGAAAGAGTTGATGTTGGCTTACACAGGGCCATGACTCTGATGGCAGGGTGGAGGCACGGCAGCTTCAGCAGCAAACCGAGAACTCACATCCTGAACTGCAAGCAGGGAACAGAGCAACTAGGAACAGCTCAGGCCTTTAACTCTCACAGCCCGCCTCCAGAGATGTACTGCCTCCAACAGGGCCTTACCTCCTAAGCCTTCCCAAACAGTGCCACCAACTGGGGATCAAGTATGAATGAGCCCATAAGAGACATTCTCACTCAAACCACAGCAAATGGAATGGACCGTTGGCCTGTGTGAGCCTGCAGCTCCTGGGGCTGCTCTTTTCCCTGTGAGTTACCTTTTGCTCAACCTCGTTTGTCATCCCACGTAGTCTACCGTCTAAAGGGACTTTTAGACACAACCCTGGGGCTCCTTCCCAGTGTCATTCATGCCCAACTCCGGCCTCAAAAATCCCAGCTCCATCAGCCTCCAGAAGCCCAGTGTCTGTCTCCTTATCTCCGTGGATCTGCCGGGGCTGCCTCCATTCCCTCTGCTTGCACACGGTTTTGAAATTCACACCTTGCCAACAGTCAGAGCGACCAGGCAGGCTCTCATTTTCCTCCTCTCCAGGGCTTCCTGTACCGAGTGTCTGACAATACTCACTGCACATATTCTCTCTCTCTCTCTCTCTCTCTCTCTCAGTTATTTGTAGCAGAAGAACAATTACAGACACTGTTAGTGCTTGCTAGGCAAGAGTCCAAATCTTCCTAATCCCAGATTTCCTCTGCTCCTTGCCGAGGTTCCCACCTGCTAGAATTCCTAGTCATTCAGACTTAGACAGCCTGTTGCATCTTCTCAGTTTTCCACTTGTATGGTTCACAGCTATTTAGATTGTCCTTATTTTAAGATAATGCACGTGTTCTGTCTCCTGTCAGGACCGGTCATTTCCGTGCAGTTTAAATGGGTGAGAAAGAAAACTGAACAGAGGGGGCTATGAGAACGTCCTGCTTAGGAGGAGGTTGAGACTTAGTGGAAGTTTGTATGCATGTTTCTCTTTCTCAACACCTCAAGGAAAAGGGGCCCTGGGATCAGGGCAGAAGCAAAAAGAGACTGCCTAATGGATCCTAAGAGATGTTCCCAGAGTTGGAAGATAAACACCCCACAGCAGGACAACCAGAGGGCAGAATGGACATGGTTACTTAGAAGGCCCAATGAGAAAGGCTGCTGTGGGCAGGCCCTGGAGTGAACCAATCTGAAGAGTCCCACCCACAAACACTCCATCTGGGACCAGTGACTCTAAAGGACAGATATGGACAGAAGCAGGAACTGAAGGAGCACCTCCGTGTCCCCTGGGGTATGGGAGACCTGCACAGGCAGGGAAGGGTGTTCAGAAGGACCAACAGTGAGAAGCAATGAGTTCTAGCACATCTGAGGGTAGCCATCGGGATGAACTCAGGACAACTCGGGTGGAGAGCTTTAGACACACACACACTTTTCTATATTCCCCCCATCCCACTGCCCCCAATACATACCTTGCCATAAACTCCTACCCCACTCCCCCATACACACTTTCCCATATTCCCTACCCCACTCCCCCATACACACCTTCCCAATTTCCCCACCAGCAGCAAGCAGGAAAACCAGGGAGAGAAGAGGCAGAACAAAGGCAGAGACATTCACCTGCTCTTTTTTGTTGTGGTTTTCTGAGCCCGCAATGCTGGGGAGAAGTTTGCCCTGAGTAAGAACTCTTCTATCTTTTCTAAAGATTAGTCTGGAGTGTTTGATCCATGAAGACGGAAGTGATTCTTGGTGATTAGAAGGGGCCATACAGCTATGAAAAAGCACATCTTTCCTCCACTATTTCAGTCCAAGTCGAATCCATTCAATAAGCCAGCTGCACAGTACACACGGGTGAGGAGTTGGTAGACAAAGAGATGGGACCCAACCTGGTCACAAGAGCAAGCTGCTGCTTGACGCCTCCCAAGTTCACCTATGATTTTATCTCAGGCTCGTGCCAGGATATAGCTCTGGATCTCCCTACTGCCCAAGGGAGTAACAAGGATCAAAACATACCAGATCCTGTCCCACAAGCAACATAAGATCCGTGTCCTTGCGCCTTCAAGGACACCCTACACAGTGTGCGACTTTAGCATCTGTCCTTTGTGGCCTCTGTGAAGAGAACAAACAGATGGGGTAGCCCATAGACGTCAGCGAAAGATGTGTCACTTATCACCTGTAACTGGGGGAAAGTGATATCTTTCTTGGGGTGACTGATCCCCAATTACCCTCCATGAAAAACTCAAAAGTTTGAGTCTGGAGAGATGGCTCAGAGGTTAAGAGCACTGCCTGCTCTCCCAGAGGACCTGAGTTCAATTCCCAGCAACCATGTGGTAACTCACAAAAATCATCAATGAGATCTGATGCCCTCTTCTGGCCTACAGGCAGACATAGAGGGAGAATGTTGGGCACATAATAAATAAATCTTTTTAAAAATTTATTTATTTGCTTATTTTAATGTGTATGGATATTTTGTCTACATGTATGTCTATATACCACATGCATGCCTGGTGTCTGAAGAGACCAGAAGAGGACATCAAATTCCATAGGACTTTATAGACAAATTGTTAGTCAACATGTGGGTAACCCAGTATCAAACCCAGGTTCTCTGGAAGAGCAATTAGTGCTCTTAACCACTGAGTCATCTCTCTAGCTCCTCAGAATGGATTTACACTTCGCCAGTGACTCAGGAGTTGGGCATCATTCCTCATGCCCATTGCATGTCCTTTTTGGAGAAATGTCTATCCAATTCCTTTGTCCACTTTCTAATCAAGTTATTCAGTTATTTTTCTTGTTAAGTTGTTGGAGTTCTTTATACATTTTGAACAGTAATTTCTTACCAGGCACATGATTAGCAAATTCTCTCTCCCATTCTGTGGCTTGCCTCTTTTTTTCCAGTGTTTTTCCTCTTAGATTCACAGAAGTTTTAATTTTCTTTTTTGATGTAATCCAAATTTATTTTTTTTCTTTTGTGGCTTATAAGAAGCACTACTTCAAGCCAATTCTATGCTTCTTCTCCAAGATGCTTCTGAGAGAAAAGGGGGCTAAAGTTCTGTCACGATTGCCGTGATTGGTGTGCCTCAGTTTCTCAGCCTTGTTCCCACCGAGCACACCCCAACAGGTGAGGAGCTAGCCCTCCATCCAGTCACTTGCCTTGGCAAAGTCCATACATGAGAGTAGCAGAAATATTCCTTTGCATACCTGTGCTAAAGAAAGAGTTCTTCTATAGTTTTATTTGTTGCTTTATTGCTGTCTGGTTGTGATTTATTTTGATGGTGGCCATTTTGATTTGTTTGTTTGTTGAGTATGTTTTTTTAACGTCATCTAGTGAGAAACCTTGAAAAGTTAATTCCTTATAAAACATCTGAAATCAACCAAAGAGCCACCTATTCAGAAGAAAGCATCCCGGCTTTGCCAGACAGCTCAGATTTTAACTCCTCGAATGAGAAAAGATCTTCCTGAAAGGAGGACAACTGGAGTGAGGAGTGAGCCAAGGCAAGCATTTGGCTCTCTGCAGAGAAGCAGGTGCGAGCATCCTGGGAGGAGAGTCAGCATCCCGAGTCCTGACTCTGTTTCATAAGCCCTAATCCTGGTCCAGTGTCATTCGCTGAGTCTTCTGCCAGAGAAACGCCGAGAAACCAGCTTTGCTCTCATCTCACTGGCAAATCAGCACAGACAGACATTGTCTGTGAGCAGACTACTCTTCAGAAGTTCAACTCTCCTAAGCGGATTCACCACCCTCCTTTTGTAATGGAGAAAACAGATCTAGTTTAACGGAGGATGACATCAACCACTGACTTCAGATACCAGGATGTAAGGAAGAATTCCCAGGCAGGTAGAGAAAAGCGACTGGATGCTGTCCAAGTTCCCCACCATTTTGTGAAATTCCCCGTTCCCCTGAGGCCTTCCCAATGCCATGGGCCAAACCCACACCAAGATCCACCAGCTTCAACCCAGGCCTTCACATATGTCATATGCCAGGCACTAGGCTGAGAACAGTGGGAGGGGATGGTGCTGGAATTAGCATGCTATGATTGGGGTGCCTACAAACATGCCAGGTAATTATAAACTATAAAACATGGAGAAACAAGGGTGGTCAATGCATGGTAGACTTAGTATCACACAATTTTGCACACAAAGTAAGGCAAGTAGTGCCCAGGGAGGTGCCTACAAGAAGCAAAAAGTCGGGACAGCCAAACTGTAGAGAGACGCCAACATAAAACAAGGGACTTACATCTAATGCCTATACACACTGGCACTAATATCTATCTGGTATTCAACAGCCCCAACATATAGACACACACACACACACACACACACACACACGCTGTGCTGGCTAGTTCTGTGCCAACCGACACAAGCTAGTGTCTTTTGGGAGCAAGGACTCTCAATTGAGATAATTCCCCCCAAAGATTGGCCTATGGGGAAATCAATAGTGCTTAAAAAAATAAGTGAGGGATGTGGGAGGGCCCAGCCCATTGTGGGTGGTGTCCCCTGTGAGCTGGTGGTACTGGGTACTTAGAAAAGTAGTCTTTAGCCTGGCAGTAGTGGCGCACCCCTTTAATCATAGCACTTGGGAGGCAGAGACAGGTGGATCTCTGTGAGTTTGAGCCCAGCCTGGTCTACAGAGTGAGTTCCAGGACAGCCATGACTGTTACACAGAGAAACCCTGTCTCAAAGAACAAAAACAAACAAAAAAAAAGGAAAAGAAAAGAAAAGAAGGAAGAATGGAAAGAAGAAAAAAGTAGGCTGAGCAAGCCAGGAGGGAGTAAGTCAGCAAACAACAATCCTCCATAGTCTTTGCTCCTCTTCCTGCCTGCAGGTTCCTGCCCTGGCGTCTGTCAGTGACATAAGCTGTACAGTGAAATAAACCCTGTCCTTCTCAAGTTACTTTGGATCACGGTGTTTTATCACAGCAGTAGAAACCTAACTAAGACACACACAACACGCATAACACCTTGATACCAACACAGACACACAAACCCTGATACTACCACCCACAGACCCACACCCACACACATGCCCTGATCTCTTTCACACATACACACAAACTCATATGTGCACACTCTCTCTCACACACACACACACTGATACCACCCACTCGTAATAACAAGAGATTCATTCTTCTTACTCCAGTTTAGGTTTTGTTTTGTTCGTAAACCTTCTCCGCCTTAAAAACAAAACTGAGAAATGGGGCAAAATCCCAAGGCTCCTAAAGAATTTAGCGGTCAGCTGCTGAATTTATGATCTACCCACCTTCTTTGTCTTGTTACAAACAAGTTTCATATGCACCGTGCGAGCAAATGCACCCTAAGTTCCCAGGAGGAAACTGGTGCTCACAGGAGAAGCTGATGGAATCTCAGCTGCAGCGGGGCCAGCCAAGCCAGGCTTGGTGCCTTGGCTGCAGAATCTGCGAGCTCCTTAAACCTGCACTCCTTCCCCAAAGTGGATGCGTCCTTTCTAGTGTACCCTGGCTCCTTTCCAGCACAGGTCAAGTTCCACTGCTTCCTACAGCATGGACAATGACTGGGCCTTGAGGAATACCAGGTGGCTCTGATTAGGTCTCCTCCAGCAGAGAACCCAATCAATTCCAAGGTCGGAGTTCCTGTCCCTGCCTGCCAGGCCCAAGTTCCAATACTAGAGGAATGCAGCTGCCCTCGTAGGGAAGCAAAAATCGCGATTTCTTCTTCCCACCTACTCTTTCCATAAAAAGTCACCAAGAAGAAGAAAAAAAAACAAAAGCTGGCTGGCTTGCAAAAGAGACCCCAGAGATGAGTTTGGACATCGCCACTGTCTGTAAATCAGCATTTTAATGAGTTAAGTGCACATGAATCAGAAACACAAGGGTCACATTTCCTCTCAAATACTTGAGGGTGGGGGTGTACAATACACTCCCAATTTGGCCTAATCCAAAATCAGGAAGCAGGCCAGACCCTTGTCAAGCCTCCCTCGTCCTGATGTTTGGCTCAACAACCAGGAACGGTTCCCCCACAGCCCTTAGCCCTGCAATTCTGCAAGGAGAAGGTGCACGTGACAAACCCCAGTAGCCCAAATCGATGCACACAGCAAGGCTACCTATGGCCAGACAGAACCGGGGCGGGGGGGGGGGGGGACGAGCAAAAATGAGGATAACGGAAGGGTGTGGTGAGGGGATTTCAGTAGGAAACGGGCATTTACAGGAGAGCAAGCTTTCCCACCGTGGAACTGCGCACAACCATGCCAACAGGTGAGAGTGGTCAGCACAGGGTAGCAGAGAATTTTTTTAAAAATTAATTCTGGCACAGCTTTTTCTCTGAGAAAAGGGGGGTGGGAGGTCCTGGGGGCAGAGCTGTGACCCGGTCTCTAGGCTCAAGTGTGAGATGTGTGTGTATGTCTTTCTTGACTTGATTTTAGAAGCTGAATCCATCCCCTGCAGCTGAATCTATTCTTTCCGTCCACCAGGCAGGGAGGACTAGAGGTCAGACAAGGAATCCTGCCTTCTCTGGACCCAGACATCTTCAGGTGGGAGAGAAGTGCCCCTGGACCAGACCCCTGCCCCCTAACCCAGGACAAAGAGGTCCCAACGACAAAGGTCTAGGATGGAAGGTTCCTGCTAGGAGCCAGGCTGTCCGCAACACACCAGCCACCCTTTTCCTTCATGGAGTCCTGGCGCAGCCAAGCTAATGATGGTCCCTCGCCTGGGAAGAGGCTTTCTTCCCCTCCAGCTAGCTAATGGAAACAAACACAAATGTCTTGTCCTGACAAACATCCGACCTGACCGTATCGAGTCTCCATGGGGGAATGTCATCCTCACCTGCGTGTAGCTTCCTTCTCACGAATATCTGCCAATTCTGGCGTCAGAGATGGGATGCAGCCGAAGAGAATCCTGGGAGCCTGCAGCGCACTTGCGCAACAGCAATGGCCCAGTCCAGGGACATGGCTGAGAAGGTTTTCTGTTCACTGGTCCACAGGTGACACCATTCCCGATCCCCCACCTCCCCACACACACCTCCTCAGGACCTTTGGAGCCTCCCCTAAGCTTGACCCAAGTCAAAAGTTGATTTGCCGAGGCCTAGGAAAACTGTCGTGGCTGGAGCCGTTGCGTATCTTGGGACGATAGTTGCCAAACTAGGTTTCCAGTAACCTCAGCTGCCGCCTTAGGGGAGAAATGTCCTTATTACTGAGGAATCTCATATATTAGGTGGTACTCACCTTTCCTGTCCCTGGGTCGCATTGTGAAACAGCCCCTTGGGTCTGGGCATGCAATTTTCCCTTCGTTCATTCAGATGATGAACTTAGCATCTAGACAAAGTGGCACAATCACCCATATCTATGACATTGAGGCAGCAAAATGGAAACTGAGGCCCTGAAGTCACCTTCTCCCTTTCCCATCATCCTTCCCCAAGTCTGGATAACGAATGACGTTGGGTGTTCATGCACATCATCAGAAAGCAGCAGAGATGTAAAAAACACATGTACAGCAGCCTCCATGAGACCCCCTGCTCTTTCTGTCGTTGGAAAGAAGAAAATCGAGTGTGCAGCTTTATGTCTGGATTGCTATCTGTAAGTCCTGAGACCCAGGGACTCCCAGAGAAGCTCTGGCCTTGGGTCCCACCGGCATTCAAACAGCAGGCTTCCTGGAGGAATAGACACCCAGGCTCCTGACTCAGGCGTTTACAGGGATGGAGGCAGAAACTTTCCCCCAGAGCTCCCCCTGAAATCCCAAGGACCAGGCCATGTGAATTCTGATCCTTACCCAGCATCCAGACTGGTTTGGGTGCTCAGGTGATGGGAAGGCCATCCTAATTAAAACCACGTGGTGGTGGCCGTGTTACTGTTTAAAACTGCTGGCTCCTTTTTCTGCGTTCCCACCTCCTTTCTCTCCTCAGACTCACACACATGCAACGTTCCCTCCCTCCATTTAAGCAAACAACCCTCGCTGTGATTAAGTGCAGCCCCTTCTTATCTAAATACTGCACAGATGTATGAAGACATGGGAGCTTTCTGCTCTTCTGGAGAGCTCGCCCTGACACCTATCTTCCTCAAAGCCCTACAGAGCAGCCTTCCTTGGCCTCTGCTGACAGAAACCCTAATGCCTGCCCCCTAGTAAATCAGCCCTGCTTGGCAGGCCATTCTCCATTTGTCAGGGAAAGGATTTTCCCTCCGAAGACTTCAGTCGCCCCTTCCCATCTTGGCTTCCCCCACAGCGAGGGTTTGAAACTGCCCAGATGTGAACAAATGGAACACGAAAAGTCCCACCTCTGTTGGCAACTTCCTGTCTTACTTCAGCTGTCCAGATAACACCGGCAGCCAGTTAGCTCCAGCAGCTGCCAGTAGTGGGAACTAGCACTATTAAGGGACACAGCTTGAAAAGCTAATAGGGTGCCCGGCCAAGGGGGCAACAAAAGATGGGGTCTTGAGTGCTCCCAAAAGTAAAGTGCACCCCAGAAGGACAGCCATTTAGGGCTAGGAGTGTAGCTCAAAAGTGGACAGCTTGCCTCCTCTGTGCAAGGCCTGGGGTTGGCCTCCCAGCACTGTAAACAATTAAAATGGAAAAAAAGAAGTAAATGATGGAAGATTAGCCCCAGCTAACCTGGGTTTATAATCGACTCCCACTCCCGTTGGTTTTGTTTCCAATTCAAAGTATGGCTCCTACTATGATTGTGGAGAAGATAGTTCCTTAAGAGGACTTCCCAGACTGGTTGTCCCACTGTGTGCAAGGCCTCTCGGGAGCTCCTGAGAGTGTCCCTGCCCAAGGAGTGTTTGGCAGACCCAGCTCCCGCTGTCCCTAGAGGTGTGGAGTACTTAGGTGGTAGCTCAAGCCTTTAATCCCAGCACTCAGGAGGCAGAAGCAGGCAGATCTCTGTGAGTTTGAGGCCAACCTGATCTACAGAGCTAGTTCCAGGACAGCCAGAGCTGTTACACAGAGAAACCCTGTCTTGAAACACTGAGTGAAAGGAAGGAAGGAAGGGAGGAAGGAGAAAGAAAAAGAAATGCTTTGTCTTAGATCCACAGACTCAGAATCTACTCTTGTCCTATGTAGCTGTGGGATTGAATCACAGAAGAACTCTTTGAAGAGCCCGATGTACCCCATTATAAAGGAAAGAAACAAAGCCTCATCCCTGCCCTCTGAACCACTTCATTAACTAATATCAAAGTAACCCACAATACTCCAGGAAGTCTTGCAGCAATGTGTGCAGAAGAGAAAAGAAAACGCCCCAAATAAGCACCTGCTTCTCAATCCCAAGCCAAGTTCATGCTATTAATTAGGTTTTGCAAAGATCCACAAACCAGGGTCTTGAAACAGCCAGTAAACCACTTACAAGTTGTAAATCTAATGTTATCTAGATTGTCAACACCATTCAACCGTCATATGCTCAGGAGAGACAACCAGATCCTGAAGACTCAGACCCAATGAACAGTTCAATCCGCTGATGAATTAAAACTTTGAATGAACTGTTGGGAGGGGAATCGCAGGTAGGACCTAGTAGGAGGAAGTAGGTCACTGGGGAAGTGTCCTTAAGGCCACATCTTCCTTCCCCTGGCTCCTTCTTTTCTGTGTTTCCTCCGTGTTGTGATCGCGTGTTTCAGTGAAGAGGCGGCAAACTAACATATGAGACCTCATTACTACCGTTCACATTCAAGATCTCTTGGGGTGGAAGCCAGAAACTGGATGTGGGCACGTCACTCTCGGTGACCGCCACACATGCTAACGGTGGAATATGTCCCCTGCTCTCCTCTACCATTGTCACCAGGAGACTGCCCCAGAGGTTCCTCCTCAGATGCCAACGTGGATTTGCTGGCACATCTGGATCCCACATGGGAAGACGGTAGAGTCAACCTCACTTGGACCCATCTCTTGCTGCCTTTTGATAGGGAGGTCTGGAGAGTTCCTTGAGGAGTCATGTGCACTATGCAGACTGAACTCAAGCAAGCCTGTAGTCCTTAGATCACCTGACATGCCTAAGCAGGCCCACCCACTCACAACCCTGGGGACCCTGAATCCCCCAGAACCTCCAGAAACAGAAGTAGACTTCTACGCCCTTGTGCTAACTTGTTAGGGAGAGGACACTTTGAAATGTCATGAGACGCTATGGGTCATGGCAGTATGGCTTCTGCAGGGTAGGACCAAGCCAAAAGGAAATTCTCTCCTTAACCCACAGAGAGCCAAGAGGAAGTAACAATGCCCTACTTGAGCGTGATGGTGCATCAATACTTCACCAGAGTAGATGAGTATCTGAAGATCCTCTATTGTCCCCTAAGAGACAGACGGTGGTGTTGTGCCTGGGTGGGGGAGGCTCTGGTGCACATTTGGAGAAATACTAGCGGTTCTAGTGTGGAGACTTTTTCGCGGGGGGGGGGGGGAGGTACCATGTAATAGAGCCATCGCTACAATGGAAAAATTCCATAGGCAAGAAGCCCAACCCCAAAATAAACATCCAGGGATCAGCAAAGTGTGTCACTCTGGGTACAAAAGCAGGCCCAGTAGGTAATTCAGCTGGGACTCAGGGACTGTGGGTTCTGATTCTAGCCACGCCAGTTACCCAAAGTCTTCTGGGAAGCCCAGCCATGTCACGTCTTAGATTGTTCATCTGCAAGATCCCGAATGGGACCACAGCACCAGATACAAACCATTTCTTAAGTTCTAGCAGGTCATTTGAATGTGAACACTAAAATGGACCAGCGAGGAGGGTGGGGGGAAGCCATCTAAAACACAGCAGAAAGTTTGGTCGAGCTAAAACCCACACAGCCAAAACAGACATTAGGCTGTTATGGAGAGATGGTTAGTGGGGAAGGAAGGCAGGGAATATTCATGGTCCTTCCCAGGGCTCTTACACCCACCACACCCAGGCACCACGTCAAGATGTTGTGGGACCAGAAGCCATCGCTGGAACACAGGGGAGTATGCAGAGTAGGGGAGCGTGGATGCTGGACAGGCAGTCGGGTAAATCACAACTCACGTGGTTATTGATTGAGTGATTTTAGTCAAGTGAATACATGGCAGGAAAAGCATGAAAACAAAACACATATGGGAATTACTATTACATAAGTGATAACATCAAAACATCTGGTCAAATGTAGTTAAAAAAAACAACACAAATGAAATGGAATGTAAAACGTCTTCACAGTATTCAAAGCTTTTTATAAAAGTTTTGGACTCTCAAAGTGGAGTCCCTCACAAAAGAACTAGGGCCAGCAGGAATTCCATCTGTGTGCTGGGGACCTGCGAAGCCAGGTCAGAGCTGCCAGCATGCCAGCATGGAGATGTAGCCTCAGGTTTGCTTCTGAAACACATCTCAAAACACTTCCGCTATGAAGGCACAACAGATCATCTAGCTACATGGAGTCTAACAAGGAAGACAGGCTCTAGCTTTGGGAAATGAGATCTCTGTGATTGAAACCTTCACAGTTAGCGGGAACCCTGCTCAGGCCCAGCCCCCGGGAGAACGTAGCGCTAACCCGCTAACCATGAGAGTTGAGTGTGGATACAGAATGTGTTAAAATAGTATTACAGTTCTTGCCTCTGAGCCTATCTTCTCTCTACTGGTAGTGCCCAGTGGATCCGCGGGTCTGGCCTCCTCCTACTCTCCAGAATGAGACTTTTAAAGCTCTCTAAGGCTGACCCTTTCCCTGGCAACAATGGTCAGAACGCACGTGGACCTCCTCTGCTGGAAGCTGGTGCCGAGGCCAATGAGTCTGCACATTGGTTTGTTGTGCCTTTTGTCGAAATGAACAAAGGTTGGAGATCATGCAGCTTTGGGTTCATAGCTAGCCTCCCTTGCTTGTGCTGACCTGCTGAGCTCATGCTGACAAAACTGGCGCATACGCATCTAAAATCCTCACAGGTTCACAATAGAACTCTAATGCTAGGGATTCTGCAGTGGTGGGGTGCGGGGTGGGGGGTGCGAGAGCCGCTGCAGTTCACGGGATCAGTTTATTGTGAATTCTTTCTGAGAGCATTGCCTCCTACCTGATGGTTCTAATCTAGAGCTGCCCAGCACAGCCCCGGCTCGCTTTCTGTGAAACTGCTAACACACCCCCATATAAACTCACGTAGGAAGTCCTCTGTCACTTGGAGAGGGCCCTGCTGCATGACCCACTTTGCCAAAGTGAGCAGCCCTTCAGCGAGCCCTGAACTAGCGACTCTAGGCCTCACTCTATACACTCATGAAATACACTTGTGTTTCAGTTGAACAATGAGAAAAGTAGACTATTACTAATTACTAATACATATGTGCATTTTAAAATCATCCAAAAGTATAGGCAAATCATTTAAGGCCCCTAATAACGTTAAGGTTGAGAGAATATTTAAGTGTTATGATAATGGGATTACTAAACAGGAGGTTAACTAGGTCAGTATCCCACTCAGGTGGGTTCAGAAGTTACCAGAATTTCCCTGTTTCTGTGTCAGTCCAAGGCCACTGGATGACACAACTCCTCACAATGCTGCAGCAGGACTGAGCACCCCAGGGAGACAGACCGCCACTGTGTTCCTTGAGGTGTGCTGGGGAATGAATGAATAGTCAAGACTTTGGTGGAAGAAATCAGCGTTCACGTCTTTTTTCTTTAGAGCTACTCGGACAGCAGGAGTTAGGCTGCGGAAGAGAACCGGCTTATCTACATCATTTACTAAGCATACCAACTTTGAGGACTACTTTTGGGCACTTTTGCCAACGGTTAGCTGTTGTCGCCATCTCCTTGGACAGGACACACATCCTCAAAACGCACAAGTGGTGGGAGGGATACAAAAGCAAAAGTGGAGGGGTCAGGCAGGCAGCGATTTCGAGTATCTTTTAACCATACGCAATCGTGTTGAAAGAAATGGATCTCCTTGGAGAAAAAGGAATCTGGGAAGCCCTGTAGATACTGACAGCTTCCACAGCTGTGCGGGCTCCAGGGCAGCAGGGAACTACCATGATGCCACGCCCCCTCCACAGCACATGCGCAGACAGTTGTTACTTTCCATAGCACATGCGCAGACAGCATGCTCATTAAGAGGGCAGCCTTGGGCAGAGATACAGATCTTAGTCTTGGTTGTCCTTCAAACGCTCAGTGTGGATTTTTATCAAAGCCTTGAAGGGTGTGTGAGGTTTTGTTGCTGTTTATGTAGCGGGTGTTCTTTTGAAATATGACAGATGAAGCCACAATGTGAGGCTCCCCATTCACCCTGACTCGTGACTTGCTGATGCTCTTGTTTTTTTTTTTCTTTCACTATGTTTTTGAAAACCATTGGCTGCTCAGCCTGAAATGCCTCGTGTCTCTTCATGCCTGCCCATGTTCCTCCTCATACAAAAGCAAGCCTCCGTCACCCTTGTGTCCCAAGGGATGGATAGACATGGCCATCTGAGACCAAGAGTCTCCTATCAAAGGTGACTGGTGCAAAAGCTGAGGGTAGATCAGGCAGTGGCCTCCCATCTCACCCCCTTGTCTATCGCATTCTGTACTGGGATACCCCGGCTACCTTGGGAGTGTGTGTGTGTGTGTGTGTGTGTGTGTGTGTGTGTGTGTTGGGGTGATGGTGCTCTTGTCTTGTTTCTATCTAATGCAAAACAGGGAAGATTACTACCAAACTGAAAGCAACCTGCCTTGCCAATGGTCAAATTTTTCTACCTGCAAGGACTTGGTTTACCCAAAGACTCCATGAGCAATTCCTAATGATGACCAGAGCTGCATACAGTTTGCGTCAGCTGCCCTCACACACTTCTTTCCAAACTGGCAAACGTGTGTGTGTGTGTGTGTGTGTGTGTGTGTGTGTGTGTGTGTGTGCCTGAGACTCAGTGAAAGGATCCTGCCCCTCCTTTTGCACAGTGACTGCTGGCCCTGCTGCCGCCCTTAAAAAGCCTTCTAGTCTAAAGAGCCCTGGACATAGCTGAGTGCGGCTATGTCAAGAGGGGGGAGTGGGGTCGCTGTAGGAATGGAGCCAGCTGCGATGCAAAAGCCACAACTGTAATGGGCAAGAGCAATATGTGAACCCCAAGAGCCAGGGCCGTCCCCTTGCCCCCACCCTCACCCCAGGCCACACACTCCCTCCCCAGTCCACCCCAGTATCACTTAAAAACAGACTGGAAGGTGGGGCACTCGTGGTTTTTCATTTTCTTCATGAAGTTTTTGAACTCCTTGTTTTCCTTGTCCCACTTGTGGATGGCCGTCAGCAGGTACTGGCTCTTCACCTTGCGGCCCATGATGAGAAAGTTGTGGCTGAGGTTGTCCAGCTGGTGGCAGGGACAGTCGGCCCCGTTCTTCAGGAACAGCACGAGCCGCTTCAGCTCCTTCTTCTTAATGGGCCCCAGTTTCAGGGGCTTCTTCTTCTTGGGGACGATCTTCTTGTCGCCATTCTCTTTCTTCACCTCTCTGATTTTCATCCGCAGTGCTAGGATGAGGAGGGAGAGGCAGGGAGAGAAGGGGAGGGCGAGGAAGAGAAAGCATTTAGAACACAGGTTTTCACTGGAAACAACAGCCCACCCAGTCCTACAGGAAGGGAACACAGTGACGCTGGTCACTGTACTACCGAGCTGTGAGAGCCCCCTGGGGGTAGCTGCGGGGCATCAAGAGGGTCTCAAATCAATTTCAGGTTTCATCACATTAAGCAAAGTAATTCAGAATTGGAAAGACAAATACTGTTGCGTTTCTCTCTCGTGCAGAATAGAGAAGTAGGGTGTGTGTGTGTGTGTGTGATGTAGGGGTGTGTGTGTGATGTAGGGGTGTGTGTGTGTGTGTGTGTGTGATGTAGGGGTGTGTGTGATGTAGGGGTGTGTATGATGTAGGGGTGTGTGTGATGTAGGGGTGTGTGGTGTAGGGGTGTGTATGATGTAGGGGTGTGTGGTGTAGGGGTTGTGTGATGTAGGGGTGTGTGTGATGTAGGGGTGTGTGTGATGTAGGCGAATGTATGATGTAGGGGTGTGTGTGATGTAGGTGTGTGTGTGTGATGTAGGGGTGTGTGTGATGTAGGGGTGTGTGTGATGTAGGGGTGTCTATGTGCATGCACATGTGATGAAGGTAGCTTGAGGTGGGGGAAGGGCATATAGCGGGGAAGGGGAGAATAAGCTAATGGGAAGGGATATAAGTGGAAGACAACAATACACATGCATGAATATATCATGAAGCCAATTCTTTTGTATGTCAGAAAATAATATGAAAAGAGGTCACACAATTCAACTTAACCTATATAATCTAATGTTACTGTCCCAAACATTTAAAGAAAAAAATTGTCCTAATTGTTTTTTTTTTTTTGTAAGAAAGTTAGTGGTTTTGTTTTCATACCATCCAAAACAAGGCAGATAGAATCTGGGAGCACACGCAGCAAGGGGAACTCAGAGAGCCCTTCAAACTGTATGCCAACGTGTGCTCAACATCAATGCCAACTTCAGCGCAGGTGAAGTCAGAGTTCCTCCAGCTGTCTGTTCAGGGAAGTTTGATCTAAGGAAGGAACTGCCCCACTGATCACTAGGCCACAGATGGACACCTCTGAAGTCCTGTCCATGGAAAAGACCCATGCAGAATTAAACTTCACCTTGACTCCCTAACAGCTCAGAGACAGCTTTAGTGGGCACATACAAGTGACAGCCCCTCCTCACATCTAATATGCAAGAAGAGCCTCTTGGGTTCTCAGAACCTGGAGAAAGAAATAACAACATACCATCAGCCCTCCCTCTGCTTTGCTTTGTGTCCACGGATTCTGTGTTAGTTTTTCTTTTCCATAAATATGGGATATGGGACACAGGCCCCACTGTGTGACAGGCAAGCACTCTACCACTGGACAGCATCCCAGCCCTGAATATTATTTTGAACCTGTGCACAGCTCCTTCAGTGGTGACCATCAGGGACCCAGTGAGCAAAGACATCCACTAAGCACACACTGCTATGTGCTTTAGAAGTAGCCAACACCACATATTAGAAATTGGAACTCATCTTCCAGATATCAGCCACCAGGTAATCGATACATCCCTTGAATTGTTTTGAATTAAAAGTTGCCAAGCCAGAGAGCGGGAGAAAGGGAGTGGGAACTGGGATTGGTATGTAAAATGAGAAAAGATAGTTTTAAATAAATAAATAAATTTTTAGAAGAGTTACCAAATCCACCACCACCACCACCACCACCATCACTTTCAAATATCTCAAGACTTCCATTGTATTCCATGAAGAAAGCCTTATTCCTTTAACAGATGGATTCTAGTAACTCCATGAAGAAAGGACAATGATTGACCCCATCTAGGAGATAAGAAAACTGACATTGGGCCAGTCAGTTGGCTTGCTCATTCATTAGTTTTAAATTCCAACCCCTGTGCATTAATTAACTGTCCGTTATTTCAACAAACTCCTGAGTTAAATCAGCTGATAAGATGGAAAGTTCTGTTTTGGTTACACTCCAGTTTTCAATTCATCAGTACTGTCCCCCATGGGCATGTGACCAAACATCACATGATTGCCAGAGCACACGACAGGAAAAAGCTGCTAGCCACATGGTAGTAAGTAGCAAGCGAAAAGAAAGAAAAGCACAGTGGTTCAGGTTCCCTCAAGACATGCCCAAAATAACTCGTTTCCATCAGACCCATCTGAATGTTACACCAGCTCCCTGAGTGCCACGGGGATGGGGAGGGGGCGCGGGCGGAAGCTGGGGACCAAGCCTGCAGCACATAGGCCTGGGGGCAGAGGGGTTACAGCCAAACCACACTTCCAATCGCTGGGCTGTGCCTGCTGCCTCTGTGGTTTCAAAGTTCTTCCTAATGAACCCCAAACTTTGAGTGCTCACTAACCGGATGGAGAAAATAAGGGCCTCAGAGAGGCTCCTAATTCCACTTCCATTTTAGAATGGCTTCTCTCATGAAACGACACAAGAGTCCCTCTGGCTGAAAGAGATAATGCTAGGAGGAGAAGTCACCACAGAATGTTCTGTTGGTTACCAGGCCAAACCTCGACTCCCTTACAAGCAAAGAGGAAGGGCAAAGAGAAGTCTTGAGAGCAAATCTTTCACGAACGAATGTGTCTAAGGCTGTGAATTCAAACTACTCCCCCGACCGTTTTCTAGACCTTGAGGCCTACTTAACTCAAGTCCTGCCTAATAAATACTCCAGGGGTGAGAAATGTTTCACGCCAGGGCTGACAGAAAAGTCCCAAGTGGACCCTGGTGAACAGGCATTCCTAACGGTTGGCCACCTAGCTCTTCGGGAGTGCCCAGCACTCTGAACAGTAAGGCGAGCAACAGCACCCTGACTTCCGTGAATTCAAAGCATCAACACCCCCGCCTCAGTAGGGTAGGTTGCTGCCCACCGCTTCTGATTTGCTTGAATCTCAGCCTCATGATGAACAAAGCAATTGGAAGCCAGCGCCCCCACCCTGCAAGGAACAGACAGGGGAGACTGCCCCTCCAAGGCCTCACCCAGGCGGGCCCAAACTGGCGCACTGGCCCACACTCACCTCGGCTCCCACTCCACCTTGAACCTGGGATTTTACTTTAAAAAAAAAATCACTTGATTCAGTGTAAAACTTGATGAAGGAGAGCTCTCAACGGGGTTGAGCAAGGGGAGTGGACAGAAGAGACTCATCAGCCGGGCCAAAGCCAAGGCAGTCTCCTCGCTTCTCAGAGCCAATGGGAACGGAAAACAAACCTTCCCCATTGTTTCCATCTTAGTGTCCTTTGGAGACTTCTGTGTTAAAAGCATAGTCCTGGGTGGGACTATTAGTGGAATGTTTGCAAGGCCGTGAGGGGTCTTTAGGTCACTGATGTGAGCCTTTTGAGAGGGATGGCAGGTCCCGCCGCCCCCCAGACCTTCCTCCAATCTTTGGTGCTTTCTGGCCATGAAGTAAGTGAGTGGCTTTCGTCCAAGACTGTTCTAGCCATAGTGCGCTGCCTCACACAAGGCAGCAGGCCAACTGGCCATGCACTAGCCTCCCAAACTGTTCGGCGAAGAAGTCGTTCCTGTAGAAGCTGGTTGTGTAAGGTATTCGCTGTGGCAACAGGAAGTGAACTCACTACTTCTTAAAGAAAGGCTGCGGCTGCAAGGCAGTGAGATAACTCGGCTCCTTTCACAAGGTAGATGATGCCCAAGTCCAACGTGTAGAACTCAACCGTGTCTTAGAAGTGGTCAGTTACCACTTGCATTACCACGAGAGACAGAGAGTGATGCACATGCCGGCCACTAACAGGGGACCTTCTTTACTGCACCGAAACACATCATCATTTACTGAATGCACTTGCGAGACAAACACAGGCCAGGTGCTCCATCTACTGCAGCAGTTCCCAAGCTGTGAGCCATGACCCCCACGGGGGTTGCAGATCAGATTCGTAACGTAGCAACACTGCAGTTATGAAGTATCAAGGATATCACTTTGTGGTTGGGGGTCACCGCGACATAAGGAGCTGTATTAAAGGGTCGCAGCGTCAGGAAGGTTGAGAGCAGCTCATCTCCTGGCTCTTGGTTGCCACTCACGATGGCAGTCAGGCAGGCATGTCGAGTTCTTTATTACAGGCGAGAAGAAGCAGGGCCACACAATGACAGCACAAGGCTGCCATTTGGAGGAGATGCAATCAGGATTAGAACCCGTAGCCAAGCCCGCTGACCGCGTTCTCTCTCCCCACCCATTATTGAGTTTAAAACGCTATTGCCTCAGTGGAAACTATTTCTTGATTGTGCTGCTTTTAATCACAACTCAAAAAAAAATGTTCCTTTGTCGTGACCATGTAAAGGAATTTAGTTTACATAGGCTGGGGGGCGGTGAAGGGAGGAGGGAAATTGATGATGGAAGTGTGGTATGCATTAGACGCTCCAGTTCTCCGCTGCTTGGCTCTCTTTCTCAAGGTGAAGAAAGTAGGGAAGAAGGCACATGTGGCCAGAATTGCTAACATCTTTCCACCTTCGCAGGGTTTGCTTTAGGCATGCAGGCGACCTGGAGTGTTTGATAGGTAATAACCTGTCCAAGGTTAATTTCCTCACATCTGCGGGTGCCTGTGCTAACCCCCCACCACCACCGTGCCATGCCTGTGGCACTGAGGCAGAAGTTGGTACGGGCCCAGAATGGCCAAGAATCTATCACCATTGCTCTCTCTCCCACTACCACCGTGCTATGCCTGTGGCACTGAGGCAGAAGTTGGTACGGACCTAGAATGGCCAAGAATCTATCACCATTGCTCTCTCTCCCACTACCACCGTGCTATGCCTGTGGCACTGAGGCAGAAGTTGGTACGGGACCAGAATGGCCAAGAATCTATCACCATTGCTCTCTCTAATCCTGCCATGCTCGCTGCCAGGAGGCTAGGAAATTCACCCACGGATGGGTTTGTGATGCAAATGCTGGTGGCATCAAAGACCCAGGGGAGACAGCAGCTGGGAGAGCAGCCTCGGGACACGATACTGTATGGACTGTTTCCCATCTGTAAGATAGAAAGCACAGCCTCGCTGCTGTTGGCATGGCTTCCATCACCCCCAACGCTCCACTCACCTGCCCTGTTAGATAAACATGGCCCTGAAACTAAACCTTGCGCTCCAGACTGCAGTCACCTTAAAACAAAAGAAGAGGAAAAACTAAAGGAAAACAAAACCATTCTTTCTTCTTAGCATCCATTTGGCATCCCCTAAGGGATAAGCATTACTCTTATCTATGCCGTACCGCCAGCCAATAATTCAGACATTCTCAAACTTTGAAAAACTCCAAACTTGAGGTTGCAATTTGTACTCTTTGGGTCTTTCTCAGAAATCTTAAAGCAAAAGATCTCCTCTGTTTGAGTACATCTGAGTACATTTCAGTAGACCATGAAAAAGCTCCATTCCTCTTTCGGTCACTCGAGCCGTATTTTCTGTACACCAATTATACTTCCCTGACTGCCTCCCGACAGGGCTCAGCCAGATTTCTGAGTCTAAAAGGAGAATCAGAAAAGTCCTGACATTCATCCCCCCCAAGCCTGCACTCTCTTCCTCTTGACATCCCTAGTCTACGAACGTCTTTCTTCCCATCATGGCCAGGTACAGCCGCCGGATGCAAGGTGGCCACCAGCCAAGAGCCATCCAGTTAAACAGCCAATAATCTGGCATTGCTGTACGCATCTAAGAGGAAAAGGAATAATTCGGGGAAAGGTGGGTGTGTAGCTGAGTTAGAAAACATGCTTGAAGCTCAGCAGATGACAGGGAACAGATAAAATGAGGATAAAGTATAGAGGAGAGAAGAAAAAGAAGGGCCCTGAAGAATCACCTTTGCTGGGAACGAGGGGAAAGAGGAGAGTTAGGAGAAAAGAGCCAGAGGCAAAGATTAAAAATAAACAAAATAACCTAGGCAGCTGTTTCAAATGGAGCAGCCACCTCCCCATCCCAGTGCTGAAGAATGTGTTCAAACCGGGACTGCCTGGTGATGCAGGTCACTGACATCTGTGAGAGGCCAGGATCTGAGCCAGCAGAGGTCATTCCAGACAGCTGACAGCCAACGGAGAGGAGAAGACGAAAGCATTCCCCGCAGACAGGCCCTGAATTCCTGGAATGTCTAAAAGAACGACACTCACTGATGACCACACGCCAAACGCAACTAGATGGGGCACACGCAAGCTCTCTACCTCTTCCTGCAGTCAACTGGAAATTAGTTAAAACAAAAACAACAAACCCACAGGGGCTGAAGAGATGGCTCAGTGGCTAAGAGCACTCGTTGCTCTTGCACAGAACCTGGGTTTGATTCCCAGCACCCACATGGTGGGTGGCTCACAACTATCCACAGCTACTATTCCAGGGGCTCCAACATCTCCTTCTGGCCTCTGTGGACACTAGGCATGCACACACAAACATCCAAATACACAAAATAAAATTAAAAAAGAATTAACAAACAAAAAGCATAAAAGAAAATGGTAAAGACAACAAGAATACAGCAATAGAAAGTTCTGGATAGCAGAAAGCAAACAGAAGGTAGACTGGCCTTGACAGAGAAGACAAGCTGAAACCAGCTGCTAACGGGATTGGGGGGGGGGGGCTGCCACTGCTAAGAGCATGCTGGCCCTATGCAGGGCCCACAGATGCTAAAGAGCTAGGCCACAGGATGCAACTATGGGCTCCAGAGACTGACCTCACGTCAACCCCAGCAGTAGCCAGGAGGTTTACTTGATATGGTAGGTGCGCATCTGATAGGAAGAGGGAGTGAAGTACAGGAGGCGTTACAGCATTGGGTGAGAGACTGCTAGGTAAAAAGTGGGACCCTTGGATCTTGGAACACCAAATTTCTGGGCTGGTGTGATGGCTCCGCAGGGAGAGGGGCTTGCTGCTAAGCCTAATGACCTGAGTTCAAATCCCTGGAGCCCACGTGGTGAAAGGAGAGAACTCACTCCCGCAAGCTGTCCTCTGGCCCCCCTCCACATACACACATAACTCACACAAATAAATACATAAAGAAATAGAATGCTATAAAAATGCTTAGATGAACACCAATTTCTACCTCCAAGTCAGAGGGTTAGTAGCTCAAAAGAAAAGACCACAGGTTTTTTGGGTTTCATTTTTGTCCCTCCTTAAAAACCTCAAATGAGAGATAACAACTGGCAGGTTTAAAATACAAAAAGCTTTCAACTCCTGCTCAGGTCTCAAACTCGAATGTCCAGGAAAGGATTGACAGGATTTTAAGGTAAGTCTAAATGTGAATGATAGAGACCAAAATTATAATAAATAAATAAATAAATAAATAAACGGGGGTGTGGGGAGGATTCCAGAGACATCAGGGGCAATGTAGGAAAACATAAGAAACCTTTAAAATGCGATCACATTGTAAATTACTATGTCATATAACAAGAACAGAAAACTATTAAAGGAAGCTTTCACAGAACAGGGCTGCGTTCAACACGTGTGTTTTAGGTCAGGTTTAAAGACATTTCCTGAGATCACAAACAAAAAGACAGTGAGAGGGGAGGCAGGAAAAACACGAAAGTAGACCAGGGGCCTGTGTCTCTACGTCTGAATAAAGGCAATTACGGAACACAGAAAAGAAATGGAGGGAAACCAAGGAAATAATGTAAGTCAGTTTTTCAGAGACGAAGAACATAAACTCTCAGTTTATGTCACACCTGGCTCAAAGAATCGGCACACTTAGAAACATAAGGAATGGAATGACATTTTGAAATACACAGAAAAGAAGATCTTCCGAAGCCAATGGATCCGGCATCAGGATGGTACTGGGTTTTGCAATAGCAACCCTGGGAGTCTGTGGAACAATGAAGGAAAGCCTTTAAAATCCCCAGCTATGACAGAGCCAAACCACCAACCTGTACTTAACAACAGGATAAAGACATCTTCAGACATTAATGGGTTAAATACTAATTCCTAAGTGTCTTTCACGAGGAATCTTTTTTTTTTTTAACGTGGAGGTTAATGAAAATAAGTATAAGATTCAGGAAAATGAAGAGCTAACATCAAGAAAGCCAAAAGAAGACTTAAAACATCTTCTCCATTACACTTGGCACAGTGGCATGGTTTCAGTCTAGAGCTCAGGAGACATACTGCTGCATAGCTAAAAGGGGGGGCAGAGAGAGGGAGGGGGGCTAAAGGGGGGGCTGAGTTCATAACAGGAAGTGAGGAACAAAGGAAATAAAACAAGGCAATTACTATCTCAAAGGAAAATGAAAGGGACCAAATCAGAGGTGACAGCGCAGCCAGCGCACTTAACTGCTCAGAGGCAAATAACGTCGTCTATACAGCACCCGGAAATTCAACTGCGCACGCGCTAAGGCAAGGGCGCTGTGTTGGGCACAAGCTAAGCCAAGGGCGCTGTGTGGCTGCATCGGGAAGATGATGTAAAAGAGACTGTCTTCAGCCTTCACTGTAGAAGAGTCAACAAATGGTCCACACAAGGAGACCAGGAAATCGACCCCTGCAGGCCCTGTACTTGCTATAGGTTTGCTAACAACCTCCAGAAACTCTACCCGGAAAAATTGGCACTTCTGATTTGTGAGATGCAGGTGGGAGGCATGAGGGAGAAAGCTGCCATTTTATTTCATTAGGGTTTTATTTTAATTTACTTTTTACTTTATGTGCATTGGTGTCTTGCCTGCATGAATCTCTTTGTGAGGGTGTCAGATCTTGGAGTTACAGACTGTTGTGAGCTGCCATGAGGGTGCTGGGAATTGAACCCAGGTCCTCTGGAAGAACAGTCAGGTCGATGCTCTTAACTGTTGAGCCATCTCTCCAGCCAGTTTTATTTTGTTCCTTTTAGTTGTTGTTGTTTTTCATAAATAGCCTTTCATCCTTATTTGATTTTTAGGCTATGTTTTGAGGCATAAAATCCATAAATTTTTAGAAAGCTTATGATCTCATGCAGAACATGAATGAGTTACAGAGAAAACAGAGATTATACAGTCCAGTGTAAATGAAGCAACCTAGTTTCAGTTCAGCCTTCTTAAAGATTATTTTAATAAATAATCAAAATAATAATTATTTTGAATAAAAACTTTGTTTCTCAATCCTTCCTTCCTTTTTTCCCTTTCTCTCTCTTTCTTTCTCTTCCCTTTGTCTCGTCTTTTAAGAGATGAAGGAGAGGCAACCCACACATCTTATCAACACTCACCATTTTCCAGATGAAAAATCCATTAGGTCAGAAAGTGCCTTGTTTACTTTGAACTGAAAAGGATGTTAGACCTCCTTCAACTGTTGTTCCTGGCTAAGTCAGGAGGCCAGAAACCCCCACAGCCACGACTACCACCTGTTCCCGGCCTCGGCCCCAAAGGTTTGCCTCCTGGAGCAAGACTGGAGGAATAGGGACCACTGACCCAGCATCTGTACACATCTTTCCAGTAGCACAGACGTGTAACCCACGGTGGCAGACACCAGAGTACGCAGCCTGGCTCCTGTGAGACTTGCTTTATCTAAATTACTCTCTCAGAGAGGTCTGACGTTTCCAAAGAGATAATCTGGGAGCAGGAGTAAGCTAGTTCCAGAAGCTGACACCTTATCCCGTGGTGGCCTCTCACCTGCCAGACTCAGCTAGCCAATGGTTTGGGAAGATGGGTACAGAAGGGCACTGCCATGCACCAGCCATGTTGCCGCCTTACACGGATCCTACCCTGTGGATCCTCCAGGGAAAAGAGTGTGTTCAGATAACAAAGCCTGACTCATCTGTGAAAACTGGAGAGTCGGCTTTCTGCTTCCTCATCCCAGTTCATAAACCTCCCAAGGCCTGAGGCAAAAACCACCTTCCTTGAACTCAACTGTGCCAGTAACAGCCTGGGCAAGGGCCTTTGGCAGTAGCGGCAGCCACCTTCAGAATGCAGAGAGGGCCTGGTCAATACGGAGGGCTGGCTTTGAAACACTGGAGCCCAGATACAAATGGTCTCCCAATGGTGGCCTGACAGAGCTCTCTGTTCCCACCAGGAGTCAGGGTTTAGCATAATTAATTTGTTTAGCAAAGAAAAGAGCTGACACTCAGGCACAAGAACTCAGACTCTATTCCCCGGTTTCACAAACCACACACTACATACTTCCTGACTACAGGACACACATTACATACATACACGTATACATACATACATACATACATACATACATACATACATATTAAAGATTGAAAGCCCCAACCAGCTACAAAGAACAGAAGGTTAAAATTTTTTTTTGAGTGACTCATTTGGAGCCAATTATTTAACTGAAGTTGTCCTGCTTACTGGATCCCTAATAATTTAGAATTTAGGGAGCTGATCACAGAAAAGTGCCCAGCTCCCCCCTCCCCACACATATCCCGCCACTTCCCCCACCACCACCACCACCACACACACACCCTAGCAGTTTCTGGAACCCCACTGCCAACTCTCCGCCTTCACTGCTGCACCACTAACTTAGGCTGTTGCAGCAAAGCTGAACTCTCCACTGGAGAACAAAGTCATGAATGGTGTCGTTTCCATCTCAGAAGCGTGGCTCTGGCACCAAGAATTTGAATTCCTAAGTAGAACCGAGAGATCCAGTGCTCTCTCATCCTGGACTCAACATAACCACTCATACGTGCCTACCAGCCAGGAGGAGAAGACCCATCTGAAGAAGTCAGTCATTAGGGCTGACTGAATCTTGGCTCCAACCCAAGCAAACCTGCCAAAGCAAACAGCTGTTCCCACCACGGGGTCATTGAGCTTCCAGCCCTCTCCATTCCACCTCCTGGGGCTCACATGAATGGCAAAGTTGCAACATCTCATAGGAAGGAAATTGGTAAGAGTAGGGAATGGGATTCAGAGCCCATGAACTGAACAAGCCATGAGTTCTCAACAGTAACTGTGAACACGGCTCTCAAGCCTGAGCATCAGAATCACTCAGATGTTGGCCTGTTGGAAAGGGGACTGCTAAGACACCCTCTGCCACACGCACACTCCCCCCGTCACCCCTACCACCCTTCTGCCACCCCTCTTTCCACAGTTTCTGATTCAGTAGCAATGGGATGGGACCCAACAATTCACACTCCCAACAAGTTCTAGAAAAGCGTGGATGCTGCCGGGCTGGGAACCAGCTAGAGACACCCAAAGGGTTTGCAAGCAAGGACTGTCTGGACCTAGCAGCATTTATGGAGTCAGTGTGACCTTTTGGGCCTCGGTCCCTTAGTTGTGGCCCTTGCACACCAGAAAACAAAGGCTTTTCTAGCATGGGGCAGCACATTCTGGAAGAAAACGGGCCCACACGCAGACTTAGCAGACCCTCACGAGCCCCACTGGCAGCTTTCTGTATGAACACGGTAAGGCTCTCCACTTCTCTGGCTCTCCACAAGGACTTGCAGAACAAGGAGCAGGCAGTTAAGGTGTTCCAGGCCTGTGATCTAAATCTAAATCTTCCAGTTCCCCTCCCTCTGCTGTTTTGGAAACCTAGTACTGAATCCCAGACCACCCAAATTGTAAATACCTCAGAGAGTACAGGTGGCCCTCGCAGTCCATACTGTCCAGGGACTTTGCTTGGATTTACCCCAACCGTGCCTCACATCAAACATCAGCCCAAGAAAATGACCTTAGTCTAAACTCGAGGACAACTTGAGCAGAACACACGGGACACCTCGAAGCATGGTGACTAGCCGGCCTTCATATCAAGCCATTAAAAGATGCACAGGACAGGTGCTGTCACCCTGGATGCTATTAGCTGAAGAAGCCATGAATCCAGTGCCTCTGAGCAATGATGGCCACAGACACACTTCGGCTTTCTTCCATTAGTTCCACACGGAGTCATTTAGAGGCAGCACCCATGTTTTTCCTATTTAAGTCAAAGTATCAATCGGCTCCAGGAAGCTCTCAGCCAGCCAGCCCCAACCCTGCCCTCTGTGGCCCTCAACATCTGAACCTTGAATAGGCACAGCTTTGTATGCTAATGACCCAGGAGTTCACCTTATCTCTCCTCCTCCCCTTAGTGCAGTTGTGAGTTCACATGAACTCTGCTTGGCAACTACTGCAATGCCTTGGCCACTAGAACGATCAGTTAAGCATTTTTTGAGCACACACACAAAAAAGTGAATGAAAGTCACACAGTCATTGCCCTGAGGTTCACAGCCTCACTCATGAGACTAATTCTTTACACAAATGCATTCTTTAGTCTTTCTCTATGCATGCCCCAGGCCCCTAAGTTCCTGAAGGAGATATTCAGCTCTGGATACCTTTCTAGATGACTCACATGGGAAAGGTCAACTCCTTTGTCCAGGTCCAACTAGACAATGGTGGAACTGGAATCTGAACCCAGGAAGTCAATTTCCCAAAAAAAAAAACACTCAAGACCCTGATCCCTGTGTCCTGAATGTCTTTCTTGTCTATGGTAGAATACTGCTTTCCAGGCCTGGGGTCAGGACAGACTTCATTGAAATCTCACTGGTCCCTTTTCCATCCAAGGGATTTAGAGGATAGCATCCCTCTTATTCAACACTAGCTTGTGCTAAGACCAAGAACAAAGACAATGTGCCAAATCCTTCACTCAAACTCATTAATTCTGTCCCCAAGCCCACGCCCACCTCCTCACTGACTTCTGTAGCAACACTTAGCTAAGCATGGTGCTCATTCTCATTCTGTCCTGTCCGGCACCCACCTACATTTGAACTTTCTGGGTTCTTGGTTTGTTTTTTTTTTTTGTTTTGTTTTGTTTTTTTTCAAGCCTCTAAGGGTTTATACTCAAGGCAGGGAGACCCTGGAAGACTATCCTGACTGTGACCCTCAGCCAGTGCTTAGGGCCAATCTGAGCCCTGGCCCCCACCTTCCCCATCCATGAGAAGGTCTGGGGAGAAGTTTAGTGAGAGTGGACAGAGCACACATGGGTCTCTAGCACCCATCCAGAGGTCCTCGGGGAATGCATACAGAGCCAGAGAGATGGCAGCGTATTCCCAATAGGACTGTTGGTCTCTCTGAGGTAAAAACTGGTCTTGACCTGATATGGGTTAAGTCAAAGCTAGGAGTTGAAATGAAAATCAGAGTTAACACCAGGCCTATCTCAAGGCTGGTCTCATCGCTATCACCAGAGTTTATCATGACTTCCCAGCTATTTGAGAGCTGGCCTTCAGTCTGGGTAGCACTGATGTCACCCTGAAGCCAAGTATTCTGGTTCCTGCTTCAAGTCCTCTCAATCTCTTTTCTGTCACTACAAACAGCAGAAAAGAGATTCTAAGAACCCAGAGGAAGCAGGTAGGTAAGAGGGTTGCTTAGCATGGGTTCTTGCTTTCCATGACATAATCTCTTCCCTTTTGGCCTCAGAGAGTTCAACGTCGTATTTATTGAGACTCCGGGCATCTTCCCTTGGCTATGACAAACAGACAGTTCCCCCTAGGAGATCCCTGAAAGACTGCTGGGTGGACACCACATCCTCCCTCTTATGTCCGGGGAGACCCCACGGGGAGACCCCATGCAATGGGCGTGAACTGTACCAGGCCTTTTCCTGGGATCCCCAAGTACCCTACATTAATAAACCTGGGGGTTGTGTGGGAAACCCAATGAAACCACGCTTGGAAAGATGCCTGGAAAGACATCGTATTGTTTTTGTAGCTATTCCCAAGACGTACTGAAAGATGTCCAATTACCTGAGCACGACACAACAGTAACAGGAGATGAGATGGCAAAAGCCCGCCCAGACCAACACAAGTGTGCGGCGTACCTGAATTATGAGCGCTCACATGTGTGAGCACATATATTGTGTATGTAGGTCCGTGCACAAGTGACTGTGGGTATGTGGAGGCCCGAGGCTGATGGGCCCTGGGATCTTTGGCGGTCACTCTCAATCTTATATATTAAGCCAAAGGCTCTCAGTGAGTTTGGAGTTGGCTGGATCAGCTAATCCAACCAGCCAGCTTTCTCCCAGTGTTTCTCATCTCTGCAGTCCACACGATAAGGTTACAGGCAGGCTGCCACGTTCACCCCGCTTTGTATGAGTGCTAGGGGTCTGAACCCAGTCCTCAGGCATACATAGCGGTCACCTTATTATCCACAGGGCCATCTCCCCAGCCCCAACACTCTGTAGATGTAAAAATACAAATTAATTCCTCTGGTTTTCTTGTCCCTGCTCATTAGTTGAAGCAACTCGTGGTGCCAAATAGAACTTTTTCCTTTGTTTAGACTAACAGTTCCCATTAACACAACAATGTGCAGCTGTCTCGGCTGAGCCAGAATACAGCTAACATGAGCAACTGGGCATCAAATCAGTCCCCACCCCTAACCATATCCTCACTACCTGTTGGCAACTGAGCGCTGAAGACGACTACTCAGGTTACCAGGAAGTGGGAGTTACACACACACACAAGCGTATCTAGACAAAGACATAGAAGCCCCTGGAAAATCTGAGACTAAGGATGACGCTAGCTTATTAGGCCAGACTTGGAAGCAGGGCCTGATGGGAGGAAAGAACTGTGGCTCCAGATCCAGCTCAGATGAGCTGTACCACAAATAGGCCACCCTGTGGGAGAAAGCCTGTGGGAGAAAGCGTTGTCTTCCCAGAGGCAGGGGGACACAGTCGGAGAGCACGGCTCTTCCACAACAACCCCACCTCTATGACAGCCCAGTATCAATGAAGACCCTCACCCTGGCGCCGTGGCTGCCGAGCAACAGCAGCTTAACTAGCAAGGGAAGCAGATGGGCAGGGGGCAGTCGAACGGGCAACCCCAGGAGCCATGGCCCACTGCAGAGTACAGGGGCACCTCGGATAAGAGAGCCTGGAAACGGCACAGGAAGCAAACTCTTCACCCTGGAGGCCACAGAACCCTTGGCAAGCAGTTGGAGAGCTCACGTAAATATCGAGGAATGTACCCATGACCTGACTGCATGTCATGACCGCCTCAGTGAGGCAGGAACCTCTGGATCAAGCCCTGATGTTCAAGTACAAATAAACAGTTTCTCACTGACTAATCTCTCTTCTGCCACACATCCCACAGTAACCAAAGTAACAGTGGCCTTATCAAATGGCCTTGGATCATTTTCTACCTAGCTAGCGACACGCTGACTGGCCTTCTGTTAGGGAATCCAGTCGCATTTTCCCTTGAAGAGATGCATGTGAGCATGTTTTGGAAATGTCCTTTCTTCTTGTGCAGGGACTAGAACCTAGGATTTTACAGATGTTAGGCAAGTACTCTACAACTGAACTGCACCTCCAACCCTTGCATGTGTTTAAGGAACATGGGACACAGGACAAAGTGAGATTTAAGAGGCCATAACCAGACCTCCAACGACCACCCAGAGATGCCATGGGGCCAGCACTGCTTCGAGGCCAACAGCTGCTATGGCTACCACTGTCCCACCCCCTCAGCCTCCGTGAATGTTCCTCTCATTTTTCCCTCTATATATCCAGGCTTGGAAGTCCCACTTTCCAAATCCACTTAGCCCAAGCTACTTCCCCACATATGAGCCGCTCTCTATCGGTGTGTGTTTCTAGTGCCAAAACAAAATCCCAAGCCAGAAACGAGGCCCACTCTGCACTAAAGACGTAAAACCTAAATTCACTATCATTTCCTGAAAGTGATGTAGCAGCAGCACAGAGGGAAAGCCAGGTCAGTGTCCCCTCTGCCAGCCTCTACTCCCCAAGTGTGGAAAGACCCCGGCAGAGCTGTCCCCTCCCATTCCAGGACCACTGAGCAGACACAGCAAGGCCGGAGTCCACAATTCCTCCTGTCTGGCACAGTGAAGTATCTGCGTTTCCTTGGGGCTTATCTCAGTACGTTCCCAGCTCTATCTTTCCACCAGCATTGTAGGCAAAATAGAGACGAGACTTAGGACAGACAGGACTAACTCCAGACCAAAGGTCAGTGTCCCTGCTGGAGATTTTAGATGTGGGTTTCCCATGATTTTCCAGGCTGAAAGAACTCGTGGGTCCTGGCCTGGCTTTCACAGGAATCTAGGTGGCACAGGAGAGTCCAGAGAGAGCCTTCAAGTCACCCGAACCCCAAAGAGCATGGGAAAAGGGGGACTTTGATGGGTCCACGGAGGGAAAAGCTCCCCTCGGCTCACCGATTCTTGATGTGGAGCAATCACTGCAAACAAGAAAATGTGCCAGGAGATACATTAAGTTTGTAAGAATAGAAGGCTCTAGGCAAATAGCTGTCAGTCAAGGCAAAAAGCAAAACAATATATTGATTCTACTCCTTGCTCAATGAAGGGCAGCCTTATGCACAGCCTCCTTTCCATGTCTCTACCACATACACGGTGGTGCAACTGTAAAGACAATAAAAAAAAAAGGGGCTTTTAAAAAATCACCAGGAAAACTGATACCAAGAGGAACCTTGGGAGTGGGAGGTAGGACCAGACACTCGGGCTTACAAGGAGGTAGGCTGGGGGAGGAAGAGACTCCCCAGGGCCTGAGCTTCTTCTCTGCATGTCTGCTGGACCTCTTCGTTGGCAACTGGACAGCTGTTTCACGATCTGGCTACGGATGGCCTGAGCTGTCTGGTCTTCCTCTGCAGACTCCGGGCTTCCAGATGTTCCTGTTGCTCAGCTAGCATCATGTTAGGTCTGTTTGTGAGGCCAGGGACTAGAGAGAAACAGGGCTCAGGGCTGGGATCCGTGAATATTGGTAGGATCTAATCAGCTCCTTAGTAAGAACCTCTGAAGTGGCTTGAACTTGATGTTCCTCAAACGTACCTGGTCCCCTGTTTGGAGAGGATTAGGAGGTGTGGCCTTGCTGGAGAAAATATGTCACTAGGAGCAGGGCTTTAAAGATTCAAAAGCTACTTTGAATTTGCTTTCCCTGTTTACCTTTTCTGGTTTGAAATAGGCGTTCCCGGCTACTGCTCTAGCCGCAGGCTGCGGCTCCCTCTACTCTGCCCTCACGGACTCTTACCCTCCGGAACACTGAGCCCCAAATAAACTCTTCCCTCTGTAAGTTGCCTTGGTAAAGGTGCTTTATCACAGCGATAGAAAAGGAAGCCAGCTTCGGACCCCACGAAAGACGAACAGGCTCACCTGCTACCCAGCCCCACCACCTGCTGCAAGACACACAGCAGGTACTCCAAGAATTGCGGTCCTGCGGTTTGAAGGGCTGGAAAGGACCGTGTTAATTCCTTCTGGATTTCTGCCACGTCAGACTTTAGAGGTCACAGACTAGAGGTACCCTGCCTTCACATGCTTCCAGTAGTGGGGTGCACGCTCCCTGACACGCAGCTCATCCCAAGTTTGCTTTCAGCCGTGAGTCATACTCTTCTAGAGACAGACAGAACAGGTCTTTCCTGTGCAGGGTGAGGCAGCCACAGGTCCTCACCATGTCCAGACAGACTCATCCGTCTTAAAGAAAGATTAGGGGAAGGTAACTTCTAGGCCCTTAGGAAAGGGCATAGTTACCCCCAACACAGCAGCTCACTTCTCCATGATGACACATCTGCCATCAGCCCCTGTGAACCATGGCTGTGCTGAACACCGGGTCCACATCAGAGCAGAGTGTAAAAAAAAATCAGCACAGCCACTTGGTACCAAAAGCTGATGGTCCCCCTCCTACCTGTCCAAGCATCTGAAGATACTGCGCCTTCTTTGGAGCCAATGGTTGGCACGAAGTCTCAAGCCTGAGTTCCTGAGCATGGTTTCCTACCCAGGGCTTCAGCTCTCAGGCTCGCGAGATAATACTAACTCCCTTTCTGAGCCCAGAGATGTTGAGTATCAGCCCAGCCTGTATTTCAATGACCTTGAAAATTCATTTTAGGCTTCCTCAGAGAAAAGCATGAGCACACGTGCCCTGGCTTAGATTTGACCCATTTGTAAAATACACTCCTTTAGTTAGTCTGTTTCTTTTTTAAGGAAGGTGCAGCATGCCACCAGTCCCAACCTGAGGAGGAAGCCTTATGTGGGGTAACTACACAGAGCCGAAACATGGCATCTGCTTGGTAGTTTCCAGGACACCAAGGCAATGCCATGGGCTGCAAACACTCTCTCAGTAAGGGATGTATGACTAGCCCCATGAGGCAGGTGAGCAAACTGGCTCAGAGGAAGTGGCCCTGGGCCCTGAGTAAAGTCCAATGTACAATAAACTGTGAAGCAGAAATACTCAGTTTTGAATGGAGACAGCAACTGCTTGGATAGTACCTGTTCTGAGCCAAACATGGAGGCGCATACCTGTAATCCCAGTTTTGGGAGGCAGCCACAGAAGACTTACTACAAGCTCGAAGCTGGCCTGGTCTACAGAAATTACCTCAGACAAGCCAGGGCTGCACGGCATGATGCCGTCTCAAAAAGCACAAAAACGGTTAGGGGTGTAACTTAGTTCTGTCAATAAAGTACTTGGCTAAGACCCAAGAAGTTCGATCCCCAGCACTATCTACACTGGACACGGTGGTGCACGCCTGTAATCCAAGCACATATGAGGTAAATGCAAGAGGGCTGAAAGTCTAAGGACATCCTCTGCTACACAGCAAGTTTGAGGCCAGTCAGGAGGAGAAGAAGAAAGGAGGAGGAGGACGAGGATGAGGACAACGAGGACGAGGAGGAGGAGGACGAGGACGAGGAGGAGGAGGACGAGGATGAGGACGACGAGGAGGAGGAGGAGGAGGAGGAGGAGGAGGAGGAGGACGAGGAGGAGGACGAGGAGGAGGAGGAGGACGAGGACGAGGAGGAAGAGGAGGACGAGGAGGACGACGAGGAGGAGGAGGAGGACGAGGACGAGGAGGAGGACGAGGACGAGGAGGAAGAGGAAATACTTAGTCTCTGCTTCCAAAGCACTCTCATACAATGTTGTACCAACGCCACACAGGTGCCACCAATCACTGAGTGTTTCTGAGACAAACAGTAAAGGGCTGGAGGGGCCCAAAGAAGAGCGCAAGGTCAGGCCACCAGCAGCCACCCAGGTGACGGTAGAGGATGCTGGCTGAATGCACTGCCCCTCGCAATGATCCTATCCTCCCCCTGCCCACACTAGCCAGTCAGCTCCTCA
Organism: Microtus pennsylvanicus; assembly: GCF_037038515.1. Taxonomy (NCBI): domain Eukaryota; kingdom Metazoa; phylum Chordata; class Mammalia; order Rodentia; family Cricetidae; genus Microtus; species Microtus pennsylvanicus. The sequence goes on along the minus strand of NC_134587.1, from coordinate 67,040,994 downwards.
GCCAGTTTTCTACCTTGCTTAGCCTCTGTCCCACCCTCTCAGACACTTACAAGCCTAGCACAAAGGCCAATGCTCCCAGGGGACATGCAGGTGTTAACAAAGTGACTACTACTATTACTACTAGTACTACACACACACACATACACACACACACACACATGCACGCACACGCGCACATACACACACAAAGCCAGAGTTTTGGCAGAAGAAAAAAATCCAACATAATTTCCAAGATGGAAAACTCACCTATAAGATGCTTCAGCTTGCTTAAGGAAAAATGCAGAAGTTTTAACTGGTTAGTTCAAGTCATAGTTACTCAATACCCACACTTACAGATACACAAGAGCCTCAGGGACAGAGCCTAGACCACCAGGCAACTGTGCGGGTGCACTGACAACTAGCCAGGAGACACACCTGAGTGCCCAGCATGTAAACACTGACACACACACACACATACACACCTGAGTGCCCAGCATGTAAACACTGACACACACACACATACACACCTGAGTGCCCAGCATGTAAACACTGACACACACACACACACACACACACCTGACATTCATCATTCATCCCCATCCTTATCCGTTATTATAGCTATGACCTCTCTCACCCTTCCCCAGAGAAACCGGAACACTGAGCTGGTCCTGTCCCTCATCCCCGACCAATGTCATGACCCGCACAGCCATCGCAGGGCAGCTCCAGAAACTACTTGCTGCCTACCAGAGCAGCCAACAAGCTCAGGGAGAGGACATGGCGCTTGGAAAGCTTCTCTTGGCAGCAGTTCTTGCTAAGGCCCAGCTCTGTGCTGACTCATGAGTGAGCCCACCACAGGCTCTGGCCTGCCCCACACACCCGGCACAGACGTTTCCCGGACCTGACTAGCAGGTGGCTCTTTCCTGAGCCCATGTTTCCGCCTAACAAGCTCCACCATTGCCCTGTAGGCCAGTCTTCCCTGTGGCTCTTGCCCTCCCTGAGAAGAATGCTCCCTCCCTCCTCCACTGTGGGGCCCCAACTCTTGGCTACTCTTAGAAGGCCAGATTTAAGAAGGCATTATCCTATATGCCCTCTGATCCCTGGATAATGAAGTGGCTGAGGGGGGCAGGAACTGCATCTCGGTCACACTGCACAACTATTTCGTGTGACTAACTGGGACAAGTCTGCCTGACAATGCAGCCAGTTCAGTCCCTCAGACCCCATTAAGTCTCCGTCAAGGCACTTTCTCCCCATAAGGAGGAAGAGAAGAGGGGGCTACTATGGCCTGTGGGGAGACTAGAGGCATGATGGGGGAGCCCGAGGCATCAATGCTCTGCCTTGAGCTGGCCCTGGGAGTAGACAGAGGCATCGTAGTCCTGACAAGAGCCTACCTCTAGCAAGAGTCTACCTCACTTCCTAGTCTCTCACCAGTGCCTGTCTGCCCAGTGCCCTCACCCCCATCACAGCAGGTCTCCCGGAGGCTTCTCAATCCTTGCACAGATTAAAGCACAACATGCAACCTAAAAGAACTGTCTCCTTAAAATCCCTCCAACCGTCCTTATTTACAGGTAAGGGCTAGCTTTTGGTCAAGGAAGATTTCACCTCCCTTAGCAAGAAGAACTTGACTGGGACAGCTGTCGGAGCCCTTGGAGAAAGGAACAAACTTGGCTGGACCTCTTCAGTCAGCAGGGTTGACGCTCTAGCTACCCTGCCCAGCTGATTGAAGGACCCCTCAATCCTCCAGAAAAACAATACAAACACTTCCATATGCACAACCAAATATCGTTAGAGGATAGTTGCCAACTTGGCAGATAAGGAAAGACCTTCGAAGGAGACTGTTGCTCTCAGTGCAAGCCCAGCAACTTGCAAAGGAATCCAATCTGCACAAGATGCCCTCTCTGCATGGTCAGATTTACAGGAGAACACCCACAGGCCAGGTGCCTGTATTTAAGTGGACACCCATGAAGAACTTGCAGTCCGAGAGGCAACCTGCTAACCAACACCTGGCACCTGGAAGAGCCCCCTTGCATCTCTGTACCTGAGGGGAAAGCTTGTGACTCAATCTGTTGCTTGGGGGCTAGAGGCAGCCTGCAGAGTTTCAGTCTTGTCCTCCCACACCTCAGGACCTTTCCCAGAGCTGACAAGCACCTGCTTGATGTGTCTCTCCTTCCCTCCTACCTCCAAGTCTCACAGGGGTGGTATCTCCACTTGAGCCATGGCTACAGCCAAATTGGTGACTATCCATGGTTTCTGTTTCAGCTGTGATTTCAAAAAGAAAAAAAAATGCCCAGTGTTTTGGGGACCACACCACCCTTGAGGCCAGTGGAAGATCACAAGAACCACGTCTTTCTCTCCATTAGTCCTGAAGTGAGTCTGCAAGCTTCTGCTAGACATAGCTCTAAATAAGGATGCTAAAAGTTCACGGCTGGACTTTAAAAATGGCAGACATTCTTCACATACTTTATCTAATTGCAGTTTTGCCATTTCAGCACTCTTAGTTGTTGAGGTCCTAAATTCCTCTCCTTGACCTTGACCCCTGAACCCAGGAATACCCTCCTTGACTTCTTTCCTGTTCTTAACCCTCAGGGGTAGCTATGGAAATCCTCCAAATTTCTCTAAACCCTGTAGAAACCCCTCAGACCTGAAAGATGAAACCACATATCAGAATTGAGGAGCTCACAAAGACCATGGTGTCCAGCCTGACTCTCCAATGGGTCAAGGTCGGAAACGAATCCACAGTGTGGAGCTGGGACCAAAGGGAGCTCGGGGTGGGCGGTTGTGGCGAGCCCAGGAGCCACAGGCGATAAGGTGGTGATGCTGCACGGGATGGAACTTGTTCTTTGGAAGTAGCTGGGTGGGAGGGGGGATTTATCACATTTTATTCAGGTCCACTCTCACTCTGAGGCCCCAGACACTGAGGTTCCCTTCATCTCCCAGCCACTTCCCCAAACGGGATGGATATACAGTGGGAGACACTGTAGGAATTAATTCCAGAAGTGCACACAGAGAGACAGGCCCGAGACAGTCCCGAGAGGAAATGTTCTGTGGCTGGTGGAAGGTGAGGGAGAGCAGAGAAATAAATCCCCTAATCCTGCCTGAGTGAGAAAGAATGCGGCTAGGGAAAACCGACTCCTTGTTTCTCACCAGGACCAAAGGGTTATTTTGGCACCTCTTCCCAGCTCATGACACCCCTTTCAGAGTTTGTAAATAATTTCCCTTAACTCCAGCCCTGAAGAAACTGGTTCTTTGCTCACCTAAATGTAAACATCTCCTACCTGCGAAGCAGACCTAAGGGCTGTTAGGACATCCTTGCCTCACTAAGGTCTGTAGCCTTGCTAGAGCCCCCCCCCCCCCCCCCCGGGAACCAAGGCTGAACTGTCTCAACTGTGAGCATGCATGCTGTGCACGGGAGCCTAGACGCCCCTTCCCCTTCCCCGCCAAGTCCTCATCAGACAGACACAGCCCCCCTGCCTCCCAAGTCCTCACCAGACAGACACAGATGTCAGCTCTTCTTCAAGCCTTCTGAAGGAGTCAGAGGCAACCACTCCCACCTCTCAAACCGGTCCTTGTGAAGAGCCCTTCTGAAGCCTGTGTGATCCTCAGGCTCCAGCAGCTTAGCCTGCCACAGAAGGAGCAGCTTCCATCTCAGGCCCCCTCAATAAACTCCTGTTACCGACTGTTACCATTGTGGACACTATACATTCCCTGCAGAATCGTATGTGAAAGCCAGGTCCCTGCTGGTGGTGGCATTCTGGGGGTCATGGGAACTTCAGGGCGGTCGGGCTTAGCTGGAGAAACAAGTTACAGAGTGCAGATCGTTGGAGGTACTCTACTACGAGTTCCTTCCTCTCTTGATCTTTGGTTCCTCTCTGCCATAAGGCATCTTCCCCAGCCCCGCATCCTCACCACCATGATGCTCGACCCACTTACACAGAGCCAATCACGGACTAACCCCCCTGACCTTCCCTCCCTGTCCATTGCTTCTGCCAGGCATGAGTCACAAGCAGCTGAGGCAGCAGCTCCCTTACACTCCCAGGCTCTGCTTCATTTTTTCCCACAATTACAATCATTCATCTGCTCACTCTGTCACTTCAGCGTGCTCAGGCTCCTGCCTCTCCGCTCTGTGATCCCCCCAAACAGACCTCTGAAAACCTCTTAAACACCGGAGAGCAAAGACAGAAACCCCAGCATCTGCATTTGGTTTTTTCCCCCTCCACGAGATTCAAGCTCAGCAGAAGGCGTTGTTTTCGATCTCTATCCCCACGCATAGGTTCCAGCTTCCAACGCCTTCCATACAACCAGCCCCCTGTGAGTTTGACTCTGACAAATGCCCATTTTTCAAAGAAACCTAAGCTGGCTGCTTCTGGTTCACCCCCCTCAAGGGAGGCCATCCTGAGGCCCTGCCCCCTCCCAGCACCAGGAAGTCCCAAGTGCCCCGAGCACGAAGAGTGGCCAAGGCAGCTCCTACAGACACCGCAAGACAACCACCCTGCCAGGTCTTCTCAGGCAGGCCGGAGTGACAGCACCGTGACAGGCAGGGCCTCTTACACGGCAAAGCCATAGTTCAAATATTTATCGTATGTGTCTGGCTTTCACACAGAATGTGCAACCTGCCAGTTACCTCTGTTTACCTTGGTAGAAATTCACGGGAAATCTTAGTCTGAACAGGCCCAGAGTTTATTTTACTGCCAGAGAAACAACTTTCTTTGATAAATCATCCGTGTGACAGTGTCCCTGAAAGACTAAACAAAGATCTCAAGCATAATCTACGGCCTTTGAGAAGCTTTGCAAAGCTAATGCGTGTTTAATTGGCTGCTCTAAGCAGGTTGGGGCAGGGCAAGGGTTTGACATTTCTTTGGCCATTTGTTCTCCTTTAAAAAAAAAATACAGATTGAAGCTTTTGGCTCATTTCTGCAAAACTGGATAAAACCTACCAATATTTCAAGGCTCCTTTCTTCTGAATATAGCCTATTTGTGGGGCTGGGCATCACAAGGAAGCTATTTGAAAAGGAACTCCGGCCTGGAATACGGCTTGAGAAAAAGGGGAGGGAGAGGGAGGTACACCAACACAAAGGGGGCTCTCAAATCTCTCTGAAACAGACCCCAATAAATTATGAGCGGAATATATTACGGATAAGATTTCTCAGAAAACACACCAGCACAAAAGAAAACTCCAGTGGGCGTGTCCTGGAACTGGTGTGGATTGGGTTATAATTGTCTCGGTGGCTTCTAGCGGCGTGACTGAAGAGTGCCTTCGAAGGCAAGGCGGGATTGCCTTCCCTTCTAGAATCTAGAGGGGTGCAGGCGTGGGGGAGGGGCGTCTGCTTGTCTGTATTTGGTTTGGTTAACTACAGGAACCTTGAAGCAAGTTTTCAAACTACTTCATAAAACCTTCTGCTAACCAAATAATCACCTAGATATACCATTCCACTTCCTAATCGCTTCCTTTTTTATTTCATTTTTTATAAGCTTTCTCTTCTTGTCCAACAAGATGATCTCATGAGTGACAGACGACTTCTCCTTCCTAGGTTAAGTTCCATCCTAAAATGGTTCTTTGTATGAGGTGAACATTACATTCCTATGGGTTAAACAGCTCCTCCTCCAGTCCAGGAAACGCAATTAATTAATCTACTTGATTAATCCAGTTCTCTGAACAACATCATGATGGAATTACCATTTGAGAAAGCAGGCTCAGGGCGGTTGAGAGACTCCTTGTGGTGGCCAAGCATACAGGGTTTGGATTTAATCCAAGTCTGTCTCAGTCAGCTCGGCCTCTCTTTCCACCAAGAAGAAACCCACAACAGTGGAGCAAGCAAGCACCTTCTCTGGTTGAGTGAGGCACAAGGCATTCAAATTCCACATTCTGAGGGAAAAGGAGTGCTCCAGTTCCCTGCCAAGGAGCTGCTCCACCATCCTGGCAGGACAGGAGAGTAGTGGGCACGCAAGGCGAGAAGGTGGGACCATGAGGTATGAGCTAGCTTGCTGCCCAGCAAGTACTAGCAGAGGAGAGCTGCCAGGGACCCAGGCCAGGTTGGGTAGCCTTGAGCTAACTCCTTTTCCTTGCTTTCCAGTCTATAAAGGGAGGACATGGACTGGCTGACCTGTGAGGTTCCACCCAACTCGGTGTCCCTTTACAGTGGCAAATCGGAACCGGTGAACCACCCAGCACTCAGGGAAATAAGAAGCTTTGGCTGTCGCAAGCTCCTTATCTCAGCTTGTCCCCTATCTGTCCTCCTCTGCCACCCACCAGAAAGGCTTCAAAAAGGGTGACAACTGAGGGCAAATCCTCCTGGGTTACCTTAGCCATGACTGTTACATATAATAATTATAATAATAATAGTAGTCATATACCAAAAGGAAAGGGCATCAGGCTTTGTAAGGTAGGCCAAACGCACAGACAAATATTGCCTGATTCATTGCTGTGAGGCTCCTTGAGTAGCCATATTCACCGAGAGGATGGAGAGTGGTGTTTGCCAGGGGCTGGACGGGGAGGGGCAAGATTACTGTTTAATGGGCACAAAGTTTCAGTGTAGATAATGAAAACTCCAGAGACAGACCTGGCCATGTTCCCACCACAAGGTACCTAACACGATTGCCTGAATGCTTAGAAAGGGTTGAGACGGTGAGGTTTCTGTGAGGCTCCTACCTAGGATGGAAGGCAAGGCGTGATGTTGGGCTACTCCGACCAGGGCCTCTCAGCATGCAGATCAGAAGGCACCTCCCACAAACTTCTTGATGATACCACGCAACAAGTTCTTAACAACCCAGTCAGAGCTACACCTAACCAGCAAACCGGCACCATCCAGTCCTAAACCATTTGCATGCATACCTAAATCTGTAAGACAAAGATATGCAGCAGACACCGAAAGCATGAAGAGGGGGAAAGGCTGAAGAGAGAACTGAGTTTGGTTTAAAACTCAATTAGGTAAAAGTCCAGAGCTGTGTGGGGGAGGGGGAAAGTCAACAAAATGAGCATCCTAGGTGCAGCTGGGAGGATATCATTTCATCACCAAATCCGCACCACCCTAGAAGAAACTGAGGCTTGGAGAGTTTGAGAGGCTTGCTCAGCGTGCAGGGCCCACACAGCAAAGAATGCAAGTCTGCCCCAGAGGGTCAAGCATCCCATCCTGAGGTTCATCGGTTTGAAGGTGCTGACTGATACTCAATGTAACATCTTCCTGCCAGCCAATCAGTGACGGAGGAAGGGTTGCACCACACTCACTGAAGGGAAACATTGACTCTTTACAGCTTTTTCTCCTGGTTCCTCCATGTGTGACATCAACCTAGTGGTTCTCCTGCTTAGGCCCTGGCTCTGAGATCCTGGACCAGTCCCCCAGGTACTGTCCAATCAGCAGCCACGAATGAGTAGGTGATCATATTAGCTACATGACCCTGGAAGGTTTTCAAGGCTTTGAGTTCAGCACGGTCCAACCCCATGCATGCATCAGGTAGTCTGGTTACAATGAGATGCAGACTGTGAGCCATCTTGTACAGGCAGTGCTTGGATCAAAGGGCCCCCAGCTCAACAATTCCCAGGGCTTGGAACGGTTGGCAACTGTTTCAAGCTCAGAGAATAAGGATGAGATACATGTTGGCGAATACTAGGTGCTCTCAGCTATTTGCTGTCTCCCTAGCACCACTTCTCTTACGCCTGAGACTGAACTGGACCAGTCACTCCAAACCTAGCATGTTGCTCCCCTCAATTTAATAACAATTTGCACACAGCCACTCGGGAGGGATGGTCTCCTGCTGTGTGTGAGGCATTGCCCAGGGACCAGTCTGAGTACAAACTGGGCTTTATTTTGTTCTAAGACGCAGGTTTTTCTTTCACATTTTAGCAATGAGGTTGTGTTTTCTTTGTCAGTGGTACAGAGCTGATAGAGCATCTATTAATCACGCAGGAGGTAAATCTGGTCCTAGACACAGCCTGCTCGCAAGCAGCTCCAGCGCTAGAATTGCCATGCTGGCAGCTGGTTTCCCCCATTTCCAAGAGGAAACCCGAAGTTTAGTTTGGAAAGTCTGAGCTGACTTTTTTCTGCAAGAGAGCAAACCGCCTTGCAAGGAAGCTCAGCCCTCCCCCCCACCCACACACACACCCAACTTTCAACAGCAGCTCAGCAAACCATCCCGCAGAGCAAAGATTGGTCCTCCAACAGCCACTCGGCCAGGAAACCTTGAGAGAGGCGCGAGGCAGAGTGAGAACAGATCCACGGAGGAGCAGGGACCACAGGAAATCCTTCTAGGAAACCTTCCCAGTGCTGACTCAGAGTTGATTTTCTTTTCTTTTCCTATTTTACTAATTTTACTGATTGCCAAGTACCGTTTTTTTTTCTCTCTTTGAGGAAATTTATAAACAAACAAAGGGGTGATATTCTCTCAGGGGGGCAAGGAAAACTCGGGTGGGGGTGGGGGAAGGCAAAGAAACCTTTCTTCTTGAGTAGAAAAACGCTGGCTGAAGAAGCTGCCAGGAGAACTTGCAGATCCCCAAAGTAAAGATGCCCATGCAAGGAACATCCTCAGAAAGCACCTTGAATCATCAAATGGGTACTGTGGAAAGGCCTGAGGGCACTCATAGGAAGTGAAACAGAAACTAAACAAAGTAACTGGAAGTACAATAAGAACGCCACAGCAATTATGAATCAGGTAACTAACCTAGAGAGAGGTGGCTGTGGGCATGAGCCATCAGTCACAAAGTTATCCTGTGGGAGCTGACAAAAGCACCCAGTCACAGAGTAGTGGGAAACCACAGGGAAGACTCCAGGCAGACCTGTGGGTCCTAACTGTGGTACGGCAGGCCGGGTGACCACCATTTTGAGTCTGAAGGCTTTGCGTCAGCTGACCGCGGCCTCCCCCCCATGGACTGCTCTGGATCCAGGCTGATCTGAAGCATTCCTGAGCATCAGCGCAGACTTCCTACTGTTGTTTTTGTCTAGTGAGGGAAAAAAATGCTCTCTGCACCGAGAGAGGGGAGCGTGCAAAAGGACGGAGTGAATACAGCCACGGGGTTGGAATCGCGCAGGCTCGGCATGTCCGGCTCCACGCTGGCTGTGGAAAAGCTAAGGTGCGCAGATGGAGGAGCCAAGAGGGAGCAAGTGAGCGAGCGTGTGTGCTCACCCCTAAGAAGCAATGCTTTCCAGCAACTGATGTCCTCCCACTGGGGACACCAGGGCCACTTAATATAAAGCTTGATCCCTGGAGAGGGGAGTCAAACATTCTTTGCTGTGTGTTAGCCTGCCATTGTCAAACGTCTTTGTATTCTAACTGAATCCTATCAGTGTGGCTGACTGCCTCTCTTCCTTGAAATGAACCGAGCTAGGCAACAAGTTTCTCAACAAGGCTGCCTTCTAAGAAGGGCAGGGCTAAGCTCGGTCCCCACAGAGAGAAAGGGAAAGAAAAATCCTATTGATCGTCTTTGGAAAATTTTACAAGCCAAAAGCCAAGAAACTCTCTCCCATCCCTCAGAAAGGCCTAGCGCGCCCAGTCGTACCGTACACAGATGGTCCTAGCACTGTTTCTTGTCTCACAGGAAAGGAGAAAACAAGTTCCTCGGTGAGTCAAAGTGTTTCAAGAGGGAAAGTCGGCTCCTAGCTCATCAAATGTGAGGATCTGGTAAAATGAAGACTAAGTTGGAGGACCTCATGAACCCAAGAAGAAAACACTCCTGGGGTTCCAAGGAGGCAGTCTTAAAGGGCCCGGCACTCCTGCTCACCATGCCCCCCACTGGTCACTAATGAGGCACTCTTTTAAGGCCTGGGGCTTGCTGGCTTGGCGGGGGTCCTACTGCCATAGAGGGACACCCAACACGGGTGGGTTGTGGCACTGCCTTTGTTAGAAAACCAAGCTTACCATAGCAGGTTCTTCTGAAGGCGAGCCTCTTACAAATGTATGTACTTTAGCTGCACAACTCCCCCCCCCCCCCAGAACAGAATTGTGGGCAGAAAGTGAGAGAAAAGGAGATATAATGATGATTTGGGATTGGAAGTTTCAACAAAGATTCTGGACCTACACGCACTTTCTCAACAAGGCTGAGCTGACCCGGCCCTTAAATTCCTATAACCTCCACTCTAACTGAAATCCACCACTCTCCAGAAAACCACTGCCGAAGGTCTGACTGGGATGTTAAATTTTAATTTATTCCAAGTAGGTATTTTTGGATCAGCATCGAGCCTAACCCATTGTACTCAATGAATGCCAGGTGAAAGAGTATATGCAGGGGAAGACTCAGACACAGACACCATGAGCTGGGAGCTTCCTTAGCAGGAAGCTATCTCTTACCTGTCACCTCCATACATTCAGATCTAGAGATTTCCATCACTCTTCCCGGAACCTGATAAAATTCCATAAACACAGGGAAGCATCCAGCAAGGTGTTATTTTTCTGGGTTCCATCTGAGATGGTTCCCCAATCTCATACAACACCAGGGCAACTGGTAAAAGTGAACACTCTGAACTATGATATGACATGGGAAAGAACAGCCTCATCGTTAGCCCTCCCTAGGAGCCTCTGGGACCTCAGCCACATCTAAGCCCATTCTCCCAGCCCTCACCATGTAACAAAAGGCTTCCTGCCAGGGTTTCTCTGCAATTCCGGGTCCCTTTCCTTCCAGGTTTATCCTTGGGAAGAACCCGGTGCATCTTTGTGGCTGAGAAGCTTGCTGCTACAGCAATATGGGGCTGTGTATCCACACGCTGTATGAGGGAAACCCACTGGGCTGAGCCCAGTTTGGGGACCTCCTGGGGGAGCAAAACGGAGCTAATATCAAGATGGGAGTGGAAGAGTCACCAGCCTTTCCATGTATCTGCAACATGTTCATTTGCTGATACAGGGTCTACCTATATAGCCCAGACTGGTCTAAAACTCAAGACCGGCCCCCTGGCCCCACCCCTAAGTGAGGGTACATGCACCACCATACCCAGCTTCTTGTTAACATTCTAAATGAACTCAAAATAAAATTGCAGAAGGTATCTATGGTATGGTGGCCTGTACCTATTTTCTCAACAACTCAGGAAGTCAATGTAAAAGAATGGAGAGTCTGAAGCTAGCCTGTGCTACACAGCCAGTGATAGGCCAGACTGGGATACATTCAAGATTGTTTAAAAAAAAAAAAGTCTGAAATTTTTTTAAAACAACAAGGAAAAAAGGGTGTGACTCGCACAAGCAGCAAAATGTAATGGAAACCAAATAAGGCATATACAGACATTTGATATCAAAATTAAAACCATCAGAAATAAATATAACTTTAAAAAAAAAAACTGGGATGCCTTAAGCTCAGAGAGTACTGAGCTCAGCCCCCAGGGCCCACATGATGAGATTTGTCCCCTGACCTCCACATACACGAGCACACACACGTAGCTTTAAAAAGGCCAGCCTGGTCTAGAAGAGCTAGTTCCAGGAGAGGAACCAAAAGCTACAGAGAAACCCTGTCTCGAAAATTAAAAAAAAAAAAAAAAATCAATAAATAAGCATCTATTCTCATTAAGGTGTCTTTGGTGAACGATTTGAACAATTCAGCTTCCGTACATACATCTGCCAACACCCTGTGAATATGTGCACCATGACACACAAACTCCTGGGGCTTGGGAGTGCTCCCTCCCCCACATGTGTGGCTCACTGGAGCACAGCCCTTCCCAAGATCAGACTCTTCCTGTGCTTGTCATCCTATGGGGCTATCACACGCACAGAGGAGGTGGCGCTGCACAGACGCGAAAGCTTACACTCCCCACCATTATGCTTTCTCCTGTAAGAAGTGTAAAATCCACTCCCAGGGACACAACCTGGAATAGCAGGCATCAGCCTCAATCTGTCCTTCAGCGAAATGGGTCTGGCCTTGGCTACTGCTCTACACCCAGCAGCGGAGACCCAAGAGAGGGGGTGAGCAGGCTCCAAAAGTGCACAGCTCAGGTTCCGGAGCCATTAGGCTTTCCTATTGGCCAGAGGGGCCATCCTAGCAGGGCCCTGAATTTGCTCCCTAGCCCAGTCTAACCTCACTCTGGCAGCTGCAGGTGTTAATTCCGAATTCTTATTCAACCCAGAGTGACTTAGGAAGGAGGGAGAGAAAACACACTCCTGTGTCAACATCAATGTTCTTGGCCCAGGAGGCCCCTAGCATAGAAATCTCCCCTCCTAGGAAGGCACCCCACCCACACTGGGGCCATTTTAGTCCAGGGTAGAGTAGTGCTGACACCTAGGGGTGGATATAAAAATCAAACCACCAAGAAAGCCAAGCCAGGGCTACTGTTGTAGCAGGTGAAGGGCTTCACCCAGTCCCCAAGTCTGTCTCCCTCTGCCATCAAAGAAGATTTTCCCAAATCTGAGACACAGAAGTAGGTTGCCTAACTTTAATAAAAGATGGCCCACACTCCACTCTACCTGGACTGCCTTCTGCCCGAGAGGGAAAACAAGAAGATGGAAGCAGAGGAGGTAAGGCTCGAACACGATGCTCCCCCCATGAGCTCCATGTTCTGGGCTGGGTGGAGACACGGGACAGGAAAAGGCGGGGATTCCAAGAGCCCTGCATGAGGCTGGACCTCCAGCTTACCAAATTCGCTTGCACAGAGATGTTCGATGATGGCCTCCGACTTCAACTCGTTGTCACATGGAGGACACACTGTTGTACCTAGCGAGGGGAAGCAAGCCGAAACAGAAGCTGTAAGTCATGGTGATGGGAACCCCCAGACAAGGGAGCAGATGGGGGCCAGGCTAACAAGGGCTAAAAGTCTGGGATTCTGGAAAGGCGTCCAGCCAATGGCAATAAAGGGATCAAGGGCATGTAAACAGATGGATGTTTTCTTCAAACATTTGGCCTAGATATGTCGGATGTGACGATGATTTAATCTATGCTATCTGAGGTAGGTAGGGGCAGGTCCAGGCTGCTATGAGTATCTGAAAGATAAAAAGCTGACTTATAAACCAAAACTGATCTTCCCTCCCCTTTATCTACCCCTCCACCCCTGATTCCGGGCCCCCTTCCTATCTGCAAACCCTGAACAAGACAGCCTATCAATTTGACCAGGTCTCAAGGACCAAGGAAACAGTCATACTCAATTACTCAAGCCCAGGGCCCTGAAGTGCCATAGGGACTCCAGAAAGCAGGCTGTGAAGCGGGGGGGGGGGAGGGGGGGGTTAGCAGGAGTCACCAAATGGAGGACGGAGCTAAGGAGGAAGAAAGCCTTTAGATGATCTTTCATGAAGTGCTTTGAAAAGGAGTGTGCGTGTGTGTATGCACGTGTGTGTGCATGTGTGCACGTGCATGGATGTGTTTGCATGTGTGTATGTGTGCATGCGTGTGCATGCACATGTATTTGCATGTGCATATGCATGCACGTGAGTGTGTGTGTACGTGCGTGCATGCACGTGTGCGTATGTGTGTGTGCACCCACGCGCACATATGCAGGACAAGTAACTGAAAGGTAGCTAGGCCCCTGTGGGAGGTGGCTTCCAAGGCCTCCTTGGAAGGGCAGAAAGAGTGTACAGGAGAAACCAAGGGTAGAAGTAGCCTATCACCTCCCTATAATCTCTCCTCCTCATTGTCTATCAAACAATTTACTGTTTATTGATGACCTAGAAAACCAGAAGTACACTAAACAGAGTCTGTTTCAGACACTCTGGACACTGGAAGCCAGATCCCAGGGGGAGATGAAAGGCAGTCGCCCTGAGACAGCATTCAAGGTGGGCTTTGGGGTGCTGAGCACCTCCACTTGCTCCCTTCCACTTCCTGTCATCTGTGGCTCATCAACACCATCTCTTCTCCCTCCCCCTTCCCCATGGCTTGGGCACTGTTATGGGCACCCTGGGGCTGGGATGCAGCTGATCCCTAGCCCTCTCCCTCCAAGACTGCGAACACACCTTTAGTCTGTATCCACTAGTTTCTCTCCACATATACCTTTCAAAGTTGGGGGGGGGCGGCGAGGCTAGCAAAACTCTTTGGGCCAGATGTTGGAAATATGTTTGTTTTGCTCACAGAGCTTGAGATTGGGTTCTGGAAGTAATGTTTCTCAACAACAACGAAAACCTCTTACCCAGAAGTCTCCATCATGGTGTTTGCTTCCATGTAAAGAAAGAAAGAAAAAGGAAAGGAAGTTATAGACAGGACCATGTGACCTATAATAGGAACATGAACTACGTGCTTGGGTTTCCTAGCTGTAATTTTTATGGTTGCCTTTCTTTGTTAATAGAAGTTATCACGTTGCAAAGTTTGAGGTATAAACTGTTGAGCAAAGGAGCAGCAAGGGATCCAAACATAAAGAGCAAGTCTTATTGGTCTCCTTCATACACCTCCAATTCTACTGACCCTCTATGGCTCTGCACCCCAACAGGACAGATGTCTCAGCCTGTGCATGGCCCTTAAGCACTATCAGTGCTACTGGTGAGGAAGGCGCAGGGTAGGTGGGGGTGGGTCACCGGTTATGTTCAGCGTGGCTTTCCCTCTTCTCAATACTTGCAGCCAGGAGCTGAGCAGCTTTCATCAGAGAGAGAAGAATGTGTAATGCAATATTAATCTCTGCCCCTCGTGTGTCTTTGGGGCCCTGCCAGGCTACCTCACAGGAGGAATCAATCCACTGAGAGTTAGTTCATTGGACAGGTAAACCACATCCTAGCTGGAAAGCATAAAGACAGTGAATAAAGACTAAGAGATTTTGCACGTTGGTAATGCTTACAAGAAACTAGAGGGGAAAGCCAACACTGGAATCAGGACGAAGATGACTCGGTAAAATCAATGAGCATTGGGAGTGGAGAGAGTGGGGAAGAGGTGGGGGTGGAGAGACGGGAGGAGGGAAAGGCAGGGAGATTGATTTTCCTTGGGCAGCTAGCTCACGAAGGGGAGAGAAGAGGGTGCCTTCTGGGAGGAAGTAGGGGCTCCCAGGCCTCTCCAGCCTATGACTTAATGCACAACATGCCTAAACAACACAACTGGACAAGAAGGGCTCATTCATACAACTCAGTGAAACCTGGCCGGGAAGGAGAACGACAACTTACTAAATTAGTCTAGTGTGTGTCCAAGATCTAGAAGTCAGTCTCCTGGGACGGACAGGACAATTACCTTCCCTGTCACGGAAGCCAAGGTGGCGTGAGCAGCCGCTGTTGGCGAGAGAGGAAATCCAAGTCTTTGGCTCATCGCTCATGAGCAAGTTTACCTTTAGTAACAAAGAATTTCCCAATCTTCCTGTGTATGCTAAAATGTAATGCTATGTTGAGAATCTGAGATTTCAGTTTTTTTTTAAATATTTATTTATTTATTTATTTGTTATGTATACAATAGTCTATCTGTGTGTATACCTGCAGACCAGAAGAAGGTATCAGACCTTATTACAGATGGTTGTGAGCCACCATGTGGTTGCTGGGAATTGAACTCAGGACCTTTGGAAGAGCAGGCAATGCTCTTAACCACTGAGCCATCTCTCCAGCCCTGAGATTTCAGTTTTAAGAATACAGGATGGATGAGAAACAGAGTAAGGCCCCTGTATGGAACTTATTAGCATCCCAGTCCCAGGTCTTGTTCCGAGGCCATCAGTCTAAGGTTCTGAGGACCAGTAATCTAATCTGCTTTAACCTTCCTCTAAACACACACCAGCTTAACAGTCAGCTGACTGTCTGGCAGCCCTGCAGGGCAAAGGGGGGTACACAGCATGTGGGGACACCCTGATGGTGATGGTTTGTCATTCTGGAGAGACACTGGTAACTCTCACAAAAATCAGTTGCTTTAAAGAAAATGAGCCGCAGTCACATTCCTGCCGGACAACACACACACACACGAGAGAGAGAGAGAGAGAGAGAGAGAGAGAGAGAGAGAGAGAGAGAGAGAGAGAGAGAGAGATTTCTTCAGCAAAGAATTGCTCCACCTGAGCTCCAGGCAAGGTCAAACCAGAGACGTGCAATCACACAAAAGCATCCAGAAATGGGGTCAGGGCGAGTATGCCCTTTGCCCTGCCAGTCTTTTGGAGGGACTGGTTTGGGGGATCCTCAGAAACAGCACCACCCCCAAACATCAGCCACTTTACACAAAGCTGCTTCCCACAGGGTTCCACTGTGTGCCCACCAATAGCCCCAGAAAAGGGCAATCAATCAGGGACCATGGGGAATGGACAGAATACAAGCAAAACTGGCCACAGGCTCTCCTGGCAGGCAGGAGCTAGGAAGGAAACTGTGGTCTGGAGGGGAGGGGGGACTCAATTGGGGATAGAAGACACAGTGCTGTGGTCTAAGGAAAGGCTCAACCCCCAGCGAGCTGTCTCAAAAGGCTGCACATACCAGCCCAGAGGACAGGGATGCCCAGGGCTACCATTTACCTTACAGGCTGGGGCCCATGCCAGACGAGGGCAATCACTTTGGACCTACCTTCCTCCCTAGAATGAATAGGAGCCTTCAAAATTTCCTCACGGCTACCCCAGTCATCACTCTGAGGCAGCCAAATGAGGCACTAAACAAGAAACACTTGGCAGCACATGCCTGTAATCCCAGAGCTGAGGAGGCTGAAACAGGAGGAATTTGTGTTCAAGACCAGCCTGGGCTGCACACCAAGCCACTAAGACCCTGTCTCAGAAAGCCAAGACAATCAACACTTCAAGATAAGTTAAAGTTTTGTCTTCAGAAATGGCCTTGGGGTGCCCTCTTCTGTGATAAAGGCCACTGGACAAGAATATCTATCATTCCTGAGCCTCCTCTCACAAAAAAAGAACTCTGCCCCAAGTAACTGCCCCCACCCTGCTCCTGCTGCAGTGCTAGCTACTTTGGGTTCTGTGTTTGTTTTTGTTTTAGAGTCTCCAGATTTTTTCCCTTCTCACATTAAAAAAACAAAAACAAAAACAAAAAAACCCTTCCCTTTAAATCCTGGGTCTCCAGAAGAAATTCTGCTCCCCCAGGGTTCAGAATTTGCAGCGCCCAATTTGCAGGTCCTCACCCCCAAGGAGGAGATAAACAATGAGCTAATTACATTTTTATCTTTCTAATTACCTAAGGATTTGTGTGAATGGGAGGCGCAGGGGGAAGGCAAGGACGGTGGACCAGAGATTTTTGCATCCCTTAGATTTGGTAAATGCAAGGTGAAGGTACAGAAGTGGCTCTTCCTAAACTTCCTCTCCTCAGCCAGTTCTGCAACACGACGGGAAGATGAACTAAGGAGAAGGGATGTTTTGTTGCTGTTTGTTTTGTTTTTAGGGGAAAATACTTTTCAAATTTATGAAATAAACAAAGCTTTCCCTCAGTCTCTGAGTTTTCTGCAGATTGAGCGAGTTGTTTTCTTATGGAACAGTCTCTGTTTCTAAAGTTTAAAGCTTAGGATGAGCACCCTCCTTTTCTTGAAAACTTTGGCTGAGCTTTGTTTCAGGTATAGAAAACGCCAGACTGGAGCCCAGGAAGAGCAGCTCCAGGTAGTCCGTCCCCCCCTCCCCCCCACGTCCCGGGCCAAGGCTCCTCCAGCAATCTCAGGGCACCTGGGGCAGGAGAAGCACCAAGTGACCCAGGGCCTCCTAGAAGCTTTCGGGATTGGGTCTGCACACCTTGTGGGCTGCAGTGCGCAGCTCCCCGGCTTTCGCCGCTGCAGCCCGGGTCAGTGCGGCTGGACGCGGGAGCTAGCAGGCGTGGGAAGGAGCACCCTTACCTTGGGGCTTCGAGGCTTCGGTGGCATTGGGTGGCGTCATGGCGATGCAGACGTCGCCCTCAGGGAACTTGTCACATTTGAGCATCTCGGGCCAGTAGAAGCCGAAGAATTGCATGACCGGCTCGCACGAGTCGCGCACGGCCTCGCAGAGCCAGCGGCACGGGTAGATGGGCCGGTCCAGACAGACGGGCGCGAAGAGCGAGCAGAGGAAGACCTGGGTGCCCATGTGGCAGTTCTTGTTGAGCAGCGGCACCCAACTGCTGGCCTGCTGCTTCACCTCTGCCATGGTCTCGTGCTCCAGCAGGTTGGGCAGCACCATCTTCTTGTAGCCCACGTTGTGGCACAGCCTCAGGTCCACCGGGATGTCCACGCACTGCGGAGGCTTGGTGTAGAAGCGGCCGCTCTGGTACGAGCCGATGTCCGACTGGAAGCTCACGTAGTCGTACTCGCTGGCCGAACCTGCGGCCAGCAGCACGGCCACCAACGCCAGCAGCAAGCCCGAGGCGGCCCCGCCGCGGCTCCGCGCGCTGCGCCCGCTGCCCATGCTGCTCGGCGACGTCGGGGCTGCCCTCGCTGCCTTCACTCGTGCGTCCCGCTGCAAACTTCCCGGAGCGTCCGGGGACAAAGGCGCAGTGGCCGGCCCCGTCCGGCTCGCGGCCGCGCGCTGCTCCCCGGGTCTCGGGACGATGGGGCCCACGGATGCCGCAGGCCGCGGCGAGGCTGGCGCGGGGCAGGGGGCGCAGGGGACAGAGTGCCGTCCCGGCTGGCGGAGGCGCGGCGGGCGGCGGGAGGCTGCACCTACTTGCGACGCTGCAGCCCGAGTGCGCGGTGTGCGGGTGGCCGAGCCCTGGATCTCCCGCGCGCAGCCAATCAGCTCGGCGCTGCCGGGAGCCGCTCTCCATACCGCGTCAGTCAGCCGCGCTGTTAACCAATCGCCGCGCCGGCCAGAGGGATCGGTTTACTAGAACTAGACACAGGTCAACACCCCTTAAAAAGCAAAAGCAAAAACTAAGCAAATACTTCGAAGAAGGCAAATGCTGAGAGAAGAGAGTAGTTAAAGCTTGCGATGGATAAAGACGATGTTGGACGCTGTAATTAATGTGAGTCGGTTTGTTTTAAAAAAGGAATTTTCATAATACTTGCAAATTGATGCAATTGTGAAGACTTTTTTTCTTTTACATGTTTTCCCAGTTCCAAGCAACAGAGCAACAGACCAGCAGCTCTCCGCTCCACGGTTTATTCTGTGCCGCTTATGTACAGAGGCAGGCTGCTTCTCAGCTACTCGGATGAGCAGGCTGAGCTTATGAAATAGGTCTTTTAAATTCTCCCAAATGAGCCTGGGCTTTTGCAAAGTCTATGAGAAAGTGGTCTTCGTGGCTGTGTTCAAACCGCAGCACCCTTCCAGGTGACAGGAGGCAGAAGGGGAAAGGAGCTCACTATAGAGGACAATACTGCTTGGATAGGTGTTAGTTTTGGAGGACAGCTTACGTTTTTAAATGATATTTTCAAGACCCAACGCAAGTCCCAGATCAGCGGAAGACATATCTGCACAAACACATACATGCTGACATGTTTGTGGATTAGAAAGCCAAAGCACTGAAAAAACACATGAACACTTATCAGCGAGTCTGGGTGGTTACCAACTCTATCAGTGAGCTAGATATACACGCCAACTCACAGGTAGTCTAGGTCAAAACCAAAGATGTCTCCACCACTGCTCAACAAGGCAGAAGCCCAGCAGGCAGGAATAGCCAGGCTGTCCCCTAGGCTCCCCTACCCCACTAGTCACTTCCTGGGAATTACTCGAGTGCCTTAGAATCAGAGAGCTAGGGGGTGATCCAGAACGGCCGGAGAAGGCACAAGCAGTTCTTGAAGTTCTCTGGGTCTCCGCATGCTGTGTCCTTCAGCGTGGCTGGAGGGGTAGCCAAGGATGCCCTGTGGCGCCACACCAGGCGGCAAATGGACTGCCACTCTTAGTTGGAGGTGCGGCTGGCCCAGGCGACTTGTTTATAGAACTCTGGGAACTCTTATTTTCAACTCTATAGACCTGATTTCTTGGTTCCAAGCAAAAGCCCTGGAGCTTGCAAAGATGCAGGGATATTTTTTTCTTAAAGCAAGCATGCGCACGCTGACCCTGGGACTCCACCACACAATCGGGAAGCGGCTGCAGATGGCCAACATGTCTGTCCTTCCCGGGCCAGTGACAGGTGCTCAAAGCCAAACAGGCCTATTTAGGTAGAGGGAAAGGTCGTGCAGAACGTGGCTGTGGATGGCCAGGGGTTAATCAAGAAACAGCCTGTAGTGCTGGCCTGCCTGAGGAGCTGGGGAACCACATTCTTCACAGAGCCTAGAGGCAGGAGGCCTGGCACCTTGTATCAATTCAGCAACGGTCAGGGCTCAAACTGTTTGCTAGAAGGTTCTTTTTCTCTCCCCAGGGTAGACCCTCTTTCCAAGCTAAAGTGTCTGCTTGCTTACTCGTTGGAAAGATTAGCGTGGGATGGAGATTTAGCCCACCCCTCTCTCACCTGTGTGCAATTCTCCCCTACAGCAGGAGGCCTTGGGTCTACCCTCTGTTACAGTGCTGGCAATGCATGCAGGTGAGTGGCCTCTGATGGCTGCACAGTCCCCAGTGGAGAGTCAACTGCACAAAGCCATTCACAGGAAGAACTGGCCTGCATCCTGACAGCCTTGTTGACTCTGGCACTAGGCCGGGGACACAACTGTCAGGCTGGATGAGGAATGTCAACGGTTGTGTTTTCCTGAGTCCTCCTAAGGACCAGCTGGGAAGGGAAGGCTGAGTGTTGACCCCACTGATAGACGTCCATCCCGCTTGACATGAAAAGCGTCCCCGGAAGCCACACTGCAGGACGGCGTCAGCCGAGGCCGACCACACCTACGTTCTAATTTTCATCACTAGACTGCAGGCAGATTTTTTTGTCGGCACCGTCAGCTTCCCAATAATGACACGGAGACTTATTATTAATTATGAAGATTGGCTAATAGCTGAGGCTTGTTTCTAACTAGCTCTTATAATTTTAATTAACTCGCTTCTTTTCATCTATTTCTTTTACGTGGCTCAGTTACCTTTACTTTGGAGTGCCCATGCTGCTTGCTCTGTGCCCTTGTGTTTCTCTCTTCTTCTTCCCAGGGTACTCTCTGCCTGCAAATCCTGCCAAGCTATTGGCCACTCAGCTTTTTATTAAACCAATCAGGGTGACATATCTGTACACAGTGTAATCAAATATCTCGCAACACTAGACCGTATACTTCAAAATCTAATCTCCCTTTCTCTGATAGTGTATATACAAGAGAAAGTGCTAGAACAAAGAATTTTTTTAAATGCTTTAAATTTTTTTAAATGTTTAAAATGCTACTGTCCTAACACAGCTCCCAGAAACCTTGGTTTCTGAGTTTGAGAACTATAAACCAGGAGAAGCCCATGGCTTCCTCCTGCCCTAATAATTCAAGTGAGCAGGGACAAAATGAAGCTTTACCCCATCTTCTTTCACCCCTGCTCATGGAAATTGGGAAGTGCCATGCCTATTGCTTTGTATCAGCTTAAGGGGGCATTTACTAGTCTCAAAGCTGACAGGACTTTAACCCACAAACCTATGAGCACCTGATTTTTGATAAAGGAGCTAAAAGTATACAATGGAAAAAAGACAGCATTTTCAACAAATTGTGCTGGCAAAACTGGATGTCAATCTGTAAAAGAATGAAAATAGATCCATATCTATCACCATGCACAAAACTCAAGTCCAAATGGATTAAAGACCTCAATATCAGTCCGAACACACTGAACCGGATAGAAGAGGAAGTGGGAAGTACTCTACAGCACATGGGCACAGGAGACCACTTCCTACGTATAACCCCAGCAGCACAGACACTAAGGGCATCATTGAATAAATGGGACCTCCTGAGGCTGAGAAGCTTCTGTACAGCAAAGGACACTGTCACTAAGACAAAAAGGCAACCCACTTACTGGGAGAAGATTTTCACCAACCCCGCAACTGACAAAGGTCTGATCTCCAAAATATATAAAGAAATCAAGAAACTAGACTGTAAAAGGCTAATCAATCCAATTATAAAATGGGGCACTGAGCTGAACAGAGAATTCTCAACAGAAGAACTTCAAATGGCCAAAAGACACTTAAGGTCATGCTCAACTTCCCTAGCGATCAGGGAAATGCAAATCAAGACAACTTTAAGATACCATCTTACACCTGTCAGAATGGCTAAAATAAAAAACACCAATGATAGCCTTTGCTGAAGAGGTTGTGGAGAAAGGGGGACACTCACCCATTGCTGGTGGGAATGCAAACTTGTGCAACCACTCTGGAAAGCAGTGTTTCGGTTTCTCAGGAAATTCGGAATCAACCTACCCCTGGATCCAGCAATACCACTCTTGGGAATATACCCAAGAGAGGCCCTATCATACAACAAAAGTATATGCTCAACTATGTTCATGGCAGCATTGTTTGTAATAGCCAGAACCTGGAAACCACCTAGATGCCCTTCAACAGAAGAATGGATGAAGAAAGTATGGAATATATACATATTAGAATATTACTCAGCAGTAAAAAACAAGGACTTCTTGAATTTTGCATACAAATGGATGGAAATAGAAAACACTATCCTGAGTGAGGTAAGCCAGACCCAAAAAGAGGAACATGGGATGTACTCACTCATATTTGGTTTCTAGCCATAAATAAAGGACAATGAGCTTATAATGCATGTTCCTAGAGAAGCTAAGTAAGAAGGTGAACCCAAAGACAAACACATAGGCATCCTCATGAATATTAACCTTCATCAGGCGATGAAAGGAGACAGAGTCAGAGGAGCACGGGACAGAAATCTCAAGGTCCAAATCAGGAGCAGAAGGAGACGGAGCACGAGCAAGGACCTCAGGACCACAAGCGGTGCACCCACACACTGAGACAATGGGGATGTTCTATCGGGAACTCACCAAGGCCAGCTGGCCTGGGTCTGAAAAAGCATGGGATAAATCCGGACTAGCTGAACATAGAGGACAATGAGGAATACTGAGAACTCAGGAACAATCGCAGTGGGTTTTTGATCCTACTGCACGTACTGGCTTTGGGGGAGCCTAGGCAGTTTGGGTGCTCACCTTAGGAGACCTGGATAGAGGTGGGCGGTCCTTGGGCTTCCCACAGGTCAGGGAACCCTGATTGCTCTTTGAGCAGATGAGAGAGGGTGACTTGATTGGGGGAGGGGGAGGGAAATGGGAGGCGGTTGCGGGGAGGAGGCAGAAATCCTTAATAAATAAATAAATAAAACCAAAAAAAAAAAAAAGCTGACAGGAAATCAGGACTACTGAGGGGCCTCCCAGTACCTAGCTGGTGGCCTCTTCCATGCAAAGAACTTAAAACCTGGAGAGGAGAATCCTGCCTCGGCTCTGGCTCCTCTTCTATCCCCTTAGCATTTCACTCACCAGTGATCTTTAGGCCACTGAGTTACAAGAGTAAGATCAGCAGACACTCACCAATCAGCAGAGCTGCCAGTCACAGAGCTACTCCTTCCTGCCTATGGCCAGGTAGTGGTGGCTCCAGCGTAAGGCAGAAGAGAGTCTGAGGCTCAGAGTTGGGAAGACAACTTCAGCCATTCCCTGGAGGAAAAGGCTATGGGCACTGTCCCTGCCTGTTTGCTCAGAGATCCACTTCCTCAATCTCCAGAGGAGTCTTTGTCAAGTTGAACTTGAACAATTATTCATTCCTGAATGTTGTAATTCATCTATAAACATATGAATTGTGGCCCAAAGCACTATCCTCAAGAAGGAACTAGAGTTAAATAGCACAATTTGACATGAATTTGTAAAGATAGAAGTAAAAAGAGCTGGCTATTTCTAGGATTTAAACCCTTAGTGACCCTTGGACTGTCTCCTGGGCGAAGTCCAGCTGCATTAAGACACCAGCGTGCTAGCTTGGCTTCTCCTCTGCCCCCTCTGCACCTTGTCCATTTGTTGTTTGCATGTGCATTTTTCTCCGTGGTCCCCAGACTTACAAATAAAAGCAGGATGCCCAGTCAGGTTTGAAGTTTAGCTAAACAATGCGTAACTTGTAGAGTAAGTACGTCTCATACAATAGTTGGGGATATACTTTTGCTTTAAAAAAATGCATTTGCTGTTCATCTAAAATTCAGATTTTACTGGGTGTCCTGGATCTTTTCTTGGCAGCCCCACCTATTCCTCTTTCTGGTGAAGCTTCCTGTAGGCTACCATGCCTGATCCTCTCTCCATTACTTTCCTCCTCCATTCCTGATCTGATTAATCCCCCCCATCCCCCTCTTTCTCCCCCCTTCTCCTCTTCTCCTCCCTCCCTCTTCTTCCCTTCCTCTCCCATCTCCTAGGCATCCAGGGCAGCCATCCACCTCACATCAGCTCTGATGTCTACAGTGTCTAACTGCCGGTTTTCTACAATGTATATCTGCCCGTTTCTGAGGATTTGCTGCACGTCTTTGAGTTTACAGAGAGCAAGACCTTGGTATGTCTTGCCAGCTTGAGTTGCATCCCAGCTCCTGGCACTGCACCCGATATACACATGAAATACTCAGGCCCTTCATCCTGGTAATACATGTGAGGGTGGTAGAAAGCACAGACTTGGCGGAGCACTGCCTCTGGGCACTGATGCTGCACTAAGATTTCTGAGAATCAAGGCAGTAAGTATGAGCAGCAGCTCCTGCGGTTTCTTCCGCTTCCAAGAAAGAAATACCTCCCAGCTCTGAGTCCTTACAGCAACTGGTGGTTGGTGCCTTATATTCTACCGTAGATAGAAGCCTTCTGTCTGGGCAAGTTCTCTTCCCTCCCCATAGCCTGCCCTGTGGGCATCAGTTTTACCCCCATTGCCACTGTCTGCCCCAAGGAGGAGGTTGCTCAGTAGAAGTGGGTCATGAGGACAACAGCCGGTTCCAGGCAAAGAAAAGAACTTCCTGGAAAGAGATGGTGCCCGAGTTCTTGGCACACAGATCCCAAGGCTGATGCACTGAAGGTATGGGGGGAGGGGGAAGTGTCCTAGGAGCTTCTGGCAGCAGCGTCTAAGAGTGAGGAATGGAGCCCATAGAAGGGGACCCCTCAGTGTGACACCTGGCTCTAGGTCATGGCTTCATGGCTCAAGGCATTACAGGACACCACGGGGCAGGAGAGCTAGTTTTGAGGAAACTGAACTAGTCACCCTTCTGATCCCGGCAGGAAGTGAAAGTGAAGCTGCAGGAGGCCCATAAATCTGCCTGAACAGCCCCAAGGGACAGCTCGGCTCCAGAGCACATGCCTCAGGGCCATGCACTAATTTACCTAAACCCCACTGGTAGCTGGGCAGATGTTTAAACCCCTCGTGGAGGGTTTGAACAGAAGCTCACTGGGATATAGATGAGGTGCTGGAGGAAGAGAGCAACCCCCCCCCCCCCAAAGCCCTCCGCTGCCCCTGTGAACGCTGTCTTCTCTACCATAACCACATCCCAGCTCTGCCTGACTGTCCAGTGCCTCAGTCCTCCACTATTGGAGTGACACCCACTCGCCTGTGTAACTGAACACTTCTCTCCCTCCCACCAGTTCCCGAATAACCATGCAGAGGTTTATATTAATTATAAATGTTCGGCCAATGACTCGGGCTTATTACCACTTAGTTCTTACATTTAAATTTAATCTGTATTTCTGATCTGTGCTTTGCCATAGATTTCTTATCTATGCTTTTCACAGCATACAGAAAGACATCCCACAGCACACCTGGGTTAAGGCAAGGCCTACTTTCTAGCAGGCTACCTTTTTATACTCCTCCCCAACTTTCTTTGATGTGTGTTATCACAGTTGGGTCTCTGCAAAAGCCTCCGAGTTGCTGTGAATGCAGTCTTTCTATCTCACAGAAGAAGACACATGGATTCAGAATGGTAGGACTCTTGCCAGTAGCCCAGTCCCCAAAGCACTCTAGAGCAGGGAGGTCTAGAATCAGGAACAAATGCTATGTTCCTGGAGAGAGAACCCTGGAGCATGGTTGGTAGTTAGTGACCTGTTACTGTGGATTCGCATACCCGAGTTCTCAAGAATCTAGGAGGGGAAGGGTAGCTCTGAAAGAGGAGGGGTCCCAGCTCAGGCAAGCATATGAGGTGCCTTGCTGTTGGATCTGGGATGGGAGGACAGCAGGACGAACAGCGAACACAGCAGGGCACAGAGTAGATAATTGGCCGCTCCAGCAAAGAGCTAAGCCAGCATTGTCTTAGAGTGCAGACAGCTGCCAAGAAGCCAATGTGGATATGAGATGGCCCAGAAGAAAACTCTCCTGGGTAAAAAGGCCTAGAGGAAGCTCAGGATGTGCCCACGAGAAGGAGAAAGGGTGTAAGGCAAATGGCTTTGGAGACTTGAGAGCCTTTGAGAGGGCACAACCCTTGGCTCTCCCCTTTCTCTAGAAATTCAGATGCAGTACCAGGAGGTAGCACAAATGTGGAGCCCGGCATACAAGGGGGTAGAACAGAACGACAGAAGGAACCTAAAGCTGCCCACCCTGAATTCTTTTAGGTGAGACTTACGTGCACACTTAACCCAAACCCAGTGGCTTTTCTTCTTCAGGTAACTGAAAGCAAACTGAATGTCACAGTCATTAATTCATGACTTTCCATGGCAGTTAGGAAACGTAAAGACCACAAGATGACTTCTTACTATTTCTTAGCACTCGGTCATTAAAAACATGGTCCCCAGACCAGCACCAGCCCCATCCAGAGCTGCTTAATCAGAACGTTCAATGCAAAGAGCTATATAAATCCCATGTGCATTTAAGATAGAGACATACCACCTTGGGGACCACGCCCCTCACCCGGGTTTAGGCTGGAGTGCCTCCCCCTGCTTCTACCACATGCTGGGACAGCCTGTTTGTCTCACTCATTGGCTACGTCAGCCTGTGAGCTCATGTACTGCATCCCTCCATCTTGCAGCCCTTCGGGGAGTCCTGTGGAGGCCCACCATCCTGGAGATGAGACTGAGCATGGAGGGGGTCCATCAGCCTCCAAGAGTCCAGAGAATTCAGAGGGTGGCACGAACCCACACTCTTGGGTGGGAAGAGGGGGTGGAGGCTTCTGATATCATCTAGTACTTTCACACCCTATCACACACACTCGGAGTCCATCTCTACACAAGAATGGCCTTTCATCAAATCCTCTGACAACTTCAGTATTACAGGAAAAGCCACAGTGTCCCACCAGAAAACTATAATTTGTCCATCGAGCCCTTTTGTTCTTTAGTTTTAACTGTAGCCGTGTCACTGAATTGCTTAACACGCAGTCTAAAGCTATGCAGGTAACGATTTTCCAAATAGAGTCACTCAGCCTTGGCGTGTGCTTTTCAAGGTCTGCATGAGCTCCCCTGGTGTGGTTTGGGTCCAAAAAACATATATAACCGGCTATTCCTTAAGTCCCTGCATAATCCTCTCGTGCATCCTGCAGGGCTGCTTTTATTGCTATTGTCATGTCCTCTCGCAGGAGAAAAGTGTTCTCTCTGGAGAATGAAATGTTCTGCATCCTGCATTAGCTCATCTCAACTCCCGGCTTTGGGTTTTATTTCCAACCCCGTCCCATGGGAATCGTCTCCCTGCCATGAATGGGGATTTCACATGGGAGTCTAATTTCTCTGTCTCCATGGAGGCCGCTCAGCTGTGTTTGTGGCTTCCTAAGCTCTGCTCCCTTAATTCCAGAGGTCAATGGTCAGCAAGCATGCGTGGACCTTCTACACACATTGGCCCTGGTCTTAAGCCAGGTCCTGTGGGGGAAGAGAGAACCTGGAGATACACTGTCTTCATTCCCTGGCCCCAGAATGCCTCCAAGTGAGGAGGAAAGATGCCGACAAAGATAACAAGGGAAACAGAACTCCCAGAGCTGTGGCAACAGCCAGGTAGAGATGGGAAGCCGAGCCCAAGGAGATAACTCAGTCACTGTTACGGTCTGGACCTTAAATGTCCTAAGGACTATGTGTTAAATGCTTGAACACCAGCCTCCACTGGGAAAGAATCAAACCTTTAAGAAACAGGCCCAACTAGAAGGAAATGAGGTCACTGGGGGCTTGCCTGTAATGGGGGTACTTGGTTCCCTCTTTCTGTTTCCCTCTCTCTTTCTCATCCATATGCACATACTTCCATCACTGTGTTCGCTCCTCATCAAACTGTTCTAAAAAAACTGATTTTCTCCAGCTTTTTATAAAATAGAGTCGGGTTTCTACAGGGGCAAGTTCACTGGTCATGAATGGGATGGGAGGGAATAGGTAAGAGCCAGATAGCGCTGGTGTCCAAAACAGGAAAACAAGCTCTGAGGAATGAGCTCATCCAGCCCCGGGGCCAGAGAAGCCACACTTTCAACCTGGGGTCCTCTTGGGAATGACAGGGGAGCCCACAGTCCCATCCTCCTTCCTTGTCTCCTCCTTTGGCTTAGTTTTCCACCAAAAAGTTCTGGATGGGGGCCTCAGAGCCACATTTTTCATACTTAAGGGCCCATGTGACAAACTCAGCACCTACCCCCAAGCCCCTCACTCTTCTACCCTTCATGTTTCTCCTAGTCTGGGCATGACTGACCTTAGAAAAGAGAAGGACAAAGCAGTGCCTGACCCCATGTCTCCTGGAAGAGCAATGTGTCTGATGAGTAGGGGCTATAGAGAAGGGGTTTGTGGGCTCAGCTGTACAACTGGTGACTGCACCCTGCAGAAATGAGGTGTAAAGGAGGCACAGGCAGGGGCCGTACGTCCTATTGCACATAAGCCACCAGCTACCTCCAGCATCCACCTGTCTTCATCCCATCCCTTGCTCAAGCACACCATGAGCATCCCTAGTCGTTAGACTTTCAATCACTACAGCCTCTCTTTTTGTTCCTGCTCCAAGGTTCTACCAGTGTCTCTCCCTCACAGTCATTTTTCAGGGCTCCTCCTGGGTGCTGCGCTGCTCCTCTCTAGAGCTGGAGGGGGTATTGCAGAGCTAGGAGTTGGGGGAGGGAGCTGGAGGAATGCGATCCTCACCCCAGCACCCAGTGAGAGCTGCGCGTATAATAGAATACATTAGCCCCCTATTCAGCTCAGCCTCTTTAAGAACAATGGTGACAACTGAGCTGATTTTTGCCAAATGACTGGCTTTCTTCCCCTCAGAGCAGTGTGGAGCTGGCCAGACAAAGTCCATCCTCGGTGCTTCCATGAGTCTTGGCTGCTGGACACCAGGGCACAGGCTCTTTCCTGGACCCTGTGCTCGAGGCAAACACTAGCCTTAGGCTTCGCATTGGCAGCAACCTGGAGTCTAGAGGCAGGGAAGGGCTACTGCTCAGAAAATGGGCAAAACAGAACATGTTTAACACAAACTAACTGGAACCTGTGGTGGGCTCCCATGGACTTTATTTCCCCAGGGAAAAAAATCTAATGTGGCTACAAGGAGAAAACATGCTGTCACGTGTCAGCAGGAAAGGCACCTGCCTCATGGAAGAGCCTGGCCTAGGTAGAGTTTAGCTTCCAGCTGTAGGGAACCACATGCCCTTGGGCAATGTCTTCCCTCTTCTGAAGTCTTGAGTTCTTAGTGTGGGAGGGAACCAGGCTAGGTAGGCTCAGACTCTTCAAACCTTGACATTCGATGTTAAAAGAGTCTTTCCTCTGGGTTCCCTTCACCATTCTACCTGAGAATGGTTTGAAAACCGAAAGCCCCAAGCAAAAGCTGGTGATCCTTAGAGTCATTGGCAAAGATCACTGGGAACAGGAAAATGGATGCTAGAAGGAGAGCTATCCAGGTGGAACTTTGAAAATTAGCTCCTATAGGTCAAAACTGAAAGCAGGAGGGTGACCAGGTAGGCGTGGCTAAGAGGAGCGGATGTGTTGTCTGCTTTCTATACACAGCTCACTGTCCCTCGACTTTCTCTTCTGCTGTGGATACCATTGTCACCTCATAAACAAAGCCAGGACTCACAGTGCTATGCTTTTAGCACCTGTCTTCTCTCCCTCTCCTCTCTCCCTCCTTCCTTCTTTATAGTCTGTCCTGATCCCCCTCCTCCCTCCTTCTCTCCCTCCTCCCCTTCTTCTCTTCTTCCTCCCAGAGCTGGAGGATCCAGGGTCTTCTACATTCATACACGCTAAGCAAGCATCCCCTCACTTCCAGCCCCTCATTCTTTCCTAGGCATTACATAGCAATCTTTTCTGGCTTTCTTGCCCACATTTTCTGATTTCCTTAGGAACCACAGGCTTGCTCTCTCTCTCTCTCTCTCACACACACAGGCCGCCTTTCAAGCCAGCAACACAAAACGAATGCTTCCCGAGGCTGGATGTTACTGTTCGCCACTCCTGTATCCCATAGAACATGCTCTAGTGTGTAGAAAACTCAACAACTCACATTGTGGGCTGAGTAAAGGCGAGAGTGAATGGCTTCATGCGTGTTATTTGGAGAAAGGAGGCTACAAATATGCTTATAATGTGATATGAATCTTTTCAGAAATAAAGATGAAATAAAGGAAAAAAGGAGACGTGAAAAGAAAAAAAACTGTCACCTAAGATGCTGGGGGAGGGTCCTCCTAAAGTGTTCACTGCCTCTGCTAGTTTTTCTGCAATGACAATAGACTGCTTTTGTAAATAATGTAAGAGAATAAACATTAATTCTTGAGAAAGGGGAGATTGATAGAACAGCATCAATCCAGGGTATAGAGAATCATGTGAGGTTCTTAGCCCCAATTACACAGCTTCTTAAAAATCCTACTTCACTTTAAACATTGGGTGGTTATTGCAAAAGATCTAGGGTTCACATTTTCTGGATAAGTGCCCCCATTGTCCGCTCCATGATGCATGTGGAATCGTATTCTCCATCTTCCTTCCAGACCACACAGAAGCGAATAAGGGAGAGAACTCTTAGGCCAACAATCAATCAACAAATAGCTAATGAGTTCCTACTATGTGCAAAGTTGGTACAAGTTGCACTCTGGCTCGCTTTCCCACTCGAGCATGCGCTCTTCTCCCATGCCTTTCACTAACCCCTTGGATCTCCTACATTCCTCTTGAGCATGTAGTCATTGAACCATTAGTGACCTCTCCTAAAGGAGGAGGAGGAAGAAGAGGAGGAGGATGAAGAGGAGGAGGAAAAGGAAGAAGAAGGAGGAGGAGGAGGAGAAGGAGAAGGAGAAGGAGAAGGAGAAGGAGAAGGAGAAGAAGAAGAAGAAGAAGAAGAAGAAGAAGAAGAAGAAGAAGAAGAAGAAGAAGAAGAAGAAGAAGAAGAAGAAGAAGAAGAAGAAGAAGAAGAAGCAGCAGCTAGCAGTTCTGGATGTCTTCCATCTGGTCCACATCTGGACAGAGGAGCATAGGAGTGCTGAAACTGGCTCATAGATTCATACAGCATGCTTGAGGTCACAGAGTAAGCTGCTGAGGTAACCAAGCCTCTGAACTCACTCCCTCCCTTCTGTCTCTCCTCTGCATGACTCATGAGCTGCCAGGGTATCCTATCATAGCAACGCCATGCCAAGAGGGAGACCCTGAGGGTCATATACCAGGAGCGTGTTGGCAGATGTGTTTTCCCAGGCTGTAGGTGTTCATCTTGTAAGAACTTGCCATAGCAAACACCTTTCCCATGAGGACTGGATCCTGTCCCAGGACAGAAGGATGGGGAAAGTCTGCCTTGGCTGTTACCCTTGTCTGGGTTTTCTTCAGAGTCAAAAGGCGTTCCCCCTGGAGAAAGTCTATGGGATCTAGGTGTCACTTGGGCTGAGAAGGAGACAGGAAGTTCAGTGACTGGGATATCTGAAGCATGTCTACGTAGGAGGCGGGGTCTCGAAAGGCTTGTGAGGATTTCCCTCAATGCTGCCAAAGCCTGAGCAGGAGCAGCACATGAGGGTCTATCTAGTTTGGTATCTCTGGAGGGCATCCACATGTGAGTGTCAGGCCTTGTTTGCTATACAAGCACAGATGCCCTATCCCAGGGACCCAGGCACATCTGAGACCTTCTGTATTAGCTAACCACACCAACCATTCCTCCTGCTTCATAGCCCACTTCCAGCAAATTATCACCCATCAGGAATATCCTCAGGAAACCTGCAGGTCTGAGACCAGCTTCCTTCTTTCCATACTGCATACCTGTGTGCTGTGACTCTGACTCAATGTCTGTGCAACCGTCCTGACATTTGCTAAGAGATCTCAGACACCCAGTGGTGGTGGTGGTGCACATCTTTAATCCCAGCACTCAGGAGGCAGAGGCAGGAGGATCTCTGTGAATTTGAGGCCAGCCCGGTCTCCAGAACTGGTTCCAGGACAGCCAAAGCTGTTACACAGAGAAACCCTGTCTTAAAACACCAGAAAGAGAGAAATCTCAGACCAAATGGCACCTCCTTCTTCCACCCCCAGGTTTCCTATAAGGAGACAAAATCCCCAAAGCAGAACAGCAATCAGCTGGTCCTTGAAGTCTGAAAGAAACCCTGACCAATTTTGTGTTAGAGTGTATTCTCTGAGAAGTCCCCCATCTTTCCAAGGATGCTCAATATCTCATCTGGACCAGGTTCTGCTAGTTACAGATGTTCATACAGTCATGTGTAGGGTCCGGAAATCAGGGTTCACCAGACAGATCCATTCTCAAAGGTCGCCTGCTCTCAAGCCCAAGGGAACTTCAGATCCTGGAACCCGCCTTGTGTCAGAAACCTCCACTGTTTATGCCCCATGTGACCTCAGCAAGTAAGGGGGTCAGTGAGTTAGGAGAAACTGTAGGGACGTACACATCAGACAATTTGTCCAAAGCCCTATATCTAACAAGTAGAGGAACTGAGAACCGAGGCTCGTAAAAATCATCCTTCTTTTTTTCCCTCCTCTCCTCCTTCTCCTCTCTCTTCATGCCTTCCTTCCCTTCTTGTCTCACCATACAGCCAAGGCAGGCCTAGAACACTCAAGCTTCCGGAGTGCTGGGATTATAATCATGAGCCGCTATGCTCGGCCTTATCAGAAAATCAGTGATAGACAGGATGGCGTTAGTGGTGGCAGGGAAAAGGAGCTCAAAAATTTGGGCAAAACTGGGCAAATCTTTTTGAGACCCATTTAGTGCATCAGGTACCGTGTCCCTGACAGGAGCCTTCCTGCTTGCTGAACTGTGTCAAGCCCCAGGAAGCCGGCTCTGCCTGGATGCCGATGTACCCGCTACTTGTGGGGGCCGTTATACATCTGACCCTCCTCCATGTCCTCGCCAGCAGAGGACCACTGTGCCCTCTGCCCTTTGCATACAGCTGTGGCTGCACAGTGGGGTGACTCTTTATAGGGGGCAGCAGAGGTGGATTCTTGGAACTGTTTCCCAATCTGCACGGCTTTTCCCTTTCTGTCTGTCTTTCATTCCCTGCTTTTAAAAGGAAAGCAAGGTCTCCATTGTATTCTATTGTGTACTGGCAGCCTGGTCACTGGGTTTTTTTCACCCTGTCTCATTAAGATGGATGGGGCTATGGCCTTATTAATAATTGGGAAGGTTCCTCTTTGTTCCCTCTTGAGTTGCTCATTAGCCGTGCTGCTCTGGGGGCTCCATATACAGCCTCATAGTATCCAGCTACCGTGGGCCTCTGCTGCCAAAGTGGCCCCCCTTGAGCCAGAGTTTCCTGCCCCGAGGAATATCCACCTTCTCACCTCTGGATCTGGGCATCACACTAGGAAAGAATGCGAACAACCAAGAGATTGCATTATGGACTAGTGTAGCAGACGAGAAACAAGCCCAGACCCTAGTCCAGGATCTGCCATCTCCCTCGGTTCTGGCCCAGGCTTGCTCTCCACTACGCTGCCTCCAGCTTCATCCAGAGAACCACTTAGCCAACCACTTAGCAACACACACTGGTGGTCGTGCCGGAGGACAAGGTGCCCAGCTCTTCGGCTGTGAGGACAGGGGGCAAGTGTCTACTACCCCACTTCGGTCAGTGCACAGTGAGCAGAGCCGTCAAGCTTGCTGTCCCTTTTCACGTTCAGTTTCTGGCAGGGCAAATCGAGAGACCCCAGACACTCACAAATGTGTCCGAAAACAGGCAATGCCATAGGATGGTTTGGTCTGGATGGCTTTGATAGGAAAAAGTCTTCCCCATAGGGTGACACTTAGCTTGAGGTCTGAGTGGCCAGTGGGGAACCTATCAACTCCTTAGGGAGAGTCTAAGTTTCGAGGACCTAGATAGCCTGCCCTTGAACAGCCAGGGACAGACAGCTGTCCTGTTTGTGGGAGGAACACTCAGTGGACCTGACTCCAGGTTTCAGGAGGTGGGGAAGGCTCCTAGTGCTCCCTGTGAGACCAGCAGGGGCACAGGGCAGCTCATGGGACAGCACTGTGTGTGACAACTGTTTGCCTCTCCGCTGGATCTGTACCTGCTGCACCTTCATGCTCCTCGCTCTCAATTCTGCTGCTCAATCCAGGGGCAGGGAGAGTCAGAAAGGACTCTCCCCGCCACACACACAGGGTGGGGACCCCTGGTGCTCCCTGGCTTCTGGGTGAACCCTGGAGCTACAGAATCTTGGTGAGCAGAGAACAGCACGGCTGGGAGCTCCCAAATGAACTAGCCATAGAGCCACCAGAGGTCCTGCCAGCCTGTCTGGAGTTTATGAATTGTGTGTGTGTGTGTGCGTGTGTGTGTGTGTGTGTGTGTGTGTGTGTGTGTGAGAGAGAGAGAGAGAGAGAGAGAGAGAGAGAGAGAGAGAGAGAGAGAGAGAGAGAGAACCTATATCTGTAAATGCTCTTACGTTAGGGTTCAGCAGGACGCTGCCTTCTCAATAGCATAGGCCACCTTCACCCCAATCACCCTTGCTCACTGGCTCCTGCCAGGAAAATGGATGTCCTCAAAAAATACTTCAGAGTCCCTGTGTGGACATGGAATCCCTTCCACCTGGGCCTTGTCTGCCCAGTAAAGGAATAAAGTATGGAATTTGTTTTTTATTGTGCTACTTGGTTTGTTTACGCCCAGATAACTTTTGTTTTTAATGCCCTGGACTTAGAAACCAAAGCTGATTTGCACAGCCAAATAAGACAAGACTCTTTCTGCTCCCAGTTTAAGGGATTCCAGCCCAAATTTCCCTCCCCCACCACTGCCCTGTCAAGAAGATTAATGCCCTTTCTCCAGTCTGTGAATGGGAGGCCGGGCCACCACTGACCTTCCAAGGAGAATGTTCCATGTTTTCTTGCATGGGAGCAAGAGGGTTGGGTGGAGTAAAAGCATACACACACACACACACCAGAACCCGCCAAAGGGAGGCTTCTATTCTCAACCCCTTTTATAACTGCATTAAAACTTATCACAGGATCTAAGCGAAAGAATTAGGTTTATCATCTGCTGTATTGGGGAGCTGCCAAGGGGTAGGAGAAGACCTAAGTTCAATCTAATAGTTATTTCCCCAAATTTGGTGAGTCCCCACATGAGTGACAAGAAAGCAAGAATGAATTCAGCGGGTACCTGCTGTATGCATAGGATGGGCCAAGCCTATGCTCTGTAAGAATGCCAAGGTGCTTGAGACATGACCCTCCTGTAGCCAGCGTGCCTCCATGCCCCGCTCAGGCCTTGTCTCTGCCCCCTTATCCTTTGCTTTCCCGACACCCATCCTGACTGGCTTTCCTCACTTTTAGGAGCTTTTCCTCCTCATACCCAACACTACAGAGAAGGTAGAAGCAGCCTTCGTCTGCACTCAGCCTCCTAATTCCTCCTCCATCAGATTCTTAATACAGTTTTCCATTTGTGCATGTTTCCAAGCATGTTTCTAAAGATTGAAATGGCAAAAATTCTCAGAGCTGTTTTATAAAGGGTGCTGTTAGTGGATTTCAATGAAATAATCATTTAAGATTGGAATGGGGCCTGCCTAGCGGCACTTGCCACCTGAGGGGTGCCCTGCTGCCTAGTCCCAAGGCCTGTAGGAAGGGTCCTCTGGGTCTCTACAGCACAACTCTGCCATCCTGCCCCAGTCTAGCATCAGGAGGCCCTGGCACAGGGCAGGTATGTGGTGGTTAAATGTTTATTGAAATTACCCAATATTCAGTTCCAGGTGGTGATCTCCAAGGAGCTGGAAGCCCTGGGGAGTGCAGGACTTGGCTTATAGAGAGGAACTAAAGACTCAACAGTTCTCAGAGTTGGCACACTTGCAGGCTGGCAGCCTTGTGAACTGTAAACAACAACAGCAAAAATACCCATTAAGAGGGCCACTCAAGGCACGAGGGCTGGGATGGAGAGAGCAATTACTGTGGAAAATACCTTTAAACATACATGAAAGTACTACACGATGTTTGGGGCGGTTTACATTCACAAATTATTATCTCTATGTGTCACTGAATGAATTAATTGGTTCAAGCCAGACACAGTAACAAACACCTATAGTCTCTGCTACTTTAGAGGCTGAGGCAGAAGGATTGTTAGAGCCCAGGAGTTCAAGAGCAGTCTGGACAACATAGCAATACCAAGTATCTGAATAAGCACACTCATAAATGCATAAAATGAATAAATAGATGTTTATATAAATGAAGTTTTAAAAACTTTTAATCACCTCAAAACCAACCTTCCAGAGGCTTTAGAAGGTTCTTCTGGTCAAAGCTTTTCTTCCCTAAAGCCACCCAGCTGTTTCTGATGTTGCTTTCGTGTCTATCCCAACCTTAAAGTGTGTGGTCCTGAGTGGCCACTGCTCCAAGTGCTTCTGCAGGAAAGAGAAGACCCAACTAGGTGCCATCTCATCAGCTGTTCAGGGCTAAGGAGTGAGAAGGGTGTGGATGCATCCACGGGCATGTAAGTCAAGCGTGAGGTGCCCACCTGAAGTCGCCATCTCTGCTAGCACAGTGATCCCCGGCTCAATCCTACACATGCCACACCCACCCAGAAACCTCCAATGGGTCCAGCCTGCCTACTGCAGCTGCTTCTGACCTCAGAGCCCGCTACGGTTTGGTTCACAGCCCTCCCTCCTGCTTCACCTCCCAAGCACTCTCTGCTCTACAGCCAAATCTTGTTCATCTTCTCTCAAGTAGCCACAGACTCCACCACCCAGCTCTCTCTACTCAAATAGCTGAGCACCGTCAGATCCATCCATGGAAAACCCTTCACCTCCTTTTCCGGATTCAAATCCTCTGCCCCCTGTCTAAAGCATCTCTTCTCCAATTGCACACGACCTTTTTGTCCTCTGCAGTGTGGCCCTTTAGTTTTGCCGATTGATCATATGTATGCATTCAGCTTAGTCACCCTCCTGGACTAAAAGTGCATAAAGAGCAAGGGAAGAACCTTGTGTGTTGAGCCACAGTCTTGCACAATACTATGTGTAAACAGATAGGTGCAAAGGAGATAAACAGGAGGGACTAAGAAGAGTTAGGGATGAAAAAGGAATGCTAAACCCAAGGCTGCCATAAAACTTTTGCCATAAGAGTCCCACTTAGTAACCAGAGAGCACTGGTACTCCAAAGATGGTAAGAAAATGGCTTCTCCTGCCGCCTCCTTCCCACCCTGGGCCTCCCTTTGGGGTTTTCAATACACGGACCTGAGCTTATTGAGGGAACAATACGCAAAGGCCAACTGAAGTGGCCTGTGGAGTAAAACGCTCCTGTTAGGAGCCACTGCCTTGCAGCAGTAAGTCAGAGACAATCAACCTGCTTCACCCCTTCCTCTCTGACACCCCAGAGATGTGACCACACACAGTCCCCTCAGCCAGGGCATTGGTGGTTGTCACCAACAGTGACAAACGCTCTAGACTACATAGGCACACTGAAACCCAGGCCCCAGCAAGAGGCAGGCAGGACAAACCTCGGGGTCTCGATGCTCCCCAGAACCCAGCTCCAGCTCTGAAAGTCCACAGACTTCCGTCCTTTACACTGTCTTGCTCTCTGTGACCTTAACAAGTCACGAAAGAGCTTGCCCTCAAGCTCTGCATCTGTAAAATGGGGATACAGCAACCCCTGGTCAGGTTGCCATAGGAACTAATGGAGTCTTTGATGAAGCAAGAAAGTGGGAGGCACGTCCCTTGAAGAACAGTCTGTCCAAACAAGCATGAAACAAGGACGGTTCTTCTTTCCTTCTGCCTCCCAGGCCATCTTACTTATCCAGGCTTTGGCCGCTACTCCTGAATGCTTCTCTTTGAAGCCCCCTCTCCAGGCCTCCCACGGTTGTGTTGCCTCCTGACACGAGCTGTGTGCCTGGCCATTGCTCCCTGGATCTACACCCCATCCACGTTGCCCTCTGGTTGAGATCAGCTCCCCTTAGAAGTATTCAGGAAGGAGAGAGCCTCCTGCCCAGGGTTGTCACTCTGTCCCAAATGCCTGTCCCCTCTAATCACCCCTCAACCTTGGCACAGTGCCAGCTCTATCGCATGCCTGAAATTTCTTATTTAATCCTCATAGTGAGGCTGTGTCACAGGGACTATTACAGATAAGGGACTGGAGCCCAGAAAAGTAACTTTCTCAAGGTCATATACTTAGGAAGTGGCAGAACATACACCTGGGCCCAGGGGGTCTGGGACCAAGGCCTGTTCTTCTCCCTGACTCTGTGTACCCTGAGAATGCAGTCAGAAGGGGCAGCTCACCCTAGCGTCATATCAGGTGCCTGGGTGTATGCGGGGTGATGATGGCAGTAATATTATTTCTAACAGCAAGCCTGTACAGAATCGTTTCATGCATTTGGTTTTTCAGATGAAAACTATATAATGCCCGCAGTTCATGGAGCCACTTCAGACTCAACCCCTTCTAAAGCTCTGCATCCACAAACCTGTTGGGGCTGCTTAGCCTTCAGGGACCAGGCTCGGATACTCGGATACACACGGGGAGTCGAATCTGCCACCTTCATGACAGTGGTTTCTAAGAGGTAAAAAGGCACCGTGTACTCGAGGACCTCCCCATGACCTCCCATGTCCATGCTGAGTTCAGGCAAGCTGTGTTATCTCGGACAGCACCACATTGGCTGGCAGGCAGATAAGTGGGGAGGCCTTTATCTGGGCTCAACTGTTTGCTGGTAAGGAACAGAAGTTGAAAGGATTATGTAGAGGCTGGGGAACGGTGATTTAGGATAGGAGATATTAATGTTCAAGGGGCTGTCAGGGGTGGGTAGAAAAATGCCTCAGAGAGGAGGGGAGGCCCAGGGAGTAGGAGGCTGGAGGTCAGATCTGAAGTCTGAGCGCCACCTCTTCCATCCAGACAGCCGCTAATGTCGACTCCAACGGTGGCACTTAAAGCTGTCCCACAAGCTGGGCACTCATGAGACTCTGTCAGGAATGTCAAGAACCAGGAGGCAGACATCTCTACAAAGAATTTCGTGTCTGGTGGCTGCGAAGCAAGCAGCACTGAGTAACCCAGAGCTGCTGCTACTGTCACGTGACTATGATCATTTTCAACAGACTTTATCCCAGGCATCCTTTCTGTATGACATCACACTCTTTCACCCTGCCCAGTGTGTAGAGCACAGGCTGGTTCTTCTCTGTCCCCGCTACATTCTTTTTCAATGGCGCAGGGACCACTGAGGCACAGAGGACTCCAACAGAGATTCTATGCCACCCTGCAGTCAGCCTCTCTACGTAAACAGGGCTCTTCATCCATAGATGAACCCCTGGAACCACTGGAGACTGAGGTCTTATCCTTCTAGAAGACTGCTAGATGCGTGAACAGATGTTGCTCCTTGGGTATCTACAGCAACACAGTTACCCTTCAGGAATCCATGATTCCACTGGGATGGGGAGGCGAATGAAGGACCTGGTTGGCCAGAACAGGTAGCGCTCCTCCCTGGTGTGTTCCCAGCAGGAGCCTCTGTAAGGACAGACCTCAAATGACCCCCTCGTCCCTCTAGTGAAGGGGCCTGGTCCATTCCTCTCCTCCTCAGAATCTGGTGACGATGACCTGCCCTCCCGTCCTCTCTTATCTGCAACCAAATCCAGGAAATGGTCACTATTCAGTCGATATCAGAGAATGCAAGAGAAGGGGACTCTCAGGAAAGCCCAAACGTGGTAATTCACATCTACGTTTTAAGTGGAAGATCTTGGGGGCAGGAAGACGCTTGGTTGGAAAGGCTTAGATAGGCTGTCCAGCATAGTGAGAAGTTCTCTCATTGAAATGAACAACTTGGGTCAGAGAGCCGGCTCAGTGAATGAAGTGTCTGCTTCCAAGCCTGATGACCTAAGTTCAATACCCCGGATCCACATGGTGGAAACAGGGAACCAGTTCTTCTGGGTTGTCCTTTAGCTTCCACACGCATGCCAGAGGCTACGCACACTAAGTAAGTAAATAAGAAAGCGAGTAGATAAATAAATACAAACACCTTGACCCTTGATGACTTTACTCACGCATCAGGGTGGTGTTGGGCTTCCAGGATGAAATCCCACGTCTCTCACTGCTAGAAGCAGCCCGGGATTTTTTCATCGGGTGACAGTTACAGGGTTCTAAAGACAAAGAGAACAAGTGATGGTCACTCTAATTGTGTCACAGCACCGAAGCCAAGTGACCAGGCGGAGCCCTGCCACAGAGTGGAAGAGAATGCAAAGCCAAGGAGGGGACAGACTGGGACTTTTAGTGCAACCCACAGCAGCTGTCGACTGAACATCAAGCAGGTTGTCGCAGTTAGCATATGTCCTTTAGGAGAATCAAGAGCGTCACTTCCCTGTTTTGCCTGACTTATAATAGATGCTCGACAGAGGCTTCAGTGGATGCCTCGATGAATCAACACCCACTGAGCAAAAGACAGGATGTATGCACGGATGGATGGACAGACGGATAGACGGTCTGATGGATATGGTGGGGTGTGAAAGGCAAATGAGGGGATCTAAACGTTACTATTCAAAGAGCCCGTGGATAGCCTCATCTCAGGGAGAGGGTTCTGGAATTTTGAAACGCTCAAGAAAGACACAACTCTTTAAGATACAAAATCAGGTGGAGGAGACAGCTCAGTCAGTAAAGTATTTGTCCTGAGAACACAAAGGTTTGATTCCCAGAACCCACACAAGAAAAGAAAATGCAAATGAACTGCCAGGATGGCTCAGAGGATCAACCCACGGTGCTGTCAAGCCTGACCCTGGGGAACCCACATGGAGAAAGAGAGCGCCAACTCCCACAGGTTGTCCTCAAAGTTACACACATGTGTCCTGGCACATGCACACGGAGTCAAAATAAATGCACACGCAAGATAAATAAATAGAATGTCATTTTGATTAGCACAAAGACTCACAACTGGTCAACCTTCAGAATAAAAATTTGGCATTCTCAGTCCTAACTGGACATCTATGACACACACACACACACACACACACACCCTCCCGAGGCTCAGGAGTCATCATGGAAGATGGGGTAGAAAGATGAAAGAGCCTGAGGTCATCAATGCCCTCAACAAGGCAGTGTTTCCCAGACATAGCAGGGCAGTTAACACATGAACTCCCAGCAGCTATGTGCTGCCATGCACGAAACATGCACAGGATCAAACTAGACAAAATTCCAGCATGGAGTGTGGGGGTGGGCAACTCATGATGTCCCACCCAAAGCTGAGGAGCTATTGACAATTGATGGCTGCTAAGAATGCATCCGTTCCTTCAAGGATGAGGCTCCTGAGAAGCCGCCACGCTCCAGTAGCTGACCCTACACCATCGAAAGAGTATGTGAAATTGGATGAGAAGAGTGGCAAGGATGGGGTGGACAGAGAGTAGTTGTAAGGAAGGATCTTGATCAAAATGTATCATGTGCCTGTATAAAAATAAAAATAAGTCAAACACAATGGTGCACCCTTGTAATCCCAGAGCTAGAGAGGCAGAGACAGGTGGGTGGTCCCTGCACTCCCCATCTAATCCACATCACTAGTGCTAGGCCAGGGGAAGATCCTTTCTCCATGGTCCACCACTACCTACCTCTTTGTAGAACAACGAAACTGAAATCTGTTGTGCTGCACCAGTGTTCCAAGGAGGTCTATCTTTACCAGGAGGAGGGAACCTCAGCACTTACACACACACACACACACACACACACACACACACACACACACACACACTGCTCCCTGGAACTATAAGCAACCTCCACACAGCCCTGGCTGCCCCACCCCCACCCCAACTGAGCCACTGAGCTCTTGTCTTCCAGCTTAATTCGTTTTCTAGATAGATGGAGCAAAGAGCTAGCAAATATTATTTATGACTTTGTGATAAATAAGCCTTTTACAGGAGTGATTCCAGGAGTTCTGGTGAATTTCAGGGATGACTTTCAGCAAGTTTCAAAGGTCGGGTCAGCCTGGATAGTAAGCCCACAGTATTTGCCATGCAATTCATCTGTTTTGAATTATTGGTCTTACCCTCTTTCAGCTGACTCTCAATGGACTAGCTGTGCTTCAGCTAGCTCTATGGCTGCATTTGTATTTCCATCGCGGAAAAGGGCTTTAATAATTATTTTGCACCAGACTGACAGTGGGAAGAGCACAAAGATCATAACCAAACTCAAGCCCTTGCAGATGTGCACGGCAAGATGATGGGTGCCACCTTCCCAGCCCACATCACATACACACACACACACACACACACACACACACACAGGGAGCACCTCCTCCTGCAGACCAGAGAGGGCACAATTCAGATCCTGGCCACACAGGGGAGGTCAAAAAGGGCAAAGCATTCCCAGAAAGCCAGGAAGTCCCGTGCTTGGCTCAGCCTTTCTCTGCCTGCACGCATGCATGGTTGACCCCGTGCAGATACAGCCGACGTGGATTCTCGTGAGCAGGGATCCTGTTTCACCCATTTCTACATGCTCAGCTGCCTACGCCATCCTCAGTGAAAGAAAATGCACAGAACCAAATGATGTTGAGTTGACTTGGACTGGATCAAAAACTCAAACTGCATGCATGCTCCTCTGTTCCAGGCATGGAGTTCTTCAGTATGCCTTTGCCCCTTCTCTTGCTTTTGTTGTTGATAACTTGTGTTTTGTCGGAGAATTTGGATTCGATTTGGGTGTTCCAGAAGAACTTTTAGCTTAACGTAAATGTTAGCCTAGATTTGTTCACTTCTGCTCCTTGTTGTCTCCTTCTATGAGGAACCAATCAAGGGTTATTTATCTTGAGAAGATGACACAAACTGCTTGGTCCTTCTCTGCCCCTCTCATTTTCCAAGTGAGTACCCGCAGAAATGCTACATTACGCATTTGTTTAAGTCTGATTCTATTTAAAGTGCTTTTGGACATTTAAGGACCACCCTCTACTTTGCCTTCCTGTCCAATATGAATCTTTGCTATTGAGTTCTATTGGGTTTGCTAAAGGAAAGTTCTTCCTTTGGAAGGGATGGCTGTATGCAGGCTGTTCTCAAGCCGTCTCCTTGCTCAGGCAGGGATATGGGAACTCCACCCTGTTAGCTGACTTACATGTGAATCCCAATAGGAGCCTACTTTCAAAGAAGGGCTTCAAAAAAGAGAAAGATGGGGCTGGAGAGATGGCTCAGAGGTTAAGAGCATTGCCTGCTCTTCCAAAGGTCCTGAGTTCAATTCCCAGCAACCACATGGTGGCTCACAACCATCTGTAATGGGATCTGGTGCCCTCTTCTGGCCTGCAGTCATACACACAGAATATTGTATACATAATAAATAAATAAATAAATAAATACTTAAAAAAAGAGGAGAGAAAGATGTGGCCGAAATCAGCAGTACCCAAAGAGACCATTAAATGACAAGAATGATTCCATGTCATAGTGACTACAAACAAGTTGTCTGCTGTCAACCAAATCACACGCGTGCGCGCGCGCGTGCACACACACACACACACACACACACACATCAAGTTGGCTGGGTCTTAGACAGGAGTCTTCCAGCAAGTCACTAAATGGCTACCACCTAACCTTCAAAGTTACTAAAAATCATTTCCACTGTCTTGGTCAGGTAAGACACAAGAGCTAACTTAGACTCAAATGAGTCCTTGCCTCCTTCTGGATGGGCAGAAGGTATACACATCAGGGTGGTGGGTCTTCAACAGCAGCCAGGTTTGGAGACCCTGCCTTCCTGTTATACCTTGCTCTCTAACTTCACAGATCTAAAACTGTTTTTATTCATCTCTAATGAGAAGCTGCCTCTACTCCCTTTTTTTCTGTGGTTGTTAATAAAAATGGCTGTTAAATGATTAGTTACCCGGGAGTGGAACTATTTGAAAGGATTAGAAGGATTAGGAGGTGTGGCCTGGCTGAAGGAAGTATGTCAATGGGGCAACAGAACAAGGCCTACATCAGAATAAACGAACAAACAAACAAGCAGCTCCAGAGATGGTGGTGTTCAATGACTTTAATTCCAGCACTTGGGAATCAAAGACCAGCCAGGGCTACAGGGCAGGACTCTGTCTCAACAAAAAAACAGAAACAAAAATCCGTAAGCACAAACATAAGTCT
The DNA here is from genome assembly GCF_037038515.1 of Microtus pennsylvanicus. Lineage (NCBI taxonomy): Eukaryota > Metazoa > Chordata > Mammalia > Rodentia > Cricetidae > Microtus > Microtus pennsylvanicus. The sequence goes on along the minus strand of NC_134587.1, from coordinate 66,997,147 downwards.
CTATATAAAACATCAGTACAGATGTGTGGAGGTTGCTTCCAGGTATACAGAGCCAGTCATTAGTTAAAGGAGTCAGGAAAGTAGAGGCTGTGTTTTTCTTTGTATGTCATACTATTTTATTTTAAATTATCTTCCAGGACATTGAGGGGACTGGGCCTACCCAGGCATCTCATGCTATTGAACCCTTCATACCATGATAGTCCTGCGGGGCTTATGCCCTCAACTTTCCGGAAAGGAAGATGGTTCTGTTATCCAGTAATCCTCAGGTCTCTGCAAGCCCCAACACTTGTCACTGATAAACCAAGGTCAGGAAAAGCTGACAGAGACACCCCATACGGGTAAGCCACCCAGAGGAGCAGCTGGGCATGGGACTGGAATGTGGTTACAGCCACAAGCCCTACTTGAGGTCCTAGGCTGGATTCATGGCATCTCAATAGAAAAAGGCCTTTGGCACCCAGTCCTTCAGCTACTCGCAGTGCCTTAGTGGTCCTTGGTCACCTTTCTTTCTTGAGCCCCTTTTCAGGCCACCAGGGGACCAATTTTCAAAATATCTACCCTTCCCTGAAGCAAGCCTCTAATGGATAGGTCGGGGATAAGTCCAGCTTGAGCTCTGGAGGCCTCCCTGTCTCTTAGACCCAATCATTAGATCAGAAACGGTGAGGAGCAGAAATGGAGGGAGAAGACGAAAGAGAAGAGAAAGAAAACCCAAACAACAGAAAGGAAGACAGCCTGGCCCTGAACTCCTTTGGGATGGAGAACTCCATTCAGAGTTTTCAGAAAGTAGGGTCAGGCATGTCATATGACCTGAGACCCCCCAGTTCTCTGTTCCCCGTAATTATCTAATACAGCACTCTCCCTGCCAAATACAATGAAGCAATTTGTCACTTCAATTATCTGTCAGTCAGCACCAAGGCTTTTCAGCAGGCATGCACATGTGCTTGGAGAGTCTGTCAGTGAGGCCGTCTCGCCAGACCCATAACCATGGAAAATGGAACCTTTGTTGATTGCTGCTCTCAGAGAAGGAAGCCCATTCAGTCCCCCTCCACTGCCCCCTCTCCTCCAAATGCCCTGGGACTGCCTCCTTCCTCCTCTGAGCCTTGAGTGACTGGCCACAGGCTTTGCATGAAGAAGCAGAAATACATTATTCTTAACAGGCTCTTTCCCTCGGTTTCTCTAATTCTGCATTTAGAATAGAGATTACACAGTGTGTTACCTAGCATCCCATGGGGTAGAAGGGAAGTGTGGCCACTCAGGATGTCCCAGGGCTCTTTGCATAGGCCCTATTCAGGTCAGTCCCAAGGTGTTTCCTCAGCTCCCACTGCCTGGGCCACCCTACCTGAGGAATGTTGCCTCTGGAGGAGGTATAAGTAAGACCTCCTCTGTGGGGATGTGGAGGACAGAGACCTCCTTCATGGAGGGAGATAGGGACCTCCTCTCCGTGGGAGGACAAGACTGCCTCCATGTGTGTGGGTTAGACTTGCCACCCTTGTAAAAAAATCCCAAGGAAAATCAGTTTACAGAAGGAGATTTTTACTTTGGCTCAGCGTCAGATGTTCCAATCCACGGTCACTGAATTTGTTTCTGGGTCTGTTAACAATCATGGTAGAAGAACACATCATGGTTTTTGTCTTTGTCAACTTGACCCAAACCTAGACCTAACTAACTTGAAAGAGGGAATCCCAATTGATTTCACCAGACTGGCCTGTGGGCATATCTATGGAACTTTAATCTTTTTAATTTTATTTATTATATTATGTGTATGACTGTCTTGCCTATATGCATATCTGTGTACTATGTTCACATCTGGTCCTCTTGGAGACCAGAAGAGGGCAATGGATCCCCTAGGACTAGAGTTACAGATGTTTATGAGCCACCATGCGGGTACTGGGAATCAAGCCCCTGCCCTCTGGAAGAACAGCCAGTGATTTTAACCACTGAGCCTTCTCCAGGCCCTGTGGGGCATTTTTCTTAATTGCTACCTAGTGTAGGGGTGCCAAAGACACTATGGGCTATCCTTAGGCGAGTGAGCCTGGGTTTCTGGAGAAAGATAGCTCATCAATCCAAGTGACACAAGTCAAGAAGCCACATTCCTCCACGGTCTCTGCTTGAGTTCCTGCTTTGGTTTCTCTCAATAACAGACTGTAACCTGTAAGCCAAATAAATCATTTCCTTTCCAAGTTGCTCTTGGCTACAGCATTTATCACAGCATCAGAAAGAAAACTAGAACAGAGGATGCTAGGAGAGGCTCGTCTCGTGGTAGCTGAGAGGCCAGGGAGAAAGCAGGCTGGAACAGATGATTCTCCTAAGGGCATTCACCTGATGATGAGGAGAAGAAGGAAATCAGGATTGAGGTCAAGGATAGGGACCTCAAATCTGTTTTCTTCTTTTTTTTTTTTTTTTTTTTAGATTTTTCGAGACAGGGTTTCTCCATAGTTTTTTTGGTTTCTTTTTTTGGTTTTTTTTTTTTTTTTGGTTCCTGTCCTGGAACTAGCTCTTGTAGACCAGGCTGGCCTCGTACTCACAGAGATCCGCCTGCCTCTGCCTCCCGAGTGCTGGGATTAAAGGGGTGCGCCACCACCGCCCGGCTCTCAAATCTGTTTTCTTGGCCAGAAACCAGAAGTGCCCTTGGTCCTGTCTCGGACAGAGGCTAGAAGTGCCAGAAGTATTTGGGATTTTAGGGTACCAACTCTTAGGGAGGGAATACTATAGTATCCTTAGAGGCCACCGAAGACGAATCCCTCAAAGATGAATCCCTTCCTTGTGATCAGCTTTGAGCCCCCCTTTCCATTTCCATGACAACAAAGCGAGGTCAACTTTGCCACCCCTAAAAGCAGAGAACTATTTCTCACCCCCGAGGAGCTGTGACGGCTGTTTGCTCTACTCCCTGAAGAACTGATCTAACTGGATCTGCCCGTCACTTGTCCAGGAGCCCACCCCAAAGGAAATCACCTGAAGAAATGTTAAGACAATGTGAGGAATAACTATTCCCTTAAGGAGACAATGCATTCCAGTTTCCCAGAAACCTCTTCTCTGTGCAGCCACTTGAGGAACTGTTATATAGCCCTGTAGAGCCTCAAATGCAACTGTCTTTTCTTTCTCTTTTCTTTTGGAACACTAGCCAAAGCCTGAATATGTTTTCCCTGACACTTTGGGCTTTCTCACTTGTCCCCTGAAGCTGCATCCTTTTCCACTCCTTCTGCCGTGAGGTGCTTTTCCATCCTGTGTCTGCTTACTAACCTCCATCATACAAGCACAGCTTTCTCTCCTCCTGCCCATTTCCCTTATCTGAGCAGCTGCCACCATTTACAGCCTGCCTGCCTGCCTGCCTGCCTGCCTTGTTTTTCTCTCAAGCTGTGATAAATTGTCCTCAAGCTTTCTGCTGTGTCTAAATTCTTTTATCAGCCAGCCTAAGAGCCCCCAAAGAGGGAACCTTCACTTGCCTAATAACATAAGTAGCCTAGCTTTCCCAGTAGACCCCACTCTGAAATGTCCATCTCCTCCCAAGAAGGGAATCAATTATGAACCCACGAATGGATTAGTGTCCTGATTCAGCGAGAGGTTTCAGCATCTCCCCACCTTCCAATGATTTATTCAAAAATAAAATGTGTTTCTATGCCAAGATGGGGCCCAAATTCTTAACACACAACCTTGGGGTGGGAGGACCATTTCACAGCCATAGTGTAACATGGACAGAGACCTTCTTCATAAGGGGAACAAGAACCTATCTCCTCCATATGAACACCATCCCTATGAGCTAAATAAAAAGAAGGAAACGAACTGAGTGACAGCATTAGCTCCTCTGCTTCTTGAATGCAGACGTGCGGTGAGCAGCTGTCTCCAGCTCCTGCCACCATGCGTTTCCTACCCTGATAAGCTAAATGCTTTGGTAGACGTCTTGTCATAACAGTGAATAATTAATACAGAAGGTTGGAGAGATGGCTCAGCTCTTGCAGAGAATCACTGGCTGCTCTTCCAGAGATTCAGTTTCCAGTGGCCACCCCCATCCAAATGGCAGCTCACAACTGTCTGCAACTCCAGTTCCAGGGGATCCAACATGCTCACACAGGCACATAGAAGAAAAATAAATCATTCAGAGGAAAACAATACAAAACAACAAAAACCAGCAAGACCAAAGGGATTCTTTATAACAATAACTTCCCATGAGAATCTGGTGATAAATGTTCCCCTCCAAAGTCAGGTGCTGTGTGAAGTTTGGTGTCTCCACTCAGGCTTGAGAATTGAATACTATAAGGCAGAGGGCTAGTACTAAGCCCAAAGTACTAACCCAGTGAGGGTCCCCTCTGTATTAAATGTGGGCGCTGATAATAAGCATATGTGGTCCCTTCCTGGTAGCATTATGTTTGAGGTTATTTTCATTCTTAAAACGTTGGACAATAACAAATTTACAATGTATTTTGGGTTTTGCATGGCTTTGTGTGCTGGGCCTTTTATCTGGAGATACTCACTCCCCCATGTGAATCTGTCCTTTCCCACAACATCACACTCTATATTTGCACATCAATCCGGAAAGCTGAAATACTTCCTGGGTTGCTGTGCTTTTCAGAGAGGGTCTTCCTTCCCCTCTTGAATGCAGCAACATAGAACACACTTAAGTCTTTTCTAGATACTGGAGCTGCATCCCCAAGACTCTAGAGAAATGGGGTCTCTGAAGACTTTGAAGAAATTGCCACATCGCTCTTATTCATCCTTTTTCCTAATTTTTATTTTGTGTGCATTGGTGTTTTGCCTGCATATATGTCTGTGTGAGGGTGTTGGCTCCTGGAGTTACAGACAGTTGTGAGCTGCCATGTAGGCACTGGGGATTGAACCTAGGTCCTCTGGAAGAACAGCAGTCAGGAAGGGGATTCTTAACTGCTAACCTGTCTCTCCAGCCCCATCACTCTTATTTGTTACTGGAGTTTATTTTGCTTCGTCTGTTTTTGTTGCTACCTGGAGGCAGTGGTTTGGTGTTGAGGATGGACTTTGGAATGCTTGTGCTAGGCCAGTTTCCCAGCACAGAGTTGCTCTCCTAATTTGCAGGCCCATTAGTTCAGTCTAAACTTTGCCTTTAGTCTAGTAGAATCATTCTTTCCTCTTTTTCCTGCTTTTTTCTCTCAGTCTGTTCTTTGTTCCGTCTAGTCTCTTTCTGTTTCTTGTCCAGCATTTTCCCGGCCAGTGCTCTTTATGTTTTCTGACTTGTTTTCTTTCTCTTAGAACCTGAAAGAATTTCAGGGCCATCCCCGTAATGTTAGGGATACAAAAGAGAAATGTGGATCTCCTACTTTATGAGAAAGAACTCGAAATCTAAATGAGGGCTCTTAAATTGAGTCGTAGCCAGATCAAACAATCGATATGCAAACATCAGCCAGACTCAACTCTGGCTTGCGTCCCCAGAGAGTCTCCCCAACTTCATTGCCCTCCAGAACAGGGTATGCTTTCTCCACCTGACTTTAGTGGCAGGGTTCCCCAACAAGGAAGTCAATCACCTAGCATGAACATAGTCCAGGAAGGAGCTGGCTTTCTTCCCTAAGAATGAGTTGAGCCTCCTCCAGCTCTCAGTTCCCCGAAGGTCATGTAGAAAAGCCGTGCTTTGTAAACAAATATTCTAGAAGTTAACTTGACTCCATGAAACGACTGCCCATTTTGAGAAGCTACACACCTCCCTCCAACTGTATTAACAATTAGTAAAATTGTCTGGGGGTATTTTCAGGGGAAAAAACCGTGAGGGATGCACAAGGACCCTACATGTCCCTTCCGACATGTACCCGGTGAGACACACCTTCACTCTCTTATGTTTTTCAGATTTTATTCTGTCTGACCTCGAGTATTTCCCAAAATTCACGCCTACTCCGAGCATAGGAAAATGAGACAATATGCCTCTGGAATAGGAAAACCAGCCACATTATGGGGCCATGAACAAACCGTACCCCAATCCTGAAAGCAATTTCAAGAGCTAAACTTTTGAGAGGAACCAAGTCAAGTCAGGATGGGGACTGTTAGAGATCCGTGTCTGCGAAGGTCCCGTGTGTGCTGCTGCGGAGTGGGGATAAATGGCAGCCTGGAGGCTGAAGGACACAGAGAGTCTGACCCCAACATGGGGTAGGGGCCAGCATTTCCTGTGTTCTCTCACACTGGAACCGCTCTTTGCGAGGACCTTCTCCGCAGCATCTCTACGTCCCTCCCCCAGATACTCTTCATCTTTATTGACGTCAGTGTTGAACCTTTCACCTCTAGTAACCCCCACTGTTTGCTCCTCGGGAAACAGTGACCCCATTACTCTCTCTTCTGGTCACTCCCCAAAGAAAGGGGCAGAGTGAGCTGGCTGTTAGCGCCATGTGGGGCACAGCCAGTGGGCTGTCTGATCCCATCTAGCCCAGCACAGCTTAAAAACATTGCCCCAGAAACCCTGGCAGCAATGTCCCAGCGTTCCTCTCCACGATCAAATGTCCTGTTAAACCCAAAGAAGAACCCTCAGTCGCTGAGTAGCTGTCACAGTTAGTTCAGGAGCCCCAACCTGTCTATCAAGAAGATCTTTCAGCCAGAAGGAAAAGCAAAAGGGGGGAGCAGAGGAAATGGGGTCCAGTCTTGGACAAGAGACCTGCTATCTCAGAAGTCCCTGGGATCCAGGGGTTTTGCTTTGCCATCCAGCCTGAAAGTCTTCCCCTCTCCCTTAGAATCTACTCCACCGAGCCTTCTCTACCTTTAATCATAAAATGTCCAAAACTTGGAATGTGTGTCACGTCTCTTGGGTAACTCCACAGAAAAAAAAATATTTTGCATGCAGTTTCTCAGAATCGCAGAGGCCATCACTGAAGGCAACATAGGTGCAAACTCCCCCCTTCTGAGAAGCCACAAGCAGAGCTCTTCAGACTGTGTACAAATCTGCTTCAACAGCAGCCATGTGCAGTTCTACAACACGCTGGACTTCATGGACTGCAGACAGTTTAAGCCATTATAAACTATTTGTACATCTACATTAGTAAGCATGGCTGAACGGGTAATTGTCCAATAATGGCTGTTTACCTATAAACAATTTATCCAGAAGCGCTGGAAGGTTTGCTGAAGCCGGTTCCAGTGACTGTCCTGAGAACAATAAACAAACCTATAGGATAATGAGACAAATCTGCTTAAGAATTTGCACAGTTTAGATACACACGAGGCGCCAAATTAAGCTAGAACAAGCCATTTAAACTATTTCTAATTCGTGCTAGCAAGTGTTGCTGAAGCAATGCTATCCACAGGGACTCGTTACAGCACGGGTACTTTCAAACCACCACACCCTGGTCCATGAAGGTGCAGCTGAACGGCTCACTGGGACTCGGAAGCAAAGGGCATCTGTTAGATAACAGGGGCCATTGTGCCTTTACTGAAGGGAGTTAAGTTTCTATGAAAATGAAAGGAAAACAAGGATTAATGATTGGAAGGAATGGGGGGGGGGTGGACAAGGCCCTGGGTTAAATTCCCAGCTCTACAAAAAAGAAAAAAGTTGGAAGGAACTATAAACTCAGTTTCTAAGTCGAGAGATCAGGCAGTCATCTATCTAGGTTTCTCCACAGAGGGCTTGGAGCAGCTTTAGTAGAAAAGAGGGCAGAGAATAGTAGTCTGGCCTTTTCTAATCTGTAGCCTGAGTTTACAAACTCATTCAACTTTAGGATGACTTCTCTGAAGTCTATATGATGTTTTCCTGTTTCAATTCACAGAACTTGGGAGGGGCAGTTTTAATTTCCCACCCAAATCACTCTTACTTCTACCATAGGTAATCATAGGAAACCAAATTGTTACAAAATAAATTCAATCCCATTCAATTTGGCCTAATTCTATTACGTGCCTAAGTGCAGTCGAGCAAAGAGGGCCATACAAATTCTTTTCAAAATTTGTTTCTGTTGAATTTTTCCTCAAGGAATCTCAGACATGGTTTCTCAGGGCTATGAAGGCAAACCAAGGGCTCCCTCGGTTTGCTGGGCATTTGTCTTGGCAACAGCGCAGCTCCGAAGGAATTGCTTTGCCTGCAGAACCTGTGGATTGGGCTGAGCTATCTTCTTCTGGAGGTTTTCCAAATATTGTAAGTTTCCTGAGCCTGTAAGGAAATGGCACACCTCAATTATGTGCAAGGCTGAGTGTCCACCGGCTTGGTGTTTTAGGGGTTGTGGGGGGAGTTTTGGGGTTTCAGAAAGTCATATTGGTATTATTAAAGCTGTCTGGTTGAATCTGACAATATAACAGTCCGTAATAGCCTTGATGATAAAAGCATTGTTCCTAACCATGCGCAGATTCTCATTGAACCTATCTAAACAATTATATTACCATAAGCTAAAGAACACTTAGGACTAGCGTTCAAATTCTAGAGGGGTGAAGTGGGGGAGATGACATATTTTAACTATGGGTCAAAAGAGTATACTCAACCAAACTACTGTAAGCTATGTTTAAAAGTAAACGGTTTCCTTCAATCTGGTAAGCCAGACACTCAAAAAGCAGCAATGTTTCCAAATGAATCACGAAAACCCTGCTTCTGCAAGCTCCCCCAGGCTCATTTGGTTAATTCTCAGGTTACATCACCACAAGACAGAAGTTCGAGGAATGCATGGGTGTCACTACTGGTCTAGATATTCTTCCCTGGCCCAAAGGCAGGCCTTAAAACTTCCAGAACCGGTGCTCAGCGACCTTTCTCTGAGTCTCCTTGAGGACAGAGCTTTGGGACTAGAGCTGTGTGGAAAGAGAAAGGCTTCCACGAAGGCATCAAAACAAAACAACAAACTGAGCAACAAGGCAAAGCTGCAGCACTTAGCGCCACTTGCCTTGGCAATGACGCAATACAGAAGGAAACTTCCTGACTCCTGTGCTACGTGTCATACTTCAGCATCACTAAACTATCACCCACAGCACTCAGCGTTGAAATGTCACCACAATTCTGGAACATCCTTTCAACGACATAGCGGTAAGTACAGCTTGCAGAGGCTCTGTCATCATGAGCATGGGACGGAACTTTGTTGTGATTCATTTATCATGATATCGAAGCCTCAGAAGTTTGAAAGGGAGCTTTCATAAAGGTCTGGAAAGCGTCCTTTGGGGATTTCCAGAGGCCCAACTAGGAAAGGTAATTACAAGTTAAAAAGATTTCGTTTAGAATTTGTCTTGGGAAAGTTGGTCAAAAATGTCAGAGGTTTGATGGAGAGACATCCCATTTAAGACTGAATGCTCCAAGGTGTCTCTCTCTTTGCACACTGTCTGGCTGTGGTTCTATATGTCTGTTCCCATCTGCTGCAGGAGGAAGCTTCTCTGATGCTTGCTGACCAAGGCATGAATCTATGAATGTAGCAAAATGTCATTAGGAGTCATTTTATTGCTACATTTCTGCAGCAGAACAGTAATATTTGGTTTTCACTAGGTGCCTGGCCTATTCAGTCTCAGGTTCAAGCAGGGTCAGGGATGGAGTCCATCTCGTAGAGTGGGCCTTAGATCCAATCAGAGAGTGGTTGGTTACTCCCACAAGCCTTGTGCCACTATTGCGCCAGCATTTCTTGCAGGCAGGTTACTGTTATAGATCGAGAGGTTTGTCATTGGGTTGCTGTCCACCTTTCTCCTTCAAGAGTATACAGAGTGCCTTCAAGTACCAAGAACTCTAATGTAGGAGTGAAGGCTTCAGGTAGGCACCAGCTCAACTTCTGTGTGTTCAATGAGTTGTATAAGTGTTGTCTTTGGCAATAGGACCTTACCTTCAGTTTGTGCATAACCACCTTGGCAATATGAATACCCTTGGCAATAGCCTGGGTTGCCTAGGGATTCCTCTGGGACCCCATTAGCCATGCTGATTAGATGTAACCCATTCCCAGCGCTGGAGGTTTCATTTAGTTCTGTCCACCACCTCCATCTTATGTATCAATCACATTCAGATTGTTTTCATACGTGTTTAGGAAGCTTCCACTGTACTAGTTTTCCATACAAACCCTCAAATGGACATTAGTTTTATCTTTCTCTCCCTGTATTCCCTTCCCCACTTCCCCTTCTCCCTCTCCCTCCCCATTTGATTGCTCTGTTCTTTTCTTTCCACTTGTCCATCTATAACTATCCTTCCTATTTCTTTTTCCTAGGGCAACCCATCCTTCCCTCCACCCCGAGTCCCTCACTCTGTATGTAACCTCTCTGGTTATAGAGCTTGAAGCTTGCTTATCAATGATTTAACAGCTAACATACACATATAAGCAAATATACCATATTTGTCTTTATAGGTCTGAGTTACTTTGCTCAGGATGCTTTGTTTTGCTTTGCTTTGTTTTTTGTGTTTTGCTCCATCTATTTACCTGTGAACTTTATGATTGCATTTTTAAAGCAGGTGAATAATAGTCCATTGTGTAAACACACCACAGACATCTGGGCTGTTTTCAATTTCTCGCTATTATAAATAGAACAACAATGAACATGATCGAGCAAGTATCTCTGCAGTAGGATGAAGCCTCTGTTGAGTCTCATCAAATCCCTCCCTTCAAGGTTCAGGGAACCCTGGGAACAGGGAGACAAAAAGATTGTAAGAGTCGGAGGGATGGGGGATGGAGGACTCTGAGGAAACAAAGCCCTCTAAGTGCAGGACAGGACTGACACACATATGAAGCCTGTGCCAGCACACGCAGGGCCTGCATGGGTCTGCTGCAGATAAGGTCTCGGCTCTGAGAGGTGCAGTGGACACAAGCCCACATCCATAATCCAGAAGCTATCTCTAATTGATAAGCATTCACAAATGAAAACTTAGTTCTGTTCAACGGAGTCTCACTGGGGACACAAACCACTCTTAAGGGTAAGTCCCATGCCCAGCAGAACATGGCCAATGATGGCCTCTGTCTATGTGTTGCTTTTATTGGTTGATGAATAAAGCTCTTTCAGCCAATGGCTTAGCAGAGCAAAGCCAGGCAGAAAATCTGAACAGAGACATATAGAGAGAGTAGGCAGAGTCAAGGAGACGCCATGTAGCTACCAAAGGAAAAGGACATACCAAAACTTCACCAGTGATACACAGATAAATAGAAATGGGTTAATTTAAGATGTAAGAGTTAGCTAGAAATATGCCTAAGCTATTGGCAAAACAGTGTTGTAATTGGTAGAGTTTCTGTGTTATTATTCAGGTCTTGGTGGTCAGAAAATGAACAAGCAGTCTCTGCCTACAGGCCAACACAAAATTAACTCAATGGCATATATGTAGGAACTTTATCTTAAAACATTTTGACAGGACATTTAAATTTTTAAATTATCTATTTTACTTTACAGATCCTTTGCATATACACCATGGCTTCTAGTTTTTATGTTTCTAGGGGATTCCTCATTTCAAGTACCAGGCATAATTTCCATCCTGTGAAGCAGGCTTTAAGTACAACTACACAGCAGTTGGTTACCGCAAAGAGATGAGTGTGCCACTACCGCACCGTTCGGGAAATCTTGGCATGCTGGTCATTGTTGTGGTTCATAGTCTTCACAGCTGTGGCAGCAAGTCTCTGCAAATACCACAGCCATCAGAGCGTCCACCCTTGTGAGGCAAGAAGGAAGTCCACTTCAACACGACTCTGTAGCCAGTGTTTGTTCAAACTTTGAGAGTCTGTCACCAGGTCGTTGATTTTAGACATATTCAAGCACAGCACAATTTGGAAAAAGTTTCCTGGTGATAATTAACTCAATACCATGTGCACAGCAAAGCTTAAGGCATGACTATATCAAAAGTCTTTGTAAAGTCCATGTGGTAACTTCCATAAAGATGGGTTCTGGGGGAAGATCTGGTGTGGTCTCAGTCATACAGATAGCATGAAGGTCACCAGGCTATAAATCTCTAATCTTACAGGTGGAAAACAGGTTACATGTCAGCCCCTTTAAAGAACCAACCCTGCATGTTTAATATTTCTGGTTTCCCTAGTGCATAACTGTGAATGCAAGGACTACATGCCCTCAACACATCTGGGAAGGAATAATGACTGCCTCCCTCTTGGAAGCTTGCACAGCCCCTTCTGGCACTATGAAAGTGAGTCCTTAGGAGACTTTCAGGTCAGACCCAGCTCTGATTCTCCTGGTCCTAAGTCTGAGTTCATGGTGCCTTCAACATCTACGAGGTAGCCAAGAGCAACAGCCATAGCCTATATGCTAGGTCTCTAGGAAGTCTCTAGAACTCCCTTGACCAATAATTCAAAGGGAGATTTTTCTCTTTCTCTCTTTCTTTCTCTCTCTCTCTTTCTTTCTTTCTTCTTCTTTTTCTTCTTCTTCTTCCTCTTCCTCCTCCTCCTTTCTTCTTTTTACTTTTTTAAAAAAGATTTTATTTATTTGTTTGTTTATTTATTTATTATGTATACTGTTCTCTGCCTCTGTGTCTGCCTGTGCACCAGAAGAGGCAGATCTCATCATAGATGGTTGTGAGTCACAATGTGGTTGTGGGAATTGAACTCAGGACCTCTGGAAGAGCAGCCAGTGCTCTTAACCTCTGGGCCATCTCTCCAGCCCTGGCTCTACTTCTAAACATAGGGCCGAGACAACTCAGACCTGTCTTGCCAGCACCAAGACAAGAATACATAACAGTCAATGCCGACAGTTCTGAAGACAGCCTTATTTTATTTTGCCAACAATTTTAAACTAGTTTTTATTTTCCAGATATTATTCTAAATATTTCACACAGGTTTTTTTTTTTAATTCTGAGAGTTTCGTGAGTACTTAACTCATTTGTCTCTTAAGACAATGTGGCTATATTTTAAATATCATTGGAAGTAGAAAATGCATACAGTAGTTCTCCTTTGCCCTACAAAGTCTGTCTAGAGACTCTGGAGTAAGCCTGAGTCTGTGGGTAGTCTTGACACCTACAGAATGGGAATCAGGAATAGTAGATGACTAAGAGGAAACATCAGGCATAAGGGGGTTTTTGGGTATCATATCAATCAGCTTTCCATCACTAAGATGACATACTTCAAATAATCAATTTACAAGGTCCACGCTGGCTCCATTTTGGAGATCTATAATCAGTTGGTGCTATGCTTTTGAACTTGTAGCTGATAACATCATGGTGGGAACATGTTATGGAGAAGTTTCCTCATGTGTGGAAACTGGAAGGAAAAGGAGATGAAGAGGTGAGATTTAAATATCCCTTTCAAGTTGGGTGTGGGGGCACGTGTCTTTAATTCTAGCATGGGGAAGGCAGAGATAGGTAGGAGACAGATTTTTATGAATTCAAAACCAATCTGGTCTACATGGTGAGTTCCAGGCCAGTCAAAGCTTCATGGTAAAGTCCTATCTCAAAAAAAGGAAGAAAGAAAGGAAGGAAGGAAGGAAGGAAGAAAGGAAGGAAGGAAGGAAGGAAGGAAGATCTCTTTCAAGAACCTGAACTAACTAACCTAGAGGACCCACCTCTTCTTTTAAGATTATAATTTCAATCTTTAATCTTTTTATTTTTGAGCATACAACTTAATAACGTCTCTCTTTCTTTCCTCCATCTAAATCTCTCATATGTTATGGAACATTATTTTATGATGTGTTACATTTATTTATGATGTGGAACATTGTTTAATAGTGCAAAGATGTGCTGCATTCTTTTGTGTTGCATTTAACTCTGTGAAGCTGTGTTACCTTGCCTGCCTAAAACACTTGATGGTCCTAATAAAGACCTGAACAGCCAATAGCAAGGCAGGAGAAAGGATAGGCAGAGCTGGACTGGCAGGCAGAGAGAACAAATAGGAAGAAAAATCTGGGACTAAAAGATCAAGGAATGAGAAACGAAGGAGCCAATCACCCAGCCACACAGCAGACATGGAGTAAGAAGTAAAGAAAGGTATATAGCGTAGAGAAAAGTAAAAGCCCAGAAGCAAAAGGTAGATAGGATAATTAGTTAAGAAAGACTGGGAAGAAACAAAGCAAGCTAAGACCAGACATTCATAGGAAAGAATAACCCTCTGTGCACTAATTTGGGAACTGGGTGGCAGGCCCCCAAAGCCCAAAGAGTAAAAACCAACCAACTACATCCATATACTCCTCTCCATTCTCCTTCAAACTCATGGCCTCTTTCTTTACTTTTTGGTATTGCATGCAAATATATACTTATATTTTCCTAAATATAACCTGCCCAGTCTGTATAATGTTACTTGTATGTATGTTTTCATGACTGACCATTTGACACTAAGGAAGTCCTGAGGAAGTCTACTTCTTTTGCTCCCAGCTTCCTTCAGTTGTCTACAGTTCTTCTTTGTCTTTTTTAAAATATTATTTCTTCCTTTTATTGAAAATTGGTTTTTTGCCCTCACATACTATATCCTGATTCCATTTCCCTTTCTACTCCTCCTAGATCCTCCTCACTTTTGCCTGCATCCAGAGTGACCTCCTTTCTGTCTCTCATTAGAAAACAAACAGGTTACTACAGGATAATAATAAAATATAATACAATAAGATAAAACAAAAACTAACACATTGGAATTGTACAAAATAAACAAACAGAAAGAAAAGAGTCCAAGATACAAGAAACAGAGACTCACCTATTCTTACACTTAGAATCCCACAAAAATACCGAACTGGAAGCCATAGTATATACACAAAGGACCTAAAGAGTCAAAAGAGAGATGAAATATGTGTGTGTGTGTGTGTGTGTGTGTGTGTGTGCACGCACACGCATGAGCGTATAAGTAAAATCAAATTAAAAGTAATAAGATAAAATAAAATTTAAAAAAGGAAGAGTCCTGACATGACGCCATGAGACAAGGGACCGCCAAGGATGCCGCTGAGTTAGGTTTCTGTTGGTATCTACTGTTGGACATGCAGGCTCCCCTTCTGAGTAGTTTGTTTCCCCAGTGAGACCCCTTAGAGGAAACCAAATTTTCATTTGCACGTTGTTAACAATTGAAGATGGCCTCTGGTTAGTGATGGGAGTGTGTGCTTACGTCTTCTTTCAGCCTCTAGACTCCTACCTAGTCTCTAGGACCCCACGTGGTGCAGACTGCCTCAGTCTCCGTGAGCTCTTAAGTGCACTGCTCATGATGATTTAGAAGGCTTTGTATTGTTGGGGTCCTCCATCTCCTCTGGCTCTTACACTCTTTCTGTGTCTTCTTCTGAGCCCTGAGGAGGGATTTGACGAGACAGCCAGTTGAGCAGGCTTCACTTCTTAAAGGTTCCACCATCTCCCAAGAGTTCTGCAGGCTGAAGACCAAGCTTCTAACAGGTGAACCTTTGTGGAATACTTCCCTAAACAGTTAAATATAAGCAGTTCTGTTCATGCTTGTGCTAGAGACAAGGTGGGGTGGCCAGACACCCTACCTGGAAAAAGGAGGGAGGGGGAAGAGTCCTACAGGACACTGAGAACAACGGGTTCTACTGCTAATACCAGTACAAAACCAGGGAGTCCCCATGATGGGGTCAAAAGAAGGTTCCAGAGGCTAGCTAAAGACTGGTCAAGTGAGGAGTCTTTGTCAACATGACTCAAGCTGGGTGAACTTTAGAACCTGTTTTATAGCTAATTATGTGTTTATTATTACAAATGTTCTATCTCAGCAAAAATTACTATGTGATCATATAAAGCAATGTCAGCTTTTAGAGGGGCTGTTACTGAATGAAGAAGAGAGGGACGAGGGTGGCAGAGACAAAGTCAAGAGTCACGAGCCTTGGGTTCCCATCACTTCATCTCCCAGGTTGTTAGCTGTTTTGCTACTGTTGTTGTTGTAAGACAATGTCACACTGTTTAACCCAGGCTGGCCTGGAACTTCCTATCCTCCTGTCTCAGCCTAAGTGCTATTCAGGTATGTGCCACCACCCCTGGCTGAGCTTTTGAATTTTTTTAAGTTACTAAGTTTTTGAAGTTATTAAGCTATTAATGCTAACAAGTCACTCATTCATCCATAAACACCACAGTTTATTTCTCAATGGAAATAAGAGCGTTTCTACTGATCCAGGTCTGTGTGACTGTGGCTCAGGACCACGGAGTCCAACAACATGAGTTCGATAGAGAAATGGTTATGTGAACTTTATAGTCACAGAACAAAAGAAAGTCATAAGTCACGGCATCTTCCCAACACACTAGTGGGAACGTCAGGTAGGCTAGTTCCAGCAGGCAGGGAAATGTCTGCTATAGGAATCAGCTGCTATCCAATTACACTCCTCAGCTTTGGGTTGGTGGGAGGTGGCAGTCTGCTGACTTAACACATTTCCAAGGTTTGACCTGGTCCTTCAAAGTGTTAGGTTAGTCAGAGGTGGTCCATGAATGTCCACTAAGAGAACTAACAATAGCCTGAGATAACATGGCTCTGAATCAGCAACATTCCAAATCCCCATAATTATAATGTTCTAATCCGTATCTCAGCCCTGTAGAACCTTTAACACGGGAATGTTTTTTCTTTCCTGCAATCTTTAGCTCACAAATAATAATTCATAACACAAAAATTAAAAATAATTGTACACTAGCGAGGCTGTGAGGTTTGTTTGGTCAGGTGGATGGTTTTTGCTGTTCTGTATTGGAATTTGTTTGGTTGGGTGGGTGGTTTTTGCTGTTCTGTATTGGGATTTATTTGGTTGGGTGGGTGGTTTTTGCTGTTCTGTATTGGGATTTGTTTGGTTTATCTGTGTAAGCACAGGCTGGCTGAGGCAGAGTCATCTATGGGACACTGCCTCCTAGATTTTCGGTACAGATCCCAAGTTCAGATCAGAAGAAATCAAACACACGAAAGACAATTGATTTCGCTGCAAAGAAGTCATTGCAAATGTGCATACAGTCGAGCGTATTTGGGGCAAATGCGTGTATCATAGACATCAGTGAAACAGGTATTTAGAAGCCACTGCTGATAAGGAGTACCGACTATCTCTTGGGCCCACCATAACTGACCTCAGCATGAATACCTGACATTGATACCACCATTGTGTGCTAAACTTTGGATGAAGGGACAGAGATGTCTTTATCCTTAACTTTTTCTTCTTCAGTTACCTTGAATTTCAGGAAGAGCACCCATCCTAACTCACCCCTCCCCAGGGTCACCCATCCCACCCCCACCCCATTCTTCCCCTTATCGGTCCATCCCACCCCTCCCCCACCCCATCTCACCCATGCTACCCCCACCCCCACCTCTGACCCCATCGTCACACCCCAAACCTTGTCGAGATGAGGATAATTATTAGCCTGACTGAGGCCCCCTCAGTGATTGACAGATGACAAACTTAACAGCTGGACACAGACTTTTAGGACCACACTTTATCTTCTATTTAAACCTAAGCCTCCCGTCAGGACCCTAAAGGACAGGATCTGGGTCACTGCCTTGGGTTTTCAGTAGGGCCAGTCTACTTGTCTTTAGTGGGAGTAGTGGGTATGCTGTGGCCAACCTAGCCCGCTGAGGCTCCCGCAGCCTGGCCTGTGCCTTCAAGTTACCACACACATAGAACAAACTCAGGAGCAGACTCACTCTTTCCCCCACGCTTCCACTAGGCAACAACTCGGGCCTGCCAGAATGCGAAGGAAACATTTGAAATAAATGGAGTTTAGTTGTTTGGGTGGTTTTTGTCTTTCTGTTTTGTCTGTTTTTCTGGTAGCTGTTTGTTTGTTTTGTAGCACTGCAGGGGCTCAAATCCAGGGCCTAGTGCTTGCTGGGCAAGAGCTCTCCTACAGAGCTATTGAAGTAGATTTTAATTAATTATTCCGGACATGAAGTTTTTTTCCTTAATGGTCAACTCTGAAATGCTGGTTTAAAAATATTGTCTGTTTAATTTCTCTTTTCTGTTCAAAATTAATAAAAGACATGTTTAAAATTAAATTATAATTACATCATTGTCTTTTTCATTGATTCATACAAATATTTATTATTTCTAAATATGTAAATATACTTACTCTTAACCTCAGAAAACCTTTAAAGAAAGAATCAAGCACATATCATGCCGGTCACACGTGGCAATCCCATCTCCAGCAGTCTTAGAAGCAGAAGAGAAGCGGTGGCCACTAGGGACTTCATGAAAAGCGAAATCCGAGCATTTCCCATCAACAACCTCAGCCACGGAGCCGGAGGCCTGCTTGCAGTGAAAGCAGAACTCCGGATTCCGAGGAAACGAACAGGTATTTCAGAGCAACCCTGGCAATGGGGGCTCAGAGCCTGATTGGGGCGGTTCTGAGGAACAAAGCTGCCTTTTCGGAGCCCTAGTTGGGGCCCTGGGCTTCACTGTGAAAGGCCCCCGATAGACATGCAAATGGGAAGGGGCCTGAATAGCCTGCCACCCCGGCCTGGGAGATAGCACACAGCACATGCCCCAGCCAAAACTAACGGTTGCTGTAAGGATCTTTAGGTCGGCTGAAATCTGCCATTGAGCACTTCTCTTTAAAGCATCGTCTTTGCGTTCTGAAAGGCAATCGTGCACTCAGTGTTTGCCTTAGTTAATTGGGCTGAGGCCTCATCAGCTAATCAGAGAAGGCCTGGAAACTATTATTGGTTACTACTTTTTTTCTTAAGACTTTACCACTAAAAATGGGTTTTCAACCTTGTTTTTAGCTTTAGAAAAAAAAATTACTATAGCTCAAATATCTGAATTCACAACCTGGTAAATTCTGAATTTACCTGGGAGGAAAAAGTAGGAAGAATTTTGTATGACTTCTAATTCACCTGGGTACAGTTGAACTGTCAAGATTAGTGGCTTGACATTCTAAGAAACTCAGTGTTAGGAGCCCTCCCTAACCTGCACTCCCTCAGGAGCTGTCTTAGGGAACACACAGGATGGCCAGTGTCCCATGTTCCTCCAGTAGGCTGAGTTCTAAGAAACTAACAACAAATGCCCACTGAAAGCCCTGGCCTCATTCTATTGGAGTTGCTACTTAGAGAGTGAGCAAGGTAGCAGGGTGTCCCACACCTTCCTTCCTCTCTAGGTAGGCATCTGCACGTGTGCTATGACCATAGATTCAGAACTTTAGCACAAGGAAAAACTACAATCCTAAGGTTTCTTATCACTGGCGAAAGGTCTGTTGACTTCATTGTTTGAGGGCTTGTTGGATACAATGTAGTTGTCTGAGAACTGTATCAGTTCCTGTCTCAAATAAAGACAAAAAGGGAACTGTCAATGCAAAGAAAGGGGAACAGAAGTGAGTCCTAGGAGGTAGGTTAGTGTAGGGATGGCTCCAGCAACTTGGGGCAACCTGGGGCAACTCCTCTTTCCCAGGAAGGCAATACCCAGTTCCTCCTGTTAGTAATTGTTGGTCAGGTACTTCTCTGTGGAAGGAGACCTAAACCAGGCCAGCTTAAGCCAGTATTTAGCCCTAGTGCAGTGACAAGTCTATCCATGAAACAGCTTACCTATGATTGAAATGCTGTGATATCTACATAGTCACAGAAGTCACAGATCTCCAAAAGTTATACAACAACCCAAAGGTCAGTCAGAATAAGAAGCCACCCAGTTCCTATCTCTAGGAATCAGCCCTCCACCCCTCCCCCTTCATCCTGGACCATAGCCTAAACTCAAAACAGAGAACTCTGAAAATGTACTACAGGATGGGGGACGATCCTGTCCAGTCCTCTGCTTACAACACCATCCTTCCGTTTCTTCATCTTTGACTCTTTTCCTTGTTTGTGGGTCTTTGAGACAAGATTTCTCTGTGCAGCCTTGGCTGTCCTGTAACTTGCTCTGTAGATCAGGTTGGCTTCGAACTCACAGAGATCCACCTGCCTCTGCCTCCCAAGACCTGGGATTAAAGGCATGCGCCACCACCACCCAGCCACCTTTGACTTCTAAAAAAAAGTCTTCCCATTCCTACCTTCCCAACTGACTGTGACTCTTTGATAAAGTCACCCAAAACCTGGAACCCCCACCTTTGCCACTGATAGCAAATGGGTCTCTGTGAAGTAAACTTCTTAAGTGTTCAATATTTTCCCAATAGATTTACACATAGACAAATAATTCTTTTCCACAGCTAAGCATTGGGCCGAGCTCCTGGAGTCCGGTCATAGAGAGAAGGAGTGATCATATGAGCAAAGGGGTCAAGACCATGACGGGAAACCCACAGAAATAGCTGACTCAAGCTGGTGGGAGCTCACTAACTCAGGACTGACAGCTGGGGAATGTGTACAGGACTGAAGTAGGCCCTCTGAATGTGGGTAACAGCTGTGTGGTTTGGGCAGTTTTGTGGGGCGACTAGCAGTGGAACCAGTATTTACCTCTAGTGCATGAACTGGTGTTTTGGGGCCCATTCCCTATGGAGAGAAGGATGCCCTGCTCAGAGGAAAGGCCTTGGTCCTGTCTCAAGTGATGTGACAGACTTTGTTGACTCCCATGGGAAACCTCACCCTCTCTGAGGAGTGGATGGGGGTTGGGATGGGGAGAAATTGGGGGAGGGAGCAGAAGGAGGGGAGGGAGAGGGAACTGGAACTGGTATGTAAAATTTAAAAAAAAGATTGTTTTTAAAAAATAAAAAAGTACTTCTTTCTAAAAGGTAAATTAGCAATTTAAATGGTTAGTGAATATTTTTACTAAAATGCATTTATTTCACATATGAATCATAGTTTATACTTTTGACTACTTCTGGCAACCCCTGACTTTTCTATTGCTATGAAAAGTAAGATACCATGACCAAGGCAACTTACAGAAGAACCTGTTTACTGGGGCTTTCCAGGGCTTACAGTCTCAGAGGGTTAGAGCACATGACCATCATGGCAGGGAGCATAGCCAAAGGCAGGTCAGGATGGTACTGGAGCAATAGCTGAGAACACACGTCTTGAGAAAACAGCCACAGGGGATCGTGTGAGCTTTGCTTGAAACTTTCTGCATTGAGCTCCCTTCTTCTCCCCAGATAAAGCCCTTATCACCTTTACCCCTCCACATTTTTGAGTGCAGGATTTTTTGTGGCTGTTGGGCACACAAACAACATCATTTGTCAGGCACCACCCACAAGACACAGACTGAGAAAGAAACATACTCCTAAAAGTAAAAAGGATTTTCTACCTTTTAAATGACCATAAATTTATCAGAGTTAATTGGGACTATCTTAGTCAATGCTCTATGGCTATGAAGGGACAGCATGGCCAAGGAAACTCCTATAAAAGTATTTAATTTAGTTGGGGGCTTGCTTACTTTTCCTGAGACTTAGTAGCTGAGTGTTCTACATCCTGATCCACAGGCAGCAGGAAACAAAGAGAACCTGACCCTGGCTTGGGTTTCTGAAACCTCAAAACCCACCCCTAATGACATACTTCCTCCAACAATGCCACACCTCCCAGTCCTTCCCAAACAGTTCCACTAACTGGGAACCAAATATTCAAACATATGAACTTAAGGGGCCATTGTCTTTCAAACCATCATACACACCGTCCTTAGACTTTGCTTTATGAAATAAAGACCTAATTGGGGGGGGGGGGGGGGAGACAATGGAATCTTTTCATGCAGTTCACGTTGAATTCTTCTTGACTCACTTATACCCAGGAAGTGAATTATTCTGTCAGCTGAAGGTTGTTTCTTAAACTTATGTCTTGTTTTGCTTTGTTTGTAGTGCTGGGGTGGAATCTAGGACCTGGCTGCTAAGGAAGACCTCTACTGCAGAACTGAATCTCCACTCCTTGATTTACTTATTTTGTGTCAGTATCATTGTTTCTGTTTTTGTCTTTGTTTTTGTTTCTATTTTAACTATACTTTTCTACATAATATATCTTGAAATATGGAATGATAACCTCTCTCTTACTTTGTTATTTTTGCTCAGAATTGCTTTGGATATCCAGGGTCTTTTGTGGTTCCAAACGAATTTTGGTAATTTCCTCCCTATTTCTGTGAAGAATAAGATGGGAATTTTGATTAGGATTGCACTGAATCTGTAAATAGCTTCTGATAAGGATGGTCATTTTCGTACTGTCCACTGTGTCAATCCATGCACACTGTATCTTTCTACTCTGCCTGAATCTATTTCAGAGAGTCAAGGTTTTCATTGTAGATGTCTTTCACATCCTTGGCTAGGTTTATTCCTAGATATTTATTTTCCTTGATTCTATGTGTGATTGGGAGTGTATTTCTTATCTTTCCCATTATGCTTGTTGGTGGTGTATAAAGACGCTATGGCCTTTTCTAAGTTGATTCTGTGACCCGGCACTTTACTAAAATTGTTGATAGTATCTAGAAGTTTCCTGGATCATTTTTGAGGTCTCTTATGCATATAATATCATGTCTTTTGCAAATAGGGATAGCTTGATTTTTTTTCTTTTCTTATTTGTATCCCTTTAATTTCTATCTCTTGACTTTTTGCTAGTGTTTTTAAAGCTGTTTGAAAGGAGCAAGGCTAGTGGATAGATAGTTAAACTTGGAGAAACCTATGAGTTTATTCTGCTTTAGGAATATGGGTTACACCAAAGCAGCTGTACCCCCCAGGAAAATCTCATGGTGACCTCTCCATAGCTTCATAGACCACTAACCATCTATCTTCTATGTTCTCTAGCATCTCCAGTGAGAAACTAGAGAAGAATCACACGTAAATGATGGGGAGGTGCAAGATCCTCAGGGGAGGACCCAGTGACCCTTTGTAACCATCTCCTTCTATGAGGGAGCATCTGCTGTCAAAAGGCCCAAGCTCATGGGTCGCTTGCAAACAGCCACAGCTGTTCTGATGGAGATGACAAATACGCTTGGAGGTATCATTCTCCAGCACCCATCTGGAGGCATTGCCTTTTTCTTTAGCGCGAAAAGCACAGAGAGGGACAATTACCCAAAATATACTATAAAAGAGAAATTATAATTATGATCCAAGAAGACACATTAGCCTCAGCTCTAAAACTTGGGGTGTCTTTGCATGTGTTTAAATAGATGAAGTTGGAGTTTCCATAACAGCCTTCCCCTTGTTTCAGATTCTCACAGTTGCATTTTGTCAAGACCTGATGAAGATGAGGATCTTCAAAAACCTGTGTTTCAGAGGAGTCATTAGCAACCCACAGAGCAGCCCACACATCTCTACATGTGTGCATACACATCCACTCACATTTTAAACAGGCATGCCAAAAAAACCAGTAATTTTATGAAGTGGCTGCATATTTTGTTAGTCATGTTTTAGGAATTCCAGGGATGGGTTGAGTTTTGTCCCACATAAAAACAATTAAATGATCTTTTATTTTATTGCCTTGTATTCTGTTTAGTATACAGAAACACATTTACGAATGTCCACCATTTAGGAAAGCATAAAGCTTAGCTATCTTTAGTTAGATTTTCTTTTCAATATTTCCAATACTTGAAAGTTGGGTTAACAGAATTATTATTAGCCATAAGGCCAGCTGGACAATGAAATAGTTATTTTTTTTTTAAAAAAAACCACTGTCTCCTTTCTCAAGTTAGCTATTAATTAGAAGGTTAGAAGAGGAACATCCAGATGCTAACAAATTAATAGCCCAAACATTCTAAAAAGAAAGAAAAATAAACAGAATGTCCTAGAACCAAAAGGGATATCCAAACAAATGGAATTTTAATGACCAGTTCAAATTAAACCCATGGATCATTGACCAAACTAAGGGAGAGCCTGATCCTCAGAAAGTACTTATAGGCCTCTGCCCGAAGATGCAACACTAGATGCTTTGGTCTAAAGTTGTCCGTGACGGTACCTGGAGCCAACCTTAGTGATTCTTCAGTGAAGTTAGACCATCCCTGAGGCCCCATAGATGTCAAAAACATCCATAATAATCAGAGTTGGAGTACCCTTTCTTTTAGAGCTTCAAAGGGTTCTGGTAGAGACCATAAATGACCACACACAAGGAATTTCAATTTCATCTGTTTTCTTTGTCATTTACAAAAAAAATTTTAACTGGAGAATGGTGTCATAGTTGAGATGCCATCGAGGGGTCATCTCTCGGTCTCCAGTTTCTATTGGAGCCAGGAAGCATTACGGTAAAATATGCTATGCCAAGGTTGTATGTGACAAACATGTCAGTGACTAAGGATACACGAAAGGGAGTCCAATGGAAGAGAAAGGGAGTTCCCAGTGATGACCGTAAATTAAGCAAAAGGGAGAAAATGGAGAACTGTTAACTTGATTTCCTCAAAAGGCATCCCCATGGCAGAATATGTTTGCAGGGTTCCCTGAGATCCCCCTTCAAAATATTTCCTTAGAAGGCTGCATAGCCTCTTTTGTTTCCTAAGCCTTAAAGATGAGTTCCTCCAAAATCTATTATGTTTTAAATTTTTTTCTCCTTATTTTTTTAATTGAAAATTTATTTTACACATTATATTCTGATTCCAGTTTTCCTCCCCTCCTCCTCTCAGTTCCGTCTTACTGACCTCCCCACCTACTCTGATCCACATCTTTTGTCACACTCTCCCTAGAAAGCAGTCACCTAAAGAATAATACTAGATTAAAATATAACACAATAAGATGAAATAAAAATGAACAAGTCAAATAGGACAAAAGAACCAAAGAAAAAGCATGAGAAGCACATATAGACAAACACACATATTCACACATGTAGGAATCCCATAAAAACACAAAACAGGAAGCCATGATGTATATACACAGGACTTGCAAGAATTAAAAAAAAAATGTCTGATTAACATTATGAAACAAAGAACCTCCAAAGAGGCCATTGAGTTCATTTTCTGTTGGTCACCTACTGCTGGGTATGGGGCCTGCCCTTAAGAGTAGTTTATTTCCCAGTGAGACTCTCATTGGGAAAACCACATTTTCATTTGTAAATGGTTATCAGTTGGAGATAGTGTCTGTGTTGGTAATGCGTGCAAACCTGTGCAGACTTTGTGCATGCTGCCCCAGCTCTGTGAGCTCATACATGCTTTGGTCCTGTTCTGTCTAGAAGGTCTTGAGTCCTCTATCCCCTCTGGTTCTTACTCTTTCTGCCTCTTCTTCTGAAGAGTTGAGTCCTAAGGAGAGGAATTCAATGGACACATTCCTTTTGGGGCTGAGTGTTCCAAGGTCTCTCACTCTTTGCACATTGGCTGTGAGTCTGTATTTTTTTCCCATCTGCTGCAAGAGGAAGCTTCTCTGATGCTTGCTGACCAAGGCATGAATGTATGAGTCATTAGGGGTCGTGTTATTGCTACATTTCTGTAGCAGAACAGTAGTATTTGGTTTTCACCAGGTCCCTGGCCTATTTAGTCTCAGGTTCTTGGCCACCCAAGCAGTGTCAGGGATGGAGTCCATCTCTTATAGTGGGCCTTAGATTCAATCAGAGAGTGGTTGGTTACTCCCACAAGCTTTGTGCCACTATTGCACCAGTGTTTCTTGCAGGCATGTAACTATTATAGATTGAGAGGTTTGTTGTTGGGTTGGTGTTTACCTTTCTCCTTCAAGAATATACAGAGTGCCTTTAAGTACCATGAACACTAACCTGTAGGAGTGAAGGCTTTAGGTAGGCACCAGCTCAACTTCTGTGTGTTCAATGAGTTGTATAGGTGTTGTTCTCAGCAATAGGACCTTTTGTCAGTTTGTGGATAACCACCAACACCTTCATTAATAGCCTGAGTTGTTTGGGGGTCCCATAGGAACCCCCTTGGCCAACAACTCAATTAAATGAAACCCATCCTTAGAACTGGAAGCTTCATTTGCTGAAAAGAGATGTCCATTTGGGACTCTGTTCCTCCCCTTATGTCGTTTAAATTACCTTCATACATGTGTATGGTTCAGAAAGTTTCTACTGCATTAGGTTTCCATATGACCCCTCAAATGGCCCTTAGTTTTATCTGTCCCTCCCATACCCTAACCTTAACCCTAGAGTACATCTTGACTCAGAGGCAACAAGAAGTCAACTGGCTTACTGGGTGGTATCCTGAGCATATAAAAATTCAGAGCCCACCCCTGCAGTGACACACTTCCTCCAACAAGGCCATACCTCCCACTCTATTTGGGAGTCATTTTCTTTCAAACCACCACGATAATTATATTAAAAAATTAAAAAGAGAACTGGGAACATGGATTGGTGGATAAAGGGTTTGCTTTGCAAGCATGAGGACCTGAGTTCAGATGCCCCAGTAAACACATAAAACCTGGATACAGAAGCACTCATCTGTAGGTCCTGTGCTAAGGAGGCAGAGGCAGGCAGAGCCTGCTCAGTTTGATGATGTCTAGTCAACACAATGAAATCACTAAGAGAACCAGTCTCAGAAAAAAATTAGATGGAGAGCAACAGAAAAAAAACCACCCAATGTTGACATCTGGTCTCTGTACACATACCCTCACATGTATGTATATAGATATATTCCACATACATACAATAGAGAAAGAAGTCAAGGGAACAACTTCACCATCCAATTCAAGGTCTTACAAAAACAACCCCAAAAGCAGTAGATGGAAAAAAATCATAAGGACCAAGGCAGAAATGAATGACATGGAAACTAAGAACAATACAAAGAACCCGAGAAACCAAGAGTTGGCTCTTAGAAAAGACTGATATGCTTTTAGCTAAACTAATCACAAAAAGGGAGAGACTATCTAAATAAATAAAATTAGAGATGAAAGAGTGGATATCACAACATATACTAGTGAAATCCAGATTAAGACATAGTTTAAAAATGTGTATTCCAACTTCAACCCAAACCCCAGAGCATTCACTTCCCCTCCCCCAATTACAAGTTCCTCCTCACCCTCACCCTGTTCATCTGCTTTGTTCATTGTGTTTTTCCCTCTGTTTCAGCTTCTTCCTCTTCTCCACATATACATAGAAAATTTGGCTGTCAGCAAAATCTTAGTATTTTTAAACTATCAAATATAGATTTTTAAAATACTCTAGAGATCTAGTAATAGCATTTTTTTAAAAAACAAAACAGGCTCTCTTCAAAGGAATAGGCGCTAGATGCTTATCTTTGTAGTTAGAGAACTCCCATGAGAAGGTGAGTCGTCTAAAGCCGCCTGGGAGTGAGGTCCTATGACATAAACACTCGGTGGAAGCAGAAAGTAGAGTAGTTCCCAGAAGCAAGCTGAGAAGTTCCTACACGAAGCTTGCAGACAGAGCTGCTAAGAGAGAACTCCTCACTGAGCCATCAGGAGTAGACCAGAAGGGGGAACAGAGAGGGGGAGCCATCCACAGAACTTCCTGCAAAGCTCTGGGTCAACACAATGCCTCCTTACAGATCCAGAGCCAAAAACGGATCTGAGAGAAGAAACAGAGGGAAGGGGGTGATTCAGAGACCCGGGGACAAAATACACATGAGAGATTATGTAATGTTCAGAAAACGATTTCCTAAAAGTCTTAGTACTCTCAAGGGAATGTGAGCACAAAGGCAAAGGAGTAAGAGATGGAAGATTAATGAAATATTGTTTTAAAATGTGGATGAAAAGGTTGTTATAAAGAAACCGAAGCAGCTCATCAAAGCAAGCCAGAAGTTAGATGCAAAAGAAATCAGAGAAGAAACATAAGAGAGAAATTGAAAACTTTTGTTTCTGGAATAGACGCCACTGAAGACCAGGGTATCAAGTGTCTGTAAGATAAATGAGTTGCTAAGACAAAGGATTAGAATAAGTTCTCATGAAAAATGGAAATGGGAACGGAACGACTTTGTGTTCAGCCATGGATCATTTGATGACAAGGACGGGACTTCCAGTTGAGTTTGGGTCAGGGTGTGTATCCACACAAAGCTGGCATGTGCCACTAGATGGTATCATCTCACGCCACTTCCATCACTGTCCTGTAGTGAGGAGGGCCGCTTAGCCCTGAAATAACCACAAAAAAAGTGTATTAATTAAATCACTGCTTGGCCCATTAGCTCTAGCTTCTTATTGGCTAACTCTTACATCTGAATTTAACCCATTTCTAGTAATCTGTATATCACCACGTGGCTGTGGCTTACTGGATAAAGTTCTGCCCAGCTCCAGCAGTGGTTCCATGGCTTCTCTCTGACTCTGCCCTTCTTTCTCCCAGCATTCAGTTTAGTTTTCCCTGCCTAGCTAAGTTCTTCCCTACTTTAGGTCCAAAGCAGTTTCTTTATTCTTTAATGGTAATCACAGCATACAGAGAGAAATCCCACATCACTGTCCAGATTGTCACTGTACTATGAATGACAGAGTAATTAAAATACATATAAGCAAAATACACATAAACCCGGCCAACACGGTGGTTCAGTGGGCAAAGACACTTGCCGCCAAGTCAGGACGACCCGAATTCAATCCTCAGGGCCTACATGGTGGTAAGAGAGAAACCAGCTCCTCCGAGTTGTCCTCTGACATCCATGTGTGCACCATCGCACACAGGCATGTCTGCACCCCACTACATAAATTAAAAAAATGTCATTCTTTAATATATAAACCAAGAGGGAGGTGAGAATGCACTGTAGAGAGAGAAAGTCAAATTCTAGACAAAGACCCAGGTCTTATCATTCTAAATTATTTGCTGCAGATAAAGACCCTTTAAAAATCTAAGAGTTCTTTAAAAAAAAAAAAGACAAATTTAAGACAATAAAAGACAAATTAGAATAAATGCCAGATGCTTCCTTTAGAATTGTATGTTACAGTCATAATTGCCAGACGAAAGCCTCAACAGTTTTAAGGATGATTCGGGATTGATTCCCAGGAAATCACCTTCCCTGCGTGAAGGAAAGGGATGCGCGTCTAGCAGAGACCTCTGAAGAAGGGCCTGGAGCATCAGAGAAGCAGAAAGCTGCAGGACCAGGACCCAGTGGGGAAAGCAGTGACGCCAACTACATGGGATGGGCGGTTTCAGTACAGATACCTATAAGTGCTGAATTAACCCTGACACTTGGGAAGCGGTTTAGAAACAACGATGTTTTGGCTCACCGACGACTCCTTCCAAACGTGAATGAACAGATGGTTCCCAGGACATTAAAGCCTTCTCAGAGCAGCCAAAGACGGCGTCCAGTTAATTTTATAAAGCTTGCATAACTCTCAAATGAAAACTGAAGGTAAGTACAAAAAGTAGAACAGGGAAAACTAAAAATTAATACCACTTGTTATTTTAATCTATAATTCTAGCTAAAATAATAGCCATAGAATCCAGCAGTGTATTGAAAGAATAATATTTCATGACCAAATAAGGCTTGTTCTAGGAATGAAGTGGGGTTCAGCCTTCTTAGACCAATACATGTTAACACAGAAATAAGCCAAAACATATGAGTATCTCGAGGGAAACTAGATGGATTTTAAAAATTTAATAGTCATTTCTTACTTGTTTTAAACTGGAAATAAAAACATACTCCCCTAACCAAATCAGGAATATTTATTGTGGATCCAATCTGAATATTTATTTTGTATCAAATTCCAAATTGACTACAAGACATTAGATGGGTATTCCTCCATCCCTTCTTCCCCCTTTCTCTTCCTCTCACTTTCTCTCTCTCTCCTCACTTCTCTCTCTCTCTCTCTCTCTCTCTCTCTCTCTCTCTCTCTCTCTCTCTCTCTCACTCTCCCTCTCTCTCTCTTATATTTTTCAAGACAGGGTCTCTCTGTATAACAGCCCTGGCCTGGCTGTTTTGGAACTCACTTTGTAGACCAGGCTGGCCTCAAGCTCACAGAGATCCTGCCCCTGTCTTCCAAGTGCTGGGATTAAAGGAGTTCACCACCACCCAGATAGATCAGTCTCTTTTAAAATCAAGCATAAGACACAACTATTAATAGTCACTTTTATTAACATTATGGTCATTCTAAACCATGCAGTAAAATTAAAAGGAAATATACAAGTCATGAAACAGAGAGATACAATTAAATGTTTGGAAATTATTACCTTTTACCTACAGAGGTAGCTTTTAAAATAAACAGCTAATTAGGAAAGAAGGCAGGTAATTACAAACCACAGCCCCCAAATCAACATCCTCTAAGCCATGATTACAGGGGCTGGAAAGATCTTTCTAGCAAGATGCCACAGATGCAACAAAGCAGTAAGATAGATAATCTCTGTGATTCCAACTCTTCAGGGTTGTCAACAACAGATAAGAAGCAAAGTAGAACACTAGAAACTACAGCTAATACCAAAGCAAGAATGGCCAAAAACCAGAAACTGAAAAGGAATTCAAAGCACCCAAAAGGCTGTTCACCCTACTTGTCTGCTAGTAGGTGGGTCCAGACCTCAGTCCCTCAAAGATGGCAACACCACTGGAAAGTCAGGACAGGATCCAAGCTCACTGCTGGAAGGCAAGAAGACAGCGGGGGTAATTAAAGCCTTAAGGGAGAGTGATTGCCAGCATAGAACGCTAACCAGATAAAGCCTTGTGCATGAGTGGGGGGGGGGGGGGCGAGGATAGAACATTTAAGCCCTGCAGTGGTTTTTAACTGAGAGTCCCTCGATCAGGGAACTGCCAAAGATATACTTCAGAAGAAAGCAGAGTAAATGCAAGGGAAGGGGTGGCCTTAAAAACAAGAGGGAGGGCTTGGGAATCCGGCCTCGTGGAAGAGCCTCTGCATGGTGATGAGTTCCAAAGCCACAAAGCCCAGCCAGCACCCCCTGAAGAGACGAACAAAAAGCATAGGAAAAAGCGTAAGCTTGTTGATAAATGCAAACGTATGTAATATAAATGAGCAGTTATTATTTCTGTGTGTTTAACATAGCTGCATATGAAAACGAAACCTAAGCTGTCCGTTGTGGCTGAGCCCCCTCATCCTCTCTGGACTACATGAGAACTTTCCCCCAAACTGATCAACTCTTCCATGTCAAAGGCTTCACGGGATTAAAAAAAAAACTTTTTTGTCTGATATTGATGCAAATAAATGTCAGAAAAAAATATAAATTTGGGGCTAGAGAGATGGTTCTGCTGATCAAAGAGCTGATCCAAATTCGAGGACCTGAGTTCCATCCCTGGGATCCACATAGCGGGAGAGAACTATTTCCCACATGCTGTGCTCTGGCTGCCACATGCGTGCCATGGCACATACATGCACACCTGGAAAAACATATATGTGCATACATGTAAAGTAAGCAAATAAATGTAAAATTTTAATATTAAAATTACATAACTGGACATTATTGTTAATACAATTTTTTAGTTTTTGAAAATTTCATACATGCATACATGTTTTGATATCTACCCTCACTCCCAATTCCTCCAGGGCCCCTACACTCTTTCCAAATTTCACATCTTCTTTACTTAAAAAAAAAAAAAGATAGCTCACAGATGTCCATTTGTGCTGCCCATATATGGGTATAGGACCATCCACTGGAACGTGGTTAGCCTACCAGGGCCAAACCCTTAAAGAAACCTGATTCATGCCTCTAGAAACCATCAACTCTTGAATAATTAGGTGTTCTTAAATGAACGCTTTAAAAAAAAACTCATGGCATAAAAAGAAGGTTCTAACTTGTCTACTTTATCTTCAAATCCTGATACTCTGTCCTTTTCTTTATTCTATGAGTGACAACTTTCACTGGCTTGTTTGCTTGCTTGTTTTCAAGACAGGGTTTCTCTGTGTAGCCCTGGATGTCCTGCAGTTCTCTCTGTAGACCAGGCTGACCTCAAACTCACACAAATTCACCTGTCTCTGCCTCCTGAGTGCTAGGATAAAAGGCGTGAGAAACCATTGCCAACTCCACTGATTTTATTTTTTAAGTTGGGCTTATTAAAGGTCTCATTTCCAGTATTTCAATTTGATTTTTTTCAGTAATTCTGTTTATTAAATTCCATATTCATATCCTGTATCGACTTCTCTTTCTTCATTCAGTTGTTTATGTTCTTTTAATTTATTCAGGGACTTAATTCATGTTCTTGATTTCTTTGATCATACTTACAAATATTCTTTTGAATTCCTTTTTAAGATTTCATAAAATTTATTATTGTATGAAATATTGGAAATTTTTTTGGAGGCCATTACTGTAGGATTAGTAATTTTTGGAGAAGTCACGTTGCCTCGGTCTTTCATGATTCTTATGTTTTTGCACTGGGACTTGCACAACTTGGATTAACTTGTTGTTTGGAGTTCCTTTCTTAATCACACACATTTATTTAGTGGAAATATTTGCAATATTGAAATAAGACTAAGTCATAATAGGATTAAGATGTTATTTCTCTCTGATAGATCAGGGGTGTAGTTCAGTAGTTAGACTTTCAAGCCACATGCTCAGAGCAACAAGTTCAGCCTTCGGGGCTACTCAGAGAGCAGAGTGCTGTCTGGAGGAACAACCCAAGGGATAGGCCAGCTATGAGAACACCGTGGTCATCTTAAAAAAACAGCCACCCCTTCAACTTTAGGAAGTAAAAGAACCCAAATAGTACTACGTGCACGGAGATATATTAGTTATTGAGAATACAAATAATAAGGAAATATGCAAAGTAAGACTAGCAATAATTATTAGGATAATAGAGGAAGAAATAGAGGAGGAAAAACACAGGGAGGAACAATAGAGACATGGGGAGGAGAGAAAAAGTAAAGGGATGCAACCAGTCAGCCTCAAATAGCCCCAGCTCTCAGGAGTCTGAGGTGCAGAGACCCTCCCCCCCCCAATTCCAGACCAGCCTGCGTTCTTGGGGAAAGCCTATCCAAAGAGCAGGAAGGGGAGGGGTGAGAAGAGAGCCTACTAAAATGATGTTAGACATCAGACAAGGGAAGAATACAAGTAAAGAAACAGGAACTGGGTGGCAATGCAGAGTCTGGATGCTGCCCCTCGCCTGGGTGCTGGTTCCAGGCTCATTTCTGGATGTTCTTTACACAGGCCTCCAGGATGCCAGTGTCACCCCTGTGTGGTCTTTCATGTGTTCAGCAGCAGATGCTGGTCTTGTCTCTGAATGCATGTATCACATTGTGAAGGCTGGTTACATCCCTGGGTGGTCCTTCCTAAGACCAGGGCACATGTTCAGAACCCGTGTCTGCCTTGAGATACGAGGGAATAAGTCAGTCTGCTTACATGTTAGTGTTTCATTCAGGAATAATGTTTTAAATTGTCAGAACAATCTATGTATTTGGTATTTAAATGGTTACAGGCTTTTTAGTTTGGGAAGTATGAGAAAATATGACAATTAGAGCTGTGATTCCGCGTCACAATGTGCAACTAAACACGTGACTTGCCAGACCCGACCAGACAGATACTGGAGACATTGTCTGAGTTTCTCAATGACTCTAAAAATCTCACCTAAGGCTTGTTGTATTAATCAGAGCTTTCCTGCCATCTGGAAGGTTCTGTCTGTCAGAGTCACCTGAAGTGCTCAAAAGAAAATCAATTGTATTAAGATCATAGAAACTATTTTAATGACTGGAAGAATTTAATTAACTGAGCTGTGAGTGGAATGACTGTTCAGAAGGATATTTCAGTTCATCTTGTATTAATTTAACTTGAATCGGAGGGAAAGTTACAATTTTTATTTGTACTTCACTAATTTTATGACTACATTTGCAATGAACTTGAAAAAATTAAGAAAAAGCCCAGTTTTCTATCCATACTCTTAACAAACCAAAAACTAATGTTAACATCTTTAAGATAATCTTTGTGGGAGCTGGGGTGGTGGTTCCATTGTAAAGTAGTAGCTGTGCAGATGTGAGGACCTGGACTGAACCCCCAGCCAGACAGAGTGTCACAGGCCTTTAATTCCAGCAGTAGGAACCTGTGGGTGATGGAGGAGAGTTACTTTCATTGGTTAATAAAGAAACTGCCTTGGCCCTTTAATAGGATGGAAAATTAGGTAGGCGGAGTAGACAGAACAGAATGCTGGGGGAAAAAAAGCCGAGTCAGGCGGTCACCATAGCTCTCCTCTCTAAGATGGATGCAGGTTAAGATCCTCCCTGGTAAGCTACCACCTCGTGGTGCTACACAGATTATTAAAAATGGGTTAATCGAGATGTGAGAATTAGCCAATAAGAGGCTAAAACTAATGGGCCAGGCAGTGTTTAAAAGAATACAGTTCCCATGTAATTATTTCGGGTGTAAAGCTAGCCAGGTGGCGGGATGCAGCCCGGCACTCTCACTACATGTAGGCAAGAGGATACCTGTGATCTGCTTGTCAAAAAATAATGGAAAGTGAATGTCGAACCTTGTCCTCTATATACATACACACACCTGTGCATACACATGCACACATACAACACAGGAACACACACATACAAATACACACAAGCACAGAAACACACACAAATGCATAACCACCTTTTGTACTCAAACTCTCCCTTGGAATAATAAGCTTTATGGATATCCTGAAACTGGGCTTGAAATATGAAAGTTTGAGTTCCTTGTAAGTAAAAGCATAGGTCTCTGATGGGGCTGAGAGGTGCAGTGATCTATGGGTATAAAGATAAGAACTTAGGGGGTAGAGTAATACAATGTCCATTTAGGGTTTCTATTGCTATGATAAAACATTATGACGAGGAGCTGGGCATGGTGATGTATGCTTTTCATCTCAGCACTCGGGAGGCAGAGGTAGGCAGATCTCTGTGAGTTCAAGGTCAGCCTGGTCTATGTAGTGAGTTCCAGAATAGCCAGGACTATAGAGAGACCTAATATCCAAAACAAACAAATGAACAAAACCCCAGAAATAAACAGCATATGCCCAAAAGCAACTTGGGGGAAAATAGTTTATTTCATCTCGTCCTTCCACAACACCATCCATCATCAAAGAAAGCCAGGGCAGGGACTAAAGCAGAAGCCGTGGGGAAACGCTGCTTACTGGCTTGCTCAGTGTGTTTTCTTATACAATCAGTACCACTTGTCAGGTATGGCACCCCGCAGTATGCTGGGGCTGCCAATATAAATCATTAAGAAAACACACTACAGGCTTGCTCACAAGCCAATACCATAGGGACATTTTCTCAACTGAGGTTTCTCTCCCCAAATGACTCTAGCTTGTGTCAAGTTGACAAACAAACAAACACATAAATAAATAAAGCAAAACAACAACAAGCACTGACAATCTCTCAGAGACCTCACCCCTGAGAAAAACTGATTCTTTAAGATCTTGACAGGCAGATCTCAGTGAGTTCGAGGCCAGCCTGGTCTACAGAGTTCCAGGACAGGCTCTGGGCTCCAAAACTACAGAGAAACCCTGTCTCAACAGAAGCAAAAAAACAAAAAAACAAAAAAAAAACCAAACTGATTCTTTGAAACCCTGAAGCCATTAATTACCAATAGATTATCAAATAAGGATAGAATTTCATGAGCCCCTTTTCTCTGGCTTGATGTTTTATGATTATTGTACACACAGGCAAACTGGTTTCTGCTCATGTGTGCAATATTTCCGTCATGTCTTATCATGCCCTCTTTTTCGTGGTGGTCCATGAACCATGAGAAAAGGGGGTTTTATATAGATTTTCCATTTATACATAAACACTCTAAAATTTCTCTTTGCTTTGCATATTAACAAGTTATGAAACTATTAGTTATCATTTAGTGTAAAAAGAAGCTTCTCTGAGGAGGGCTGAGAGGTACACTAAAGAACTTAGGGCAGTGGTTCTTATCATGTGGGTCACATATCAGATATTCTGCATATCAGATACTTACATTATGATTCATAACAGTAGCAAAATTACAATATGAAGCAACAACAAAATAATTGTATGGTTGTGGTTCATCATAATATTAAATATTAAAGAGTCACATCATTAGGAAGGTTGAGAACCACTGATTTAGGGGGTAGAGTAATACTCTGTCCACTTGACAAAATAATAGTGATTGGTTCTCCCCTAGGGCTTATGACCTAGCCAGACATGGATTTTGGGCTCAGTTAACAGTGCTAGACATAAGCTCCACCTTGTGGAATGGGCTTTAATTCAGAAGGTGGTTGGTTTCTCCCATAACACCTGTGCCACTATTGCACCAGTGGGCACACCTTGCCAAGCCAGTCACTGTTGTAGTTCATGGCATTCACAGCACGGTGAGACTTTTCATGACTTTTCTCCCCCAAGTTGCATGCATAAAGCTTTGCAGAACTGTAAAAGGTGGCCAGTAGGGATAAAGCTACCAGGTCTGTACCAGACTGATTCCTCCATGTCCTGACCCAATTATGTGGTGTCTTCAGCAACAAGGATTGAATGTCAAGTTCTGAGGGCTAACAAAGATCCATGGTAGTAGCCAGTAACTTTTAAATCCAGTTACTATATCGTAGATATAATTTAAACACTAAAATAAATCTTTTTTTTAAGACCGTAAAGAAAAATGAACTAATGACAAGTTTGGGAAAATGGATGGACCTGGAAATCATTATGTTTAGTGAAATATGTCAGACTCAAAGCCAAACACTGTGTGTTTTCCCTCAGACGCAGAACCTAAATTGAAATTTTATATGCATGTGTATAAGTGTGCTTGTTTATATATGGTGATACTGATTTTATTTGACTCTAGGAATTTAAACCTTCCTGCTTGATTTCTTCAGTGGCCTTCTGTTTACTCAAAAGGATGCTATTTGTTGTCAGTTTTTGCAGTTCTATTGTTGCTATTACGGCTGATTTTTAATTTTGTTCTGCTGTGGCTTATAAGAAACAAGGGCTCATTTCAAGTTTTAAAAACGTGTTAGGACTTTCTTTGTGGCCTATAATATGATCCGTTTTAGAGAAAGCTCCATGTGCCACTGTGAAGAATCTCTATTCCCTATCTGTTGTATGGGGCATTCTGTCGACCTCTGAGAGCCTATTGGTCTGTGGGGTAAGTTCACTCTAAGGTGTCTTTGCAAAGATTTAGTTTGGATGATTTACAGTAACAGGGTATTAACTTTTCTCACCATTGCTGTGTCAAAGCCTCCCTGATCATCATGCATTTGATGAAACTGAGAACTCTAAAATCCTTTGCATAAATTTTCAGCATTGATTTACTTCCTGAAGACTGGCTCTTTATTAATATATTAACATTACCTTTACGTCTTCTGTAGTTAGGGGTTCAAGTCTACTTTATCAGAAATGAAGAGGCATACCTGTGTAAGGCTTTTGATTCCCTTTCAGAAGGCTGCTGAAGGTAGAGCTGGGTTCGGTGTGGCTTCTTTTCCTTGCCCTGCCCATCTTTTTCTCAGTAATTTCCAAGAATCCTGCCATGGCCTTTGTGATCCCTGAGGATCTTTCTTCATCTCTTTGGTCAAATCTAGTTTTTTTTTTTCTTATTCTGACTCGCTTCTTAGTCTTCACTTTTATTCAGCCTTACTGAGACGGTTTCTAGTCTGCCACGGAATCCAGAAGTCAATGTTCAGTTATCATCCTGAGTTACTGTACCACCAAGACATGGATGGGTGAAATTTAAATGTATATTACTCATGAATAAAGGTGTGAAAAGGGCTCCATAGTGTATAATTAACTTGTCTAACATTCAGTGACAAGCAAAATTAGAGATGGTTTTTAAAAGGTGTCTGCAAGGGGTGCTAGGGAGGAGGAGAGAAGAAGTGGAGTTCACAGATAAAATGTGGGGTTCTTGGGGCAGAGAAGCTATTTCGAAGGACTGTAGCAATGGCAGTATGACATGACCCAATTGTGAGAACTCGGAGTTTTGCTGGGCAGATAGTTTGTAGGTTGAAATATAAAAATACAAACACTTAAAAACATCAAATCGTTGAGTAGCAGGACTCTACCTCCTCAGAAGTCAGTCAGGGCTATGCTATCACAGAATTTGCTTTGTCGCTCAGCGCCAGGTTCTCCATGATCTCAGCACTAGGCAGAAATACAGGCTCATATCCCAGACCAGAGTTTGCAGAAGGAGCCTTCATACCCTCCACAGAATCAGGAAGAGATACATGCCTTGGCAAAGAATATGAGTTTGGATTTGCAACCTCATCAGCCCTGGACTGAGCCAGAGTGCACCTTCCACCCACTACCAACTATGACTATTCAAATTCATGAAGAGTAGGAAGCAGGTATAACTCGTGTTATGATTAACCTGCAGTCCAGCCTCGTATCCTCGCCACCCTATCCTGACCATTAGTTTAGCATCTCTAACACCTACCCCAGCTGATCAGAGTCCTAGACAGTCATCAGACTGACTTGTGTTTCTGTCTGTATCACAGCCGGCCTGAGCTTGGGCTTGCCTGTCCTAACATCGTGTAAGTCCTTGCATCTATGATACTAAACTGTAACCCAAATTCACACTAGTCTTGTTGGCTAAGGGACTACCTTCACCCACTCTCCTCCAACCTCAGGACCCATCGCATAGAAACTCTATTCATAAAGGGTAAGGCAGGGTAATAATAGGTGTAGTAAGTTTTCTTGAAACTCAATGTCAGGTAGGTAAAACGTAACACTGGTTCCTAACAGCCACCTCCCCTAGGCCAGTGTCCACAGACAGAATCTCTGCAACAGTCCTAATGCCTTAATGAAAATTGTCTACTGGACTTTGATTTCAGAAAGTATCCTCTTGGGTTGACTGCAGGGGGGCTGGAGCCATAAGTCCACTTCAGCTATAGGGAGCCCACAGCAATGTGGGCACTGGCCCTGTGCCAATGCTGTGTTGGCAGTTGAACTCATGCCATTGCAATGATTGTCTCACAGTGACTCTGCCTTAATCAAACAGTAGAGCCTGACTACAGGCAGCGACTCTGATGAGAACTGGGGGTCACTCTATCTGAGGGAGACACAGTGAGGTGTAAGCACTCATTCACAGTTCCTGCTAAACAACACACCAGCTGAGGGTTTGGGACAAATCTGGGTTTGGGTCGCCCTCTAGTGTTAACACGGTGGCAGCACACAAAAGCGGACTCAGGACAAACCCAGTTTTAGGGTGACAGCTAGTGCTGAAATGGCGGGAGTGTTATTGTCAGGGCAAACAATCCTCCCACTTGGAATTCCTAGGGAAATAAAGCACAAGACTGCAATAAATACCTAACCCTTGATGCATAGATGACATTACACACCAAGCAACACGAAGAACTTCCACTAAAGAGAGATTACTAGGAATCGGGAAAGGAGCTGGAGGGAAGGGGAGAGAAAGGAACCGAGGCAGTAGAAGGAAAAACAGATATAATCAATGTCTGATTCATATATGGAAAGGTCAGTGAATCCCGTTTATGTGTACTAGAAATATGTGTTAATTAAAATTTTTCCAGGGTTGTCAGGGAGGGTGGTAAAAAGAACCTTTCAAGGAACCATGACTCCATCTAAGAGTCAAGATGAGACAGAGAAACCAGTCTCCACCAACATGAATAAGGTGTAAGACGTGGATTTAGAGCAGCTGCGCAATGGTTTGAATGAAAAATGTCTCCCACAGGCTCCGGTATTTGAGCACATGGTCTCCAGCTGGTGGTGCTATTTAAGTAGGTTTAGAGGTGTGGCTTGCTGAAAGGAGACCATAGAGAGGAAGAGAGGCTTTGTGGGGATAGAGCTCCACCCAACTTCCAGTTTGCTTTCTCTGCTTCCTGTTTACATTTGAAGATGTGCACACAGTTTTCAGCTCTTGCCATCATACCTGCTATTTGCTACCACATGGTCTGCCATGATGGAGTCTTATCCCTATGGAACTGTGAGTCCAATAAAGCCTTCCTTCTGCAAGATTCCTTCTCATGGTGTTTTATCACAGCAACCAAAAACTAATAAAGACTGTAAAGAAAGCCAAACAGCAAGTTTTAACATACAACAACAATAATGAAAAACACCCTCAATACTCTAAGAGAGAGACATAGTTTAAAAAAAGAAGCATTTTTTTTACTTAAAAAAAATCTTTGAACTGGAAATACACTAAGTAAAATAACAAAGACATTGAAAAAAAGGCAATAGTAAATATATCAAAGAAAAAGTGAGGTTGACTACAGACTTACTAAATAAAAGAGTGAAGAGGAATGAAGACATTGTGGGAATATTGGGACCACATTAAAAGCAAAAAGAAAAATCTGGATTAATTGGGTTCAATGTTCTGAATGCCAAAGAATACATATTCAAAGAGATAATGACAGAAAAATTCCCAGACCAAGGAAGATACAATATTCAAATATAGTAAGTTTAGTGATCTTAGCCTAACCCCAAGACATGATAACCAAGGTGTCAAAGGTCAAAGACACAGAGATAACCCTAGAGGTACCAAGAAAAAAGAAAGACTTAAGAATCCTCAGCCTGATGTTGACAGAGGTTTCTGTCCTGCCTGGTCCTGCAGTCATTCAGTCCCAAAGAATCACATCGAGGCCTATATTAATTATAAACTAGTTGGCCTATTAGCTCAGGTTTTCTTACTAACTCTTACATCATAAATTAACCCATTATTCTTGTCTATGTTAGCCACATGATTTGGTACCTTTTATCAGTGAGACATTCTCATCTTGTTTCCTCTTGGTCTGGGTTACAACTATATACTGAGCCTTTTCTCTTCCCAGAATTCTCTTATTCTGATCATTCCACCTATATTTTCTGCCTGGCTACTGGCCAATCAGCATTTTATTAAACAAGTACAATAGTCAAATCTTTATAGGGTATAAGGACATTGTCCCACAGCACTTCCCTCCCCCTCCCCCCTTTTTTTTTAACAAAACAAGAACTCTGAATCTAATCTCCTTTGTTTAGCTTTTTTCCAGACCATTATCCATAGCAACTTGTAACCAACACTCTAAACAAAGACAAATATCCATAATATATTTTGGGGGGATGTGGGCATAGTTTTCTAGGCTACTTCCTGCTAATTAGGGGGTGCTAATAATCATATGGGAACTTAAAGAAAATTTAGAATTATGATCAAGTCTTGACAGAAATATTCTGTGAGGCTTGGTCATCTCAGCCAGCAGTCTTGAGGCTGTTCTAGATGTAGAACTCAGACATCTGGGCCATCCACTCCTATGGGAGATTTCTCAGGGGGTCTTCCTTGCTCAAACCTGATTTTTCTTAACCCAGAATGAATCCACAGCCTCTAATTTCCTGTGGAAATAAAAGCAAAACCTCTTCTCCAAAGTAACATATCTTTTGATCTGTTTGCTGAGTCAGTGACAACTATGTTCTCTGGAGAGTTAAGAAAGGATTCAACAAAGGTATGGAATCTTAGTAAC
Source organism: Microtus pennsylvanicus (assembly GCF_037038515.1). Taxonomy (NCBI): domain Eukaryota; kingdom Metazoa; phylum Chordata; class Mammalia; order Rodentia; family Cricetidae; genus Microtus; species Microtus pennsylvanicus. The sequence goes on along the minus strand of NC_134587.1, from coordinate 66,956,422 downwards.
TACTGAGTCCCTTGGTGGGACAGGATCCTTATGAAATAGGAGACATTTGGGGAGATCTGAGTGATCTAGGCCATTATATGGATCAAATTCATAAGGTGGTAAGGACTTGGGATGAGATGAGAGAAGAGGAAACAGACACTGGGTCCTACATGAGTCACCTGAAGGAAGATGTGGCTGGATTTATGTCAAGCTGGAGTCTCTATAGAAAATATTGCTAGAATGCCAACTTCTGTACTTCTAGCTTTTGGGACAGTCTTGAAGTCTGACCTTTAGTTCACCAAAGAGCTAAAGTATGGAGACAGGGAAGTACAGGCTGTCCTCACAATACCTCCTATAGAAGAAGGAGGTGCCCAGAGTAAGAGCCACCCAAGCTGCTCCTCTGATGGGGTGGTCAAGGTTGCCTCCAAAGGAGGGCCGTACATGGTGACTTGAGGCCTCATGCTGAGTTATGGATTTAATGGATTTTCATACCCCATCTTGTCCAACCTGCCCATCTTCTGTATAACTTGATAAAATGTATTATATAAAATTGTGAATAGAAACACCCAAGGGGCATTTGAGAAGGTTGAGATCTTTGAAGGGCAGATTAAACAGCGGTGTGGCCATTATCCCAGTAACTCTTCCTGTTAGAGTCACCAGAAGTTTGGAAGTTCTGAGTGCCATGGCAGAAGCAACCTGAGCAAATGGTTCTGCTCCCAGCATTCCATAGTTATCTGTAGTTCTTTGTGTAGGTTTGGAAACTCAGGACTTCCCCCTACCCCTCCTCTTTGGCATGTCTATTGTCATCCTTGCTCAGCTCATATTTAGGCAGTCATGTTGGTGAGACTTTATGGGTGTGGCTTCTGACATTAGTAGAAGACAATCTCGCAGCAAACTCCCTGATCCTCCGACTCCTACAGTCTTCCCTCCCCACCCCCACCTTCTGCAATAATCCTGCAGGAGTTGTCTTGTAGATGTATTTGTTGGAACCGGGCTCCACATTTATGAATTTTGACTGATTGTGGTTTTCTGTAATGGTCTCCATCTGCTACATTCCCAAGTTTCCTTGATCAGAGGTGAGTGTCAAACTTATTCGCATGTATAAGAACAAACGCTTAGAATGTAGTTAAAGATTATACACTGGTTTAGTGAAGGGATGGTCAAAGGTTCTCCTCCAAGGTCCATGACTTCACCAGCCCTGGGTAAGTGCCTAGGTTTTCAGTACCAGACATGGTTTCCCACTTGTTGAGCTGGTCTTCTCTCATTTGGAAGCTTGCATGGGACCTTCCATACCCTGAGAGCTAGTCATCAAGGAGGAAGCATTCAGGTCAGTTCCAGCTCAGGGTCCTCTGGACTTGTGCCTGAAGAACAGGTACCTTCAGCAGTAGAGGCTTCCCTTCTACCTCTAGAGGGCAACCTAGGGCAGTAACCAGAGCTTATACTGTTAGAGGAGTCCCTTGGATGACCTTGACCCACAATTCAAAAGAGGGTTCCTTGCACCTGGTGGTGTGTGTGTGTGTGTGTGTGTGTGTGTGCGTGTGTGTATTTTGTTGTTGTTGTTGTTGTTGTTAGATGATCATTGGCTCTTGGAGGGAACATTGTCAGTGTGTGTGTGTATTTTGTTGTTGTTGTCATTGTCATTGTTGTTGTTGTTGTTAGACGATCTTTGACTCTTGGAGGGAACATTGTCAGCCTGGATGGGAAATTTTCAAACACACATGTGTTACGGTATATGTTTTTAAGGCAGAAAAACTCCTTAGGACTTTTTCAGACATTTGTACTGTTATTTTACCCTCTCCCCTTCTTCTTCTCTACTTATCCCCTCCCTGCCCTAATTAGAGCCCTCCCATTTCCCCATTTCCTGGACCAGATCATTTGTACCCTGCTATTCTCCTCCCACACAACCTCCAACCCCAGCAAAGGTCCCTTTTTATGTTCCTGGTTTCTGTGGTTATTCCAGGATATCTACCTACATCTGGAGATTTGGAGTGAGGAATCTTTGATGAAGGAGAAGATGCAACATTTATCTTTCTGGGTCTGGGTCACCTCACTCAATATTATCCCTCCCCCATGATCTCTTCTAAATATAAACTTTTGCTCAGAATAATCCCTTTACTTACAAAGTCCATGATTCTGTTTTTCTTTGCAGCTTAACAGTATTTCACAGTTGTGTATGGACCACATTTTCATTATCCATTTGTTGGTTGAAACACATTAATTTCCATTTCCTAGCTATTGCAACTAGAGCAGCAATAAATAAGGCTGATCAAGTGTCTGTGGAGTGGGGTATCAGTCCTTTGGCCACGGGTCAAAGATCGGTATACTTGAGTCATATGGTATGTTTGTTTTCAGCTTTTAAGAATTCCCCATACTAGTTTCAAGATTAGCTGCACAAGTCTATCCTCTCACCAACGGTGAATAAGGGTTCCCTTTTCCCTTACCCGCGTCAGCATTTACTGTTGACTGTTCTGTTGATCTTAGCTGTCTGACTGGGATAAAATCTCAGAGTCTGAAGCTCCCTAATTGCTAGGGATGATGGACAATTTGAGATATTTCTTAGCCAATGTTTTCTTCTTTGAAGAACTCTCAAGTCTCAGGCCCGTTTATCAAGTAGGTCATTTGTTTTGTTTTGTTTTGCTGTTGTTTTTGTTTTTGAGTCCTTTATATATTCTGGAATTAATCCCCTGTCAAATATGCACTTGGCAACGACTCTCTCCCATTCCATGGCTTCCTCTTTACCTGGGTGTGTTTGGTTTTTTTGTTTTTTTGTTTTGTTTTTTTTTTTTGGCTGTGCAGAAGCTTTTTAGTTTTATGAAGTCCACTTGTCAGCTGTTGGCTTCATCTTTTCCCTTTCTGAGGCTCCTTTACTCTATGTCTGTGGCTTTTGTTCCTGGCCCCACCACACCTGGGTACTGCTGGGAAAGAAGCCTTTTGGACACTGTAAAGATTTGTCTCCTAATTGGTTTAATAAAAAGCTGACTGGCCAGGAGTCAGACAAGAAGTATAGGGAGGACAACCAAACTAAGGATGCTGGGAAGAGGAAGGGCGGAGTCAGAGGAGACACCAGCAGACACAGAGGAAACAGGACTTGTAGAAATGAGGTAGCAAGCCATGAGCCACGTGGCAGAGGGTAGATAAGAAATATGGGCAACTTTAAAGTGTAAGAGTTAGCTAGTAACAAGCCTGAGCTTCTGTATATAGTAAAAATTGAAATGGCTCCCAATTTTAAAGGCTTCTGAAATGCTTTTGCTACAGCAGCTAATAAAAATGTATATAATTAATGAAGAAAAACATGAACTTAATGTCTAATCTATTAAACTATTTTAATTTTTTATAAAGGTGCATTATAAAAGAATTAGGGAAATGTGTGTTCCATTTTCTCCACGGGTTATATTTATGGTTTATTTTGGCACTACAAAGAACTTCAGTTAAAAAATGTTATTTCTTAAGTTTCAAAAGCTTAGCAAAGATAGTTTCCAGTTTATTATGAACTATTAAAAGCACATAAGTTTTGAGTTAGTGATCAATCACCTTAGAAGTGAATGTCTTTAATATGCTAGAACTATTTTTGTAACCATGCTAAATATAAGTGCAATTTGTTTACAAATTACAAATAGAGTGGCTGATTTATATTTCCCATTATATAATCTTCTATATATGTTGTTGATATGTTAAAGTTAAGCCTAAAGCAGGCAAATCAGAACAAACTTGAAAGTAAACTTAGATTTGTTAATCTGAAATAACATTTAGAATCAGTATTTTAGTTGCCAAAAAAAACTGTAAAAATAAGACCTGGTTATGGAAAATTGAGCATTTGAATAAAACGACAGGTTCAATTTACAGTACATACATTCTATAGGAGTAATTGGTTGGTATACTTTAGTAACAGGACGTTCCCAGGCTTGACTAGTACCTTCTCCTTGGATGGGACACAGACCCATCAGAGTAAGTAGCATGCTGACCTCAATGCAGGAAAGGATGCATGGGGAAAGAAGACTTGCTGGAGTCTGTTGCTCCTGTTCCCAGTTGTGCAGGCTGGACCAGTGAAACCTCCTCCTTATCTACAGGGAAGATGAATTGCTCCTTGTGTCTCACATGACAGGGGGATGGATTCTCTTGCCCAGCAGAAGGTCTTGGAGTCTGTACCCACATTCTAAATAACTCAAGCGATGGAGAGGCAAATAACAATTACTCTGCACCCAGTATCTCCTGAACTGACACACGATGAAGCCATAATCAGAGGAACCTAAGCCTACTGACTGGCATGGGACCTGCAGGCTCGTTCAATTGGCCATGCCTTTCTCCTGATCTTCACTGTTCCTCCTCTTAGCAGAGCTAATCTACAAGAGAGTCCCACTTATTAAAGAGGCTCTGCCGTATCACCATTCACCACAGCAGGCTGACCTATGGGCGCTCAAACATAAATCCAAACACCGAGTTGCAGGTGTCATCCTATGGATACACCACAACTGGGATTGGAAAAAAAAAGGCAGCACCAGCTAAGGAAAAACAGAACCAAACTTAAAAAGCCCAACCAGTCCAGCCCCTCCAAGTCATCCTCCAGAGATGACTATAGACACAATAGCCTTGCCCCAACACAACCGGGAGTCAGTTGGTCAATGCCGGTTGAAGGAACTCCACAGCCCTGCTCCCGCTGCAAATCTGAGAGCCAGCGTGTCTACACACAGCAGAAGCTTAAGGAATGCAACAGCAGGCATCTGGAGATGGGGATTATCATGCTGGCTTCTTCCCTTTGGACTCACGGTTGAGAACCCACGGGTTGAGAACCGCTGTAACTGACCTCCACCCAGTTGCAAAGCGGCTTCCGCAGTCTTAGGCATTTCTTACAGCAGCAGCCCTACTTCTTGGTATTCACTTTCCGTCTCTGTTTTGTGATTCTACAAAGGAACCCAATTGACTGTGTAACTTACAATGATTTACACTGGCTGGGTAACTTACAATAAAAAGAATTCAAGTCTAATGGTCAGGCATCTTGAGAAGACTATTTTTCTTCCACATACCATGGCTAAAGGACAAGGGGGGGGGGGACAAGAGAGGGACAAGGAAGAGCTAAATTCATCCTTTAGTGAGGAACTTGGACTTTTAGTAACAAACTCTTCCCTGTAGTGATGCTATTAGTCTGTCCATGACCCACGCATCTTCCGGTAGGCTAGTGGTCCTCAACCCTCCTAACGCTGTGACCCTTTGACACACTTGCTCGTGTTGTAGTGAGCCCCCCCAACATAAAATCATTTTTGTTGCTACTTCATGACTGTAACTTTGCTACTGTTATGAATCATAATGTAAATATTTGGGGGATGGAGGCTTGCCAGAAGGGTCATGACCCACAGGTTGAGAACCATTGCAGCAGACCCGCTCCCAACACTACAGCATTGGAATGAAGTCTCTGATACACATAAACCACAGCAATGTCAAACCAAAGTGAGCAACAGAGATTGACTACAGAACAAAGAACTCAAGTGGAAATAGAAAAGAACCGTAAAGTAGGGTATGGGTACTATTGTGGCCCTTACGCTTATCTAAGGGAGTTAGAGAGGAGTCTTTTCAAGACAAGTATGTCCACAAAAATCATTTTAAAATAAGTCTTCTCCACTATCATATTAAGAGTTGGTGAATACTCATAGATAATGCTTGCTATTGCAGGAGAGATGTCTATATAGAGGAGAGCTAACCCAGATATTTTTGAATATGTGTTCTTTTCTTAGAGCCCCAATAATAACTCATAGGCCTCTGTGCATGAGGGTCCCTCTTTAATGGCCTCCTTGAGTCCATGTTTCTTACTAGAAAAGAAACCTTTTTTGGTAATGGCAACTTTAGATCAAACAGCTCTTTCTAACTCCTGGCTGGTCAGTAACTTCACACCTTAAAATTGACATAAAATTAGCCACGTTGAGTGTGTTCACACTATGTACACCATAGAAACTGGTCAACAGTATTATAAATATACATGAAAAACACAAAGGTTGCCAGTTAGATGTTTTGGTTTGGTTTGGTTTTGCAGAGTAGGGAAGAGTTCATTGTTGAACTTTAACTAATAACCTGGATTTTTCATCTCTCTGTACTTTATTTTATTTTTTATTTATTTCTTTAATTTTATTTGTTTCGTGTGTATGAGTGTTTTGCCTGCATGCATGTTTGTGCACAACATGCATGTCTGTGCCCAAGAATGTTACAAAAGGGTATTAGATCCCTCGGAACTTGAGTCACAGATAGTTATGAGCTGCCATGAGGGTGCTGGGAACTAAACTCAGGTCCTCTGCAAGAGCAGTCAGTGCTTTTAACTACTGAGGCATCTCTCCAGTCCCTGCATTTCTTTGCTAAAGGTTTATGGGGGCCAGGGAAAGGAATGTGGTAGTTTGAATGTATTTTGGCCCCCATAAGCTCACAGGGAGTGGCACTATTAGGAGGTGTGGCTTTGTTGGAGTAGGTATGGCCTTGTTGGAGGAAGTGTGTCACCACAGGGATGGGCTTTGAGGTTTCCTATGATCGAGACAGTACCTAGTGAGTTGGTCAACTTCCTGTTGGCTCTGGGTCAAGATGTAGGATTCTCAGCTCCAGCACCACAGCTGCCTGCATGCCACCATGCTCCACACCCTGATGACAATGAACTGAACCTCTGAGACTGTAAGCGAGCACCCCAATTCAATGTTTTCTTTAGAAGAGTTGCCAAAGTCATGGTGTCTCTTCACAGCAATAAAAACCTAACTAGACAGCTACCAACCCAGGACTTCTTCAACCTGCCATGCTTCTAACAGGAATCTTCACTAATCACCTCCAGTCCACTGTGGCTCTGTGCCCCTGACTGCCTTTGTGGCCACTCTCTTAAGCCTCAATTTGTTTTTGGCCAATGGCCTAAGTAACAAATCCTTTACATAATTATATACTTGTCCTCTACTTTCTTCCAAGTAGGTTGTGTGCTCTTTGAAGGAAGACACTAAATGCACAGTAGAATTCAACAAATGATTAATTGAAACTTTATCAGTAAGATGAGCTGTCTCATGTTCCAAGGGACTGGAGAGGGAGGGGGAGTGGGGGAGTGGGAGGGGAATGGGAGGAAGGGAGGAGGTGGAAATTTTTAATTA